>NC_088202.1:9539623-9870908 GCF_037126465.1 Ornithodoros turicata
TCCAGACCATACGGTGTAAAAAGTGGTGTGAGTTATAGGACAAGCCATTTACACCCATAAGGGTGTTTTTCAGTTTACAGTGCACTCCTATCCACCCCTAACTATGACTAACTACACAGCCACAACAGCGGCGCAACCTTCTTCCTTCCCGGCGAGTTGCCCTTTCGCCGCGCTGGCTGAGAGAGAGATCTTCCCTCTACCAGTGTGCAGGCGCAGCACGCGGGCATGGGAGGAGGAAGGGAGGAGAGAGGTTTTCTCCGAGGCTTCACACATCCGATAGACGATTCACGATTTTCCAACTTTGGAGTTCAAATGCTCACGCATTAAAGAAAGAAATCAGTGAAATGCAATAATTCAACACACAAATTCCACGCCGAGACTGGTCCGTGACCCGGGCTCGAATCGCGGCACTGGCAGTACTGTCTGGGTGCTTTCCCTGTGCCTTTTTCCTTAGACGCTGAACACAAATATCGGCATAGTTCTCTGTGAAGGCGACCCAGTACGTAAGAACCCCCTCCCCCGAGCAACATGTCCGCAGCCGGAGTGCACCAACGAACATTGTTGAAGTTGCTATCTAGTTTTCGCTCTAAGCTACTTTAATTGTAGCTCAAATTTCGAAGCAGAAGCGAAATTTTAGCTCTTAGCACTTACCCTTTAAGGGAAGGTCGCGTCCGGAAACCCATCTATGAAACAGATGCCACTATCATCCGCATAAGCCGTCAATCTACTCGCCTTTTTTTCCCCCCCTCTCTCGTCTGAAAGGTGCGTAGTTATTAAATGAACGAATTTTAAACGACAGAGGTTCTGGTGGCAACGACATCAGCGTGACGTCACTCTCTAACAGGAGGAGTGGGAGGTTGGCGTCCGTGCTCACAAGAGAAGGGCGCCGTCCAAACGCCCGCGGCGTCCCTCCTTTCAAGGCCGTGCTCTGATTGGTGGTGTAGGGAATGACATTTTAGCCTTTTTCCGTAGAGGGAATTCCAGCATACTCTCAACATTCGGTGTCTCTTCTCTTGTCATGTATTCCATCGAATAACAGTCAAACTACGCCCCCGATTTCTGTGGGATTTTCGATACCTTGGTCAGTGGTCGAGGAGGAATAAAATGACACCACAGTTTCGAAATCGACTGGAAAGGATGCGACCGTCCTTTTAAAGTTCCACTTCGTACTAAAAAGAAAAGAAAAAAAAAAGAACACCTCGCTCTTTGTCCCAGTACACAAAATATGAATGCCGTCAGAGAACATTATGCGCTGCCACGAATTTTCCAAAGTACCTGTGAAATCATAGTTCCAGATTCTCCGAGACTAGATGACGTGCATGGGAGCTCTGGCATCTGTCTCCTGGTAACAGCGCGCGTCTCTGCCCACGTTGGAATGCTGCCAGCAGCCGTGATGAGGTGGCGGACATCGGCCTTCGTGCAGCAGTGGGATCAGCCACAATGCAGATTGGGCACCCTATATGACGTCGTACTTCTCAAAGCTAGAAATTAGTTTTAGGATACCGGCACAGTTCCCCCTGAAGTCGGCCCAGGAAGCATACTAACCCCCCTGTCCCCCACTCCTTCCTGCTGTACTCTCTCCATCTGTCCACGTCTGTACGCCGCTCATAGCCACAGTTGCTTCGCGGCGCTAACACGGAATTAAAAAAAAAGTTTTATGATACTTCGGCACCCCATACAGAAGCAATATTTTACGAGAGTACAGAGTGAGACGCGTAGATTGCATCGATTCGGTGGGATTCTGAAGACATCAGATATATTCTGTACTGGCAATTTAAATGCGAGGGACAAAACACAGTAGCTTTTGTTCTCTCTTTGATATAGGGGCAAGGGAGAAAGTGCGTTTATTCCAGAGCGGCAAAAATGACGTCCTGCATTTTTTTTTTTTTTTCATTTCCTCGCGTTACATTGGCTCGGAACGGCCTCAACACAACAAAAACAACAATGTTTCCCTTGTGCAGACTTCTCCTTTTCGTAATTTGAAGGTTCATTAGCAAAATTTTATGAGGACAACGGCCCAGGTCGTTACTATGATGGGGCGTTTTTATGGCCCACTACACCTAGAATATACATATCGCTATTTATTGTGATAAAATTTTTGTGTAGTTCTGTTTAGCGCGGACACACGGTATATAGAACATTAGCAGTTTATTTGAATAAGTGGAAGGGTTGCAATTGTGGTGCAGGAAGTTAATCGAATTTACGGGACGTTCTGTGCACATATTTCTACAGATTTTCGTACCCTTACAACTGCCGCTTATTCCATATAAAATTACCTACTAACGTTCTTGTTTCCCGGGAACTTCTGCCAAAAAGTGCCTTTGTAGATATACATTATCGATTTTTCGGACTGGAATCACATTTTGTGCACAAGTTCCCGAGTGTTACCTTCGCAGTTTTGGACAAAACACACTCAATATAAATAGGGCTAAAGCCAGCAAACTAACTCAATCGGCAGTAAGAAAGAGGGTTAGCAGTGTTTACCAGTAAATAAATCGGTACTTTTTTTTTAAAAATAAACTCCCAGATAATTCGTGGCAGTTTCACCCGTCAATCTTTAACCGTTCTTCCCCGTCGTCTATCTTCATCCTCATCCCGTTCTGCTCTCATCCCCCTGAGCCATCTGAATCTCAGTTTGCCGAACACAGTTAGACAGGTTGGGAAGACGCTTTCCTTGGGGATAGCATGTCGTTGTGGGTGTGAAGTGTGCCTATGAATAGAGCGCTAAGGGCGTCGGCCAACTTGGCACTCTTTGTTCCCCCCAGCTGACGCCTTTCACTGTCAAACGAGAAATACACGCCTGTTTCCAACCTCTTTGTTGTTTCCCCATTGAAAGGGTTTCGCTAATTTTGTACCCTCACGACAGTATTGGATCTAGCACAGGCGTGACGCATGCACCTCGAACGATGCGAGCCTCGATGCTATTTCCAGTGTCTCTCCTTTCCGCGTCCCGTGTGGATGTGGTATACACAACGACGTCTTCCGTGAGCACGAACGGTGTTCGCTAGGGCTTCGAACGGACGCACCCAACGCTCGCATCCATAGCCGTCGGGTGCGTTGTTGGTCGTTAAAAGATGGTGGATGCTGAGAGGAGCGTGGAAGGGCTCGAAAAGATATAGGTCAAGACCAGGAGAAATTGGGATTACAAGCCCTAACGTACAGATATATTCGCACAAAAGGCAATCCTGGTGGCGCGAGAGAGCTTTCAACCTCAGAAAAGTACATATCTTCCATCGGCTGCCAGTGCGCGATGTCAAGTCATCCGTCTGGGAGTGGGTCCCGCGCTTTTTTTTTCGTTCTTCTCGCGGTTGTATTTAGCGCCTCCCGTCCAGCGTCTGACGCAGAGCAATCGACCGGTCGCCTTGCTGCGGCGCAGTAGCAGAGGATTCTTGGCAGCCAATAAAAGTGCTCGGATGATCTGACATCACAGCACGCCCGAATGAGTTGGGAGAGAGCGCTTGTGCGCTCTTGTAAATGAGTTTTCCAAGGAAATGTGCGCTATCCCAAAGGTGACATTTGCCGCGACAGTTCTTGAAGGGAGTATGTGCATTTTGCCCCGTGATAAATCACGATCACAATTATATGATACGGCATGCGTCGCACTCACTCACACACCTTAATTAAAAAAGAGTACGTGCGAAAATACTCCAAAAGCCGGGAGATGACATAACGAAAGAAAGAGAGGACTCCGACTTAACGTAACAAATAACAACTTTAAGCAGACGTTTCGCCTGTCATACGACGGGCATCATCAGTGCAAGACTGAGCGGGAGAGCCAACAACCAGTCGCTACTTAAGGAGGTGACAGTATTGTTCGGGAAGGGGGCCACGGTTTTTGTTACAATGCAAGGGATCAGCGCGTATGTGCCACGATTCCAGGAGCTTCCTCGGTCCCCATCTTTGCTCGCGTGCCAAGGTCACCGCGTTATCGTAGTCGAAACAATGCCCAGTGTTCCAAGAATGCTCGCTGAGTTCGGTCTTAAGTCGCGTGGCATGTGTGGCGTTCCGGACGTCGCTCTTGTGTTCTTTTATGCGGGTCCTTCTTTTCCTGCCTGTCTCGCCAATATACCACGTGTCACAGTCTAGACATTGTAGCTTGTAAACCACGCCAGACTGGTCTTCTGGGGCGACAATGTCCTTTGGCTTGGAGATGAGGCTGCGCAGTTTAACGTGCGGTCGGAAGGTCGTCCAGATTTCCAATGGAAGTAGTGCCCGGCGGATAGACTCTGAAACGCCTTTGACGTATGGAATTGTGACCCGGGTCAGGCGGGAGCGATCCCCATCTTGCGGTTTACGTGGCTGCATACGTTTCCGGGTGTCCTCAACAAACCTGTGTGGGTAGCCTCGCTTGTCCAGGGAAGCGGAGATCGTCGCATCTTCACATGCCCGTAGCTCGCTGCAAGACGACAATTGCTCTGAACGATGCAATAAAGTTCGCACCACGCTTCGCTTATGTTCCGTGGGGTGATGTGATTCAAAACTTAGGAAAGTGCCGGTATCGCAGGGCTTTCTGTAGACACACGTATGGATGCTCCCCGTATGAAGTCGAGCAGGGCGGAAAGCTTCCTTTCTTGGATATATGTGTATGCAGGGACAGTACGGGGAGCATCCATACGTGTGTCTACAGAAAGCCCTGCGATACCGGCACTTTCCTAAGTTTTGAATCACATCACCCCACGGAACATAAGCGAAGCGTGGTGCGAACTTTATTGCATCGTTCAGAGCAATTGTCGTCTTGCAGCGAGCTACGGGCATGTGAAGATGCGACGATCTCCGCTTCCCTGGACAAGCGAGGCTACCCACACAGGTTTGTTGAGGACACCCGGAAACGTATGCAGCCACGTAAACCGCAAGATGGGGATCGCTCCCGCCTGACCCGGGTCACAATTCCATACGTCAAAGGCGTTTCAGAGTCTATCCGCCGGGCACTACTTCCATTGGAAATCTGGACGACCTTCCGACCGCACGTTAAACTGCGCAGCCTCATCTCCAAGCCAAAGGACATTGTCGCCCCAGAAGACCAGTCTGGCGTGGTTTACAAGCTACAATGTCTAGACTGTGACACGTGTTATATTGGCGAGACAGGCAGGAAAAGAAGGACCCGCATAAAAGAACACAAGAGCGACGTCCGGAACGCCACACATGCCACGCGACTTAAGACCGAACTCAGCGAGCATTCTTGGAACACTGGGCATTGTTTCGACTACGATAACGCGGTGACCTTGGCACGCGAGCAAAGATGGGGACCGAGGAAGCTCCTGGAATCGTGGCACATACGCGCTGATCCCTTGCATTGTAACAAAAACCGTGGCCCCCTTCCCGAACAATACTGTCACCTCCTTAAGTAGCGACTGGTTGTTGGCTCTCCCGCTCAGTCTTGCACTGATGATGCCCGTCGTATGACAGGCGAAACGTCTGCTTAAAGTTGTTATTTGTTACGTTAAGTCGGAGTCCTCTCTTTCTTTCGTTAAAAAAGAGTACTTTTACTCTTGCTGGTGGCGGACCAGTTTGAAGGCTACTCTCAGTAGGCATGCGTTAAAGCAGTGCCGGATTTAGGGGAGGGCAGACGGGGCACTTGTCCCGGGACCCCCACCAGTAAAGGTATTTTCCGAGGGAAATCTGTTTTGCATGCCTGAAACGCATCCCTGAAACGGAAACTTGGTAAAAATCTGTCCTTCGTCCACGCATATCGACCCCGAATAACACATTTTATAGACATAGAATACACGAGGGAGCCCCCACAGCACAGTGCCCCGGGGCCCCCACCACTGCAAATCCGGCACTCTGTTAAAGTATGTCTCTTTGAAAGAAGGAGATGAGTGGTTTGATGCCTTTAAAATCTCCGAACTGTTAGCGCAGTACGATGACGCGGAAGGACGACCAAGTGCATCTCGATATACTACTATGTGTCCCTTTCGAAAAATGTGTCCCTTTCGGGAGTAAATGAATGTCACAGAGTGGAGACTGCATTTCACTCTCTGTTCTAACAGTTCTATAGGTACATAATTCGTGTGCATTAATAAAAATACTTTGAACTAAATCGTCAATCGTGATATGTTGAGTGATGTAAAATTTTGCGACATAGGACACAGGTTGCCAAGAAAGATCCTCTAACTATTTCTTACTCTGTGTGGGTGGAAAGTTATAGTGTTATTCCATAACATGCACGAAGAGCACATATTTACGTATAAACTGTAGCATTCAGGATAGCATCTGCGAAGTTCAGTGACTATTTGTAGCCCTCGGGAGTAAATTTTGGGGTCAGCTCCTATGAAGAAACCACGAGCGCTGCTGACATGTAGCGATGAGATAACGAAAACAGCCTATATTTCTCCTAAACATTCATTCCCGTACTGCCTGGCGAAGAGCTTCGTCAATCCCCCCCTGTAGCTTACCAGCCCCCTTGGTACACCATTCCCTCTCAGCCGCAGCATTGTTTTTGCTCATAAAGAAAACAGCCACGACCTTGCGCAGCTCAAAACGCTTGTTACGCGGCGACCTCGAAATGTATGACGAAACGCTCACCCTGGATTATTTTGCTTGCGCGCGTCCAGAAAAGAGGCATGAAGGTGCGACAGGTACAGGTGTACCTGGATTCAAAATATAAGCAGCCCATGTATATTGAGGCGAATGTCGCGTGACTTCCTTCTCTCGGCTTTCAATGTGACATAATGCGATCGGTATGCAGGCTTGGCAAACACGTATGTAATGCGCTGTTGGTGATACGATTGCGCCTCAAGTTGATTCACAGTTTGGGGGACAACATTGGAACACCACCACAGGCAGACCCTAGTGGTCAATTCGGCCAGATGCCGGTCACGTTCAATAGAGTGAGGATATGTACCAGGAATCCCCAAAAAAATTTTTTTTTCCTGGTCCTGTCCTGTTAGGTACAGGCTATATCTAATAGACAGGCCCGGGAAAATACGAAATTTTGCTATAAGCTATACCGTATAACTCAGTATGACGAAGTTCAGTTTCATGCACATGCGAAACTTTAAATGCGATAACTTGCGGACTGTATCATACATATTCACTCGTAGCTCGAAAAGGCTGCTGCCAACTCGACTTGCAACTTGTGATATTGTTCCCCTTGTGCGATGAAAACGTGAAGTTGACTTATTTGTTATTGCGCTATTGTTATATCACACTTTGTTCTGGCAATATTCGGAAGAAAAAAGAAAAGATATAATTTTGGACGCTCATTACGCGTATCACAACAATAGCGAAGACGACGGAAAAACATAGAGACTGATTACGTATATCCTTATCTCACGGCGTTTTTCTTTCTTATAACTGTGACGTCATATGTATCAGCGGTAACATGCAGTCCTGATGCAGTCGTGCCAGAGGAGACCTCTAGGCGTCACGAGATGTTGTCAAGTCAGGTGGCAGAAATTACGCTGCATCGCCACCAGGTGCCATAGGACTCCTCCATCATAAGAAAGTCAACAGGGTAGAGATTCGGACTTAGCCAGTGTTGTCTTCCCTTCTCCCGTCTCGGTCACTGTTCTTTGGCGCTTCATTAGTAGCGCCATAAGAAAGCATGTGGCGCACCGTTCTTTCTTTCTCTTTTTTCCCTTTTTTTGCGTGCCATATAATTCGATTGCAAATAATGGGCTGCGAATTCAGTTCTTGTAGGTAACATTTCCTCGATTATGAAGGGAAGACAAGAGACACGAAGGGACGAACTCAGTTCAAATCTATTTCGCACGGTAACTCTAACCATTCCTAAGAAAGCACGTGACAAAGCGTTTTTTAATATATTTTTTTATTCTTTTTTGAGCCCAGGCGATCCCTAAGCTGTGTGAGCCGGCAAGCTTTCCAGTACAGTCTTTGAAAACGAGATTTCCAATAGGTCACAAATCTGGCGCCATTTCGTCGAATCCTATACAGGGGTCTCTATACCTTCGCCCGTTCCCGGTTACTAGGAAGACCGGCGCATACCCGGAAAAATCAATTTTGGTCGAGAAGGCGCATGAGTCAACATTACGTTCCTGGACAGCCGTCTTCGAGAGAATCGCTTTGAAGCTCGCTAGGTGAATTAACGAGACTATTTGAAACTCCGTACGAGTGCACTTCTTTCAAGTCGGCCACTTGCGTACTATTGCTTACCGTTTAGGAGATTACCGAGTTATGTATGTCGCGCCGAACAGCTTTCTGGTCGGGTCTCATTCATTCACGCGTTCGGGTAAGCATGCGGCTTTCGAGCCTTTTGCTGAGGAGAAAAAGCACATGTCGGCAACTACACCGGTATCGGGCCACTACATCCAACGTGCCATTACATCCAACGAGTCGTTACATCCATCGATGGACATAAAGACTCGTTGGATTTAACGGCACAGTATGGATGTATCGACATGATGAACGTAACAGGACGTTGGATGTAATGGCACATTGCAGTGATTTCCCCAGAAATTCACTGCTGGGGGGGTGCCGAGCTTTCAAGAGGGGAGGGGGTCATGCTTGGTGAAGGTTCCACTTACAGAATTTTTCTTAGACACGGAAAGAATCGTGGCACAACGGTGACATATCTGCACAGCTTTCCCGGTTTATTTGTACATGTTATTACTTTAGAACACAGTACATTAGAATAGAGATTCATTGTGAACGGCATTTCAACATTAAGATGCATAATCACACGACCGACAAAGATAAGAGACTATCTTGTCAACGAACACCTAGCAATCAACGGTGAAAACCTTAGAATACGTCGCTTGGTTGAGTTGGGCGCAAATGGCTCTTGATGATCCACATTGAGTTTGCGTGGCCGCACGCATTTTTGCTCGTACATACGCGCAATATATGCATTGCACAGTCACTTTCAAATGATTTTGGACAAATGCATGGTACGATCATCTGCATGACTGTGGTCCTACAGCCCAAGTTTGACAGCCCAGGATGTAATTCGCTGCGCCGGATTCACTACCAGAACGTGTTGGTGGCCGAGCTGGGTGAAGTCACCTGAGAAATTTCAGGGGGGTGTTGCAAAAATGCAGGGAGGGTGTACACCCCCCTGAGGGCGGTGTAGGGAAATCCCTGGCACATTAAGCGCTCCCTTTTTGTGGGGGCCCCAAGGCGGAGGTGGGCGCTGGTGGGAAAGTGGGCGCTTTGCAATGGCTTTTTCCCGTGCATGAGCAGGGAAAAACATAAGATTATCAAATAGGGAAATCCCGTTTTACTACATACATAGTAAATTACAACGAATGGCGATATATTCTAGATCTAGATCAGATGGGCGCTAGCAATCATCTGTGCAGCTGTCATAATTTTGGTAAAGGAACCTCTTCATTATGAGAGATCGCCGTGCTCAGGAGAAGGGTCGAGCCAACGAGGAAATGGTCCTCGAAAAGACTGTTACGGGCTGCTTTCGCAACAACACCCGAAAAAGTCTCTTGTTTTCCCCCGCGTTGAAGGGCAAGGAAGAAGGCGCGTTTCGGGCGTCACGCATATACCACGCACTGTGCTATCTTCGCTTGCTGTATGTGGGCCCGGCAGGTACATTGTCGTGCGAACGATTTTGTTCCAAAATGGACGAAGAGACGCGTGAGTCCGGCTTCTAGTAGCACATGAGAAACTTATACTTTTCGGTGATGAACGGGTAGAAGCTCGCAAAAATACGTACTTGGACAAGAATCTCCAGTGGTATGTCCTCCTTAACCACAAGTGTGAACACACGCCCTTTACGTCATCCCCGGTAACGCGTCACTCTGCCCTGCGGCGGCTATAATATAGGACAACATCGCGCGTTATCCCAACCCATACAGAATTAGAAGAGGAAGCCGACGAAATGGCCAAATGAGGAGGCAGCGACCCAGATTGAGCAGAGATCGAGTCACAGAGAAGACGGTCCTGTCTCGTCTCCTCGTCAAACGGGTTTCATCGTTTTCGCCGTCATAATAACCCCAATCCTTGCCCAGTTTCTAATCGTCGACGGAAATATGGGTAACGCTTGTCGTAAGCACAAAGTGTGTCAAAACGGTGCTCCCTTTGGTGCACTCTGTAAAGCGACAGTTCCGGCACGAATGAAAAATAATTCTCACGGTACAAAATACTTCGCCTGAATTCGCACCGATTGTTTATAATTAAATTACGTATCTGAGGCTGGCGTGACGTCACTATCAACAGGCTCCAGTTATATGTACAGGGTGTCCGGTGAGAAAGTGTCATTAAATTTCTAAAACTAGGTTGAACTTCAGAAAATTATGAAACTACTTGGAATACACACACACAGACTTTTGCCACAGATTCAGGCAGTTTACATTTGCGTCACACATTAATTAAGCTAATTTTGCTAATTGAACTCGAAAATTAGCGAAGCAAAGGTAATGTTTTTCTTGATGAATTCAGAAGCCAATGGCCATAGCACACTATTCCAACCGAAATCACAGTTTTTTTTTCAGAAGATTTGTACAAAAATTTGACAGCCGCAAAACCCGCCGCGGTCTGCGAGTAGTGAACCTTCCCGCCTACGAAAATGGGAAAACAAAATAATGCGCAAAACGGTCCTACATTTTTCTTAAGACTAATTTTCTGAAAAGTGTGGTTGCACTTTTAGTCTACACGTTCAAATTTGCGAAGTTCGCTGCAATCATTTACGAGCTCTTGCATTCGCAGAACGGCGAGCGAATCGTGGTAGCAAACGAATTCTGATTTTATGTGTCCACGTAGCGAAGGAGGGAGAGCAGGCATTGAGCGGGCCTTCCGTATCCAGGTGGCGTTGGTCCAACTCTCCGGCTTCCGACCGGCTACACGCACAATATCACAAATCGAAACCCGCAGGAAAGTACGGGTTATCCGCGCTTATACCTGCGGGACTGTAACTCTCAATAGTGATATGTCGCTGTGCGTTGCACAAAACCCTCGTTCTGTATTCATTTTCTTACGCAACGTGATCTTCGAGGTGGGATCGACTGAAAAGCCGTAAAGGTCTGCTTTTGTGAGCCCATAGCGAAGTACATGATGGTTTCGATACCCGATCGTCTCACATGTAGTAAAAGATAGGCGCTTTCATATTGCGAGCGTTCCTATTTGCCGGCGGGCGTATGCTACAAAGAGACGCGTGCGCCCACGCGGATGAATAACGTCGCTCTCATACAAAGCGTCCACTGTTGAATACGCGAATGAAAACGACCGCCTGTATCCTGCGTGTAGCGACGGCGTCGCCTCGCGTTTCCGGCGCGCTGCTCAGGGTCGCCACACTTTCGATAGATCGCCTGCTTGTAGCGCAGCCCATAACGCAGACGAAGACAAGGACACTACTAAGACATTTTGTCTGTGTCTTTTGGGTTGTTCTACAAGGATGAGTATTTACCCAGCCTTTTATTACGATGAATCTTACCGTCGCTGTTTGTCCGGGAAGGCGATTGCACTCACGGTTTTCTATGTACATACCAGGCTTGTTTTGGAGTCGGAGAGCTGAGACCCCTGAAAACCGCTATAACGCGCTATTCCTTGCCGAACCGGTACCAAACCGAACCAGAACTGAACGGTAACTAATTTGGAGCCGGTTACCGTTTTGTGAAACCCTGAACCAGAATACAACATTATGAAAGCGAACTGGAGCTACAGGGCACGGACGAAGATAGACAAGTAGACACATAAATGCTCCACTAAAAACAGTTTTTACTTGACAAGGTGTACACATATTTAAAGAGGAGAACAATAACAGCGGTGCCACCAAAATTTTTGGTGGCGCCTCTGTTGTTGTTCTCTTTAAATATGTGCACACCTTGTCAAGTAAAAAGTGTCGTTGGTGGAGCGTTTGTGTGTCTACTTCTCTATCTTCGTCCGTACGTGTCTGGTAGCTCCAGTTCCTTTTTAATAACGCGTGTTTGCTGACGAGACTCCCTCTGGAGACTCCCAATTTTCTCCCTGGGGAGTCCCCCCCCCCTTCCCCAAGAAAAAAAAGGAGCGGGTTCTGAATCAGGGAAAGGTAACAGAAACGGTAACAGAAAAGGAAACGGTATTATACCGGAAATATAGCAGGTAACAGTAACAGAAACGTATATCGCACACTTAGAATACCTGAAACAGAAACGGGAACGACAATAATTTACGGTAGTAATTCGGGTACTGCAGGACCGTATCTTCCGTATTCTTTACCGTATCGTGTAGATAAATTGATGTAATATACCTCAATGAAGCAACCGAAAATTAACCGAAGAACTAAAACTAAAATGGACTATCAAACTGGAGCGTATAAGTAAGTAGTATACAGTAAATAGAAGAAGCATAGTTCTTATACGCTTATGGTGACTTGTAAGTCGTAAGAGTGAGTAACATTCCTGAAAACCACGTTCATATTAGCTGTTCATAGAAATCAGGTATATGTATATTTTGAATAAACGTTGTCTCTTGTGTGCATGTATCCCCGGAGTCCTCAAAACAGACTTCAGAACTAGGTAGAAACAGCGCAGAGACGGGACACGAAGAAGAAACAACTGCACACACAGAGCGCTGTACCAACTTGCTAACTTGCCCAAATCTGCGCCTTAACTAACTAAGAATTCAGAACGTAGAGGGATTAAGTTGTCAGGATTAAGTTAAGTCACGGTCTCAAACCATTAAAAAATAAAAAAAGGAAAGAAAAAGAACAAAAAGCGGGGGGGGGGGGGGGGTACCGGAACGGAAACGTAAGCAACAATGGTGGTAACCGGAACTGAAACAGAAACAAATAAGGGCCAGTAACGGAGATGGTAACGGAAACGAAAAAGATTCCGTTACCTTTTTCTGATCCTGATCGGTAGCGTAGCCAGAAAAACTGGTGTGCACACGAGCTGCTGCACCGTAGGAAAAGAGGCGGCATTTCCTTGAACCTGAGGAATACAGAAACAACACACGGAATGAAGTGGACGTCAAGTCTTGTCCACTTCCTTCCGTGTGTTGTTGGTGTATCCATCAGTCTCGAGCAAATGTTTCTCCTTTTTCTACAGAAGCATATTGTGTGGGAGGAGTTATACGGGAACTTTACATGGGGAAACGGACTTCACCTGCGGTTTCTCTTTCTCAAATGTAGCAGACAAAGTTCTTGTTTCTGCTTCGTTGCCTTAGACAGTGTGCAACGTAGCTTTTCTTGTACATTCCACCTACTTCGCTCCCGCTATCACAAGGCGTGCCTCGCGAAACTAGTACATGATTGCTCGTAATTAGGTCAAGTTCGGCTGTCGGGCTTGCAAGGCTGGGTTATCGAAAGATAGATTGTAATCTATCTCGTGGGACGAGAATCCATTTAGGGTCAAGCTCGTCGAAAAACAGAAAATGAAATATCGGGTACGTACGCACCGAGACAGTCACGAAACCCCATAACGAGGTGGTGTCTGGTGAGTATGTCGCCGGCCCCCTAATGCCTGGGTGGGATGTCGTCATTTAGGCAAGTTCGAAATCCGGCTCTGACCGTTATCATTCATGGGAGGAGTGCCCGTCTTCGCCGGCGTCTGCCGTGTTTTTCTCTTTCTTTGCGAGTTTTTCTCACTCCAATTTGCGCGAACTTTTCTTTGCGTGACTTTGAGCGTTGTGTTTTGCATTTTCCTTGCTATTGTGAAAGTGGTTGTAGATACCTTGCTCCGTTCATTTTGAAGGTTGTTTTTCTTTTCTATCTTATTTTCTTTTTTCTTTTCGAAGCAAGTTGCTGGCCGGGTCAATGCCAGGACCCAAGCAGCACTATGTACTGAAAGCCGAGTGTAATAGGGGTGGGCGGGTAGGTGAAAGGCCTTGAACAGACTCGTGAAACTAAAGAACATTGATAAGACACATACCGTCCACCCCTATTGCACTCAACTTTCGGTACATTGTGCTGCTTGGGGAACGTCTGATTTTAACGCGTACTACAAGCATGCGTGTGTGCAAAGAGCATCGTGGAAACCGGGGGTCGTTATCAACGACGTCACGTTTTCTTCGGATGCTGCTCCTTTTATCTTTTGCTTTCCAAATAAGTACATTCCAGTCGCTCCTTATCTCAGCTGTAAAAAGTAAAAGAACGCGCGACGGCATTGTAAAACACTTATTTTTCGTGGAGACAGTCGATTATTTTGGGCGTACGTTTAAAAAGTCCCAGTCTCACGCGTGCTTTGTTGTTACACAAAGAGGGGGTAGGCAGAGTTCAGCATGACGTACCAACTGCTTCTTCTTGGCTATGTATTGTATGGAAATAGAATACATATGCACCAGGCAAAAGTGCGTGTTAACTTTTCTCCCACGGGAAAAAAGACGATAATAGTAAATAAACGCCGACAAACAAAAAAATTCCTACAGAAATGTCGTTCTAAGTTACTCTGAATGGATTGGATTTATAAGCAAAGGAGGAAACGTATTTCTTTCGTTCGATGAACTTCAGTGTATACTCCTCTATTCAGAAAATGCTGTCATGCGCGGTCACATGTCGATGCACCGCGCCTGTCATTTTAAAAGCGGCTGTCGAAACACAAAACGCGTACTAAAGGGACGCTGTCGTAAGATTCTTTTGTGTGATGGTCGGAGTCAACCATCCAAGATACTGTAATAAAATTATGCGCGATTAATTATAATATATTGTTACGCTAAGAGGTTCCGCTACTTTGACCTTTACCATCAGTATCTTCGGGTTCTTGCTCCGCCAAGCATAGAGATAATTGATTCCAAACAAAGCAGGTTGACTACATTTAAAAAAAAAAGTATATAGAAAGAGTCGCAGTCGCACATGCTTGTGACGGCACAGGTGCCCCCTGCTCATATCCACGTCACCGTAAAACTGACACCGGTTGTGCACGTGTAACTCGTTTTACAGCGCCTGCTGTATATGCGGAGTTAAGCATCAGATAGCGTGCGTGCACAGTGTGTCCCAGATATTGCGGCGCGAGGCGACGTTGGGTACCACGTGACGGGTGGTGGTGCAGGTAGCGGAAGTGGAAAGCGCAAGACGCCAGTACTTTCGCCAAGATGGCTCCGCCGAGGAAGATCCTTAGTGAAGGTTCTTGTCTTGTGTATTTGCGATACGAACTGGTTCAGAAAAGATTGTAAAGATCCCTAAGCATCTGAAAAGTGTTCGAGTTGCAATGCATTTGTAAGAGATAATTTCGAAATATTGACATATTATGTGTTAAGAATTATCAAACACAGAGGAAGAATCCTGTTAAAGCCTGCACACAATGCGTAGCGACAGAGCTGTCGCTGTATTTCAGCTTCGAGTACCAAAGGTTCCACAGCTACTCGGAGCTTTCTTCTTTTGTTGTCGTCTCAAAGGCGGGTGCTCTCTGCCGAATGAAATGCTACGTAATTTTACGAAAACCACGTAATTCACGATCGAACACAACGTCAATCTCAAGACCTGTTGACAGTTCCAGATTAGAGTCACTTAATAAGCTTCACTTCAGAGTAGCGACACACACTCTAAGAAGAAAATGAGTACTTTTACTCCCTTTGGGGAGTAATTGCATTGCCACAAAAAATAGTCCCTTTCGGTAGTAAATGCACGGGAGTAAATGAATGCCACAGAGTGAAGACCGCATTTCACGCGCTGTTGTAAGAGTCCCAGATACATAATTGGTGCGCAGGCATGAAAATACTTTGAAGCAAACCGTCAACGGTGATATATCGAGTGATATAAAATCTTGCGCCATACATAGGGCACAATTTGCGAAGAAAGATGAGCTAACCGTTTCTAATTCTGTGTGGCTGGAAAATTGCTACGTTGTCTGAGTTATACAGCCTTATGTCGTTCAAATTGACCAAGGGCACATATTTACGTAGACTGTTGCATTCAGGAGACCATTCGCGAAGTTTAGTTTCAATTTGCAGTCCTGGGGAGTAAATGTCGAGACTAAATGTTGGGTTAGGGGAGTAAAATGGGGAGTAATTGCAGACTAGGGGAGTAGAAGCTGCAATTACTACCCGTTTTACTCCTTTTTTTCGTAGAGTGCAGGCGAGCAGGGAAACCATTGTTTCCGCTGCAGACCAGCGTCGTCACCAGTCGCGTTGAGAAGCAGACACAGTCTACCCAAGCAGCACAACATATTGGCCCGATATTGGTCCAATATTGGCAATACTGGCCCAATATCGGTCCAATTTTGGACCAATATTGGGCATATACGTACGTTGTGCTACTTGGGTAGCATAACAATGATTGCTCGCCCGGTGGAGGCCGAGGGCTATAGGGAAGCTAGTGTGATTGTCGTGCGGCATTATCTGTGTATTGTTCACTAGAGTCACTACTCCAGGCTGCTTCTTTACATCTCCTCCTCCCCCATTAAAAAAGAAAGGAAAACGTCAGTAAGACAGCACTGTGACTGCCACCTTCCTGTAGGCCCGGCGACACGGTGGCCGTGCACTTTCGGCGTTTCGCGCTCAGCGGTTCCGCACGAAATAATGTATGCTTCTTCCGCGAGCACGGAAATGTCCCACGGGAACATCGCACATATAACTCCCCCACCATTTACAAGACGCTGTAATCTCCCTATTAAATACCCATGCGCCAACAACGCGTTAACGTAACGCCCTGAATAACCAGGATCTTCCGTATAACACTCGCATACAAAGTCTTCGTGTAGCGTGCGAGACAACGTATGTTTACGTGTGGTCATTGAAAAAAGAAAGAAACGTCCGTTTACACCTACTCACACCTGCGGCAGACAATGTGCGTCTGCTTCATAACGGCGACGCCCTCTTTGACTCCCTTCCGAGAACGGAAAACGCGTTCCCCTTTCTTTTTTTGTAGTCGATAAATCGATGCCGACCGATGATCGGAGACCGAATGAAATATTCAGCCCTTCCCGTACTTCTTTACAAGGCGATGGCTGGGAGTCGTTTCGACTGCTTTTCATGTAGCGGTCTTTGACGGATGACGAGAGTTCCTTTTTGTCCGCAGATGGTTGGCCAGATGTAATTGGTCATTTCATTTTGTTTGCCCGTCGTATTTCACGAGCGGTTGGTAACGAAGGGACACCAGATGTGTTTTGTACCCGTATGTTATTAATTCTCTTTCGGACTGTGTGTTTCGAAGTTGTTTGTCTGATCCCCAGTAATTTAGTCATGTACGTGGTTTTAACTGGTATCACGAGGGGTATCCGTCATTACCGATGCTTTTAATGAATGCGCTCGGTGCAACGGCCTGTAATGCTTAGCTGAAGTTCGCGGCTGAAAATTACAAAAAGAAAAAAAGGAGGTTATTTTGTGAGTACGAATCTGCAGTTGTGGTGAGCGTTGTGAATGAATTGAACTGTCACTATGAACTAAAAAAGAATATTTATTTTATTTCGTAACTTAAATGAACCACGCTCGGAATTTCCATACTTTCGGATTTTCTAATCAGAAGATGACGTCACCGTGCGCTCTGCTGCCTGTCTCCCGAGAACAGCGCAAGCTCCGCTCTCCGCCCAACGTCCGAAGATTACGGGCTGCTCTGGTGAGGAGACGGAAGGTGGTCTTGGAGAATTTGTGTTAACAGACGGATGGAAGATTGCGCAAAAATTTTGTGACATCACACTTTTCAAAGCCAGAAGCTAATTTTCGACACTTCCGGATCGCAGAATAAATGTTCCGAGGGAAAGCAGTGCGAGACGGCTACTATATATAGTAATGATGTAGATTAGGCAGGATTCCGAGGGGCACGCGATTTTGTGCATATTGGCCCTTTCAGTTGGGCTATTTCTTATATCTGAGCATGCGGTACGCGATTACGTTACTTTTAACAGTATTACGGTCTATTTGCAACGCGCTATTTTTAGGTAGCTTCGTTATTTTTATTTGTGCCAACACTGCGACTTATTTGTTGTGCATTGCTGCAAGTTCTCTGTCCATTAAAAACAAAACAAGCGAAACAAATGTTGCTTACGCCACCCCTAAAGTGTCCCTACCCTATGCATGGTCCCACAAGCACTATTAGCACAATGACCTTGGGTTCATAATTATTTCTATACAGGGAGTGTATGGTTCACTTCCACTTCAATCGGTAAACAGATTGCGCAATTCTCTTTGCATTCGAAACGGGCATGCACCAAGTATTCCCCTCGGAAGGTGTTCACGATCACTGTTCCGCGAACATGATAAGCCAATCGCCCTGATCTTTGATTTGGCTCCTTCCTTTATCGTGTCGTTTTCTTTGGTTACTTACGATGCACTAAAACTCCCTAATAGCAAGTTTCAGTACATTGAACGAATTCTACGAAAACGGTGCGATAAAGAAAGCTATCAAATCGAAGCCTAGCAAATGTGATGTCACTTGCTCCATGGAATGAGGGTGACTGGCTTATGATTAGGGAGTGACTTTTTCGGCCTTTCTCAGATTCGGGCGCTATTTTTAAATCTCTAATTTGGGGAGAAATCCGCCGATAATTGTGCCTTCGGGTGTTATCGGGTGTTTTTGTTTCTCCTCTTGTCTGTTAAGTCCTCTCCTAATCTCTCCTTTTTGTTGTTGTTGTTGTTTCTTGCGGGATCGTGACCTTCCAACGGTAATCCCGAAAGGCATAGACAGTGGTGGCACACATGGGTGTATTGCTTGGGAAGTAAGTGACCCACTCTTACATGTTTTACACGTGGCTACCTTTGTTCGTCTTCAGTGGAAACGTCACATGAGGATTTCATAGTGACCGGAATTCGGGAAGAAATCGGGTTTAACCCGAATTGGTCGGAGGTCAGTTCGGGGGGGAATAACCGGGATTCCACGTCAAGAGATCCAACGGGTCAAGAGATCCATCGGGTCAAGAGATCCACCGATGGATCTCTTGACTCGGAGGATCTCTTGACCCGTTGGATCTCTTGACCCGGTTGGATCTCTTGACTCATCTGAGGGTTCGCCAGCCTTGGATCTTTTGACCCCTTTGTGTTACACGTCGTTAACTCTAACATCGCTAAGCAGAAATTACCCGTATCGAAATACGAGGAACCCGTTTTACGTGTTGGGGTACCACCCATCTTGAAAAGTTTCCCCCCTCACATATACTAATGTGTCACAAACAGGAAGTTAATATCACCAACCATTCCCATTTTATTAAGGTGTATCCATATAAATGGCCCACCCTGTAGAATACAAATGCAGGTGGCATATCAACATCTCATTTTTATTGACTTAGTTACTTACTTTGTAACACATAGCGCAGTCAAAGAAAAGCCGACAGTTGTCTTATGTCATTTGTGTTAAAAACAGGTGGTTGCATTGTAAGATCGACCTGTTTGTAACACAAGATTTATAGGAGTGCTGTCTTTTTTTTTTTAAGCGCTTCGTGTTAGAGATTATTTCTATAGTTAGCGTGGGCTACGTACACTCACATTGGGCCGGCTGCTGTTTCAAACACGTTGATTATTCAAACACTTCTCGTATCACAGCAGGCTCGTAGTCGAAGAGCCAAGTCGCTGTTCTGGACACACGTTCTACATGGCGGAACCGTATGATCATGGACTCTCTCAGGGTACGAAAGATAGCTTGATATGCCCGAACATCTTTCTGTCTGTCTGTGTGTGTGTGTGTGTTTCGGACAAAGGCAAAGCACTTTACGGCTGGGCCCATTATTATTGGTAAAAAACTTCAGTTCTGGCGTAACGTGGGGACGGCAGCGCCAATGGACACAAAAGTACAAAGAGAGCTCTGAGTCCAGCAGTATACCCTGCATCTTGGGGTTGAGGTCAATGAACGTGACAGGTCAATGTTGATTGGAAAGCACAGTCGGACAGTATTTTCCCGCACGGTGAGGAAAAGAATAGAATAACCTGACAAGGGTGGGGGCCAATGAAAAGAATGCGACAAGGATAAGTTTTAAACTCTGCGGCCTACGATTCTTTGTAAGTTGAGCTCAATATTCTCTCGGAGAACAAGGAGCAGTCGAAACAGGGACGAAGACATAAGAAGACATGCAAACAGAAGCTCCAACTCTAGAGCTTAATATTCTTGGTAACAAGCATCCGTTCTGGCATAGCGTGTTACGGCGCTAGGGACAATGGACATAAACGTGCAAAGGCAAAAGGGGGACTCGACTCGCCGCCGTAACCTACGGCGCAACCACAGTATTTTCTCGCTTACTTTTTCTTGTGCGTGTGTGGTAAGAAGAGAGAAAACACCGAAAAGTATTCACTGTTACCGGCCATTTTACTTCCTAACTTAATAATACGTACAGCGCAATCGCTTTGCAATGAACATGGTAAGGGATAGACTTTCTTTTCTGTCGGGAATCCTGACCAGTATCACGCTTTGACTGGTTGGATCTCTTGACTCGTCCGTCACGTGACCGGTTGGATCTTCTGACTCGATGGATCTCTTGACCCGTTGGATCTCTTGACCGGGTTGGAACTCTTGACGCTTTGGATCTTTTGACTCGCCTGTCACGTGACCGGTTGGATCTCCTGACTCGATGGATCTCTTGACTCGTTGGATCTCTTGACCGGAAGCGATAACCGGGCGGAATCGGGTTTAACCCGAAAAAGTCACTCCCTCCTTATCATGTTTGCGGAAACCGTTATCGTGAATACCTTCCGATCTACTAAAACCCCACAATAACACAGTGGCTCGATAGTAATTTCTGTAGGTTTCTTCTACTTTTACTCGAGTGTGCTGTTCAGCCTTCCCTACGCGCTTCTGGGGAGTCGTGTCTTGTGCGCGTAAGTTTTGCGTTCGTGCAACCGTACTTGACCAGACGAATGTCACTGAATGGATATAAAAGACGATCATTTCCGAATCGGAGCGTTACTCCAGGGTGGCTTACAAGTTAAAACCACACGCCCGAGCACGTCAGAGCGAGCATCATCGTAAGCTAAATTTAAATTTGAGAAGTTTTCGTTCGAAAATTTCAGAAATATGCTCTTATATGCCAAACATGATGCAAGTAAGAAAATGGCAGAAATAGGTATTTATATGCGGTGTAAGAAACCATACGGTGCTCTAAGCGTGGTCTGGGGTGCGTTCCTGGCAACGCGTGAGCACCGTAGCATCGTAGCGCCGCTCATTGCACAAGCACGGGCGGCGCTACGATCAGTAGTTTATCCAGAATCACAGACATGGGGGGGGGAGCAAAAAAATTGTGTATGTGGGGGGTAATCATTACAGCTATGTCCTACTGAAAAAAATTTGGAGGGTTTCTCCAAAAAATTGAGGGAGTTCTGGTTGGGGGAGAGGGAGTCTGGATAACTCACTGGCTACGAGGCTGCGGTGCTCACGCGCTGCCAGGAACGCGCCCCTGGGCGTATGCAGTACCTACTCGGAAAAGAATAAGAAACAAGGAACTTAGTCTCTGGTCCAGATTTTCGAGATGCTCCGATTTTTTTTCCTTTTTTTTTTTTTGGTTCGCAGAGCTCAAAAGACAATCCCACAATTAGCTCGCGTGTCACCAGGTGTACACTTTAATGATGTTGATTGGCGAGTTTCATCGCCACAGGCGATACTCTACCCCATTGCCGAGGTGCGCTCTAGAAGCATATGGAAGTATAGCGCTGTTTCTGTAGTCCACGCGCAGTACATGTTGATGCATTGGCGACAATCGAACTCTACGAAGACACACGGCCGATGACACGTTCGTCGTGAAGGCGGCACCGGGGGAAGGCGCTGTCACCTCCGTTGCTGCGTGTCAGGTTGAAGACGTAGTTATCACAGTGGATTGTCCAGATTATCCGACGGTGCAAAAAATCGGGCGTCGGGGGCATTATTACAGTTACGTTCTAACAGCTGTATGTATGTTTACCGACATGTATCCAATGCTGAGATCACATTGCCCCCCCCCCCCCCCCCTCCTGTTTCGGTGCACCAGGAAAAAGAAGTCAGAGGGGTGTCATCATACATTTCGGGGCTGTGGATAGCTCCCTAGTTGGCTGGCAGAAGGGAATACCATATGGCTATAACGTCAAACTATAGTTATTTTTAGAATCATGATTAAAAGCGTTAAAACCCCAGTGCCGGGGAGCTAAAAAGACAGACACAGACACATGCACTGACTGGCGAACCAAGAACTTTATTATTATATTTCCCAGAAAACCGAACGCCCAATTTTTAACCCGTTTAGTTATTTTTAATTTGACTGGTAGCCATAAAAACTATTTCGGAAGGGGTTTTACGAGAAGTCTACATGAGGGAGATGATTTCACCCTCGTTTCCCTCTTCCAAATCACTGCCCCCTCCAGCCGGGACGCTCGTTGGTGCTGGCCAAGGTTCGTGCTGAAGACTGGTGGGTGGTGGTGGATTCGAATCCTACCACCCGCTGTGCTGTCTGAGGTTTTCCTGGATTTTCCGAACACTTTCCAGACGGATGTCGGCCCGGGACGCATACTAACCCCCAATCCTTCCTACTGTCCTCTCTCCATCTGTCCACATCTGAACGCCGCTCATAGCCACAGTTGCTTCGTGGCGCTAAGACGGAATAAAAAAAGAATTCCCCCTCCACTGTAGAGTAGAAATGTCAGCCATAGAACATGTGACTAAACATGTTCCACCGTACGAGACATGTTTTCCACCGAATCCCCTGATTGTTCCAGGAGGAAACAGGCTCCATTCTCCGAAAATTGTATTCAGCTCTCGCGAGCACTGAATATACGGCTTCCCCGTACCGACTCGAATAAGGGGCTCTTGTGCAGTACGAGGTCGTGTTCCGTCGCTTGTACCAATTACACGGTTGATATAGTAGGTTGCTTTGTTGTTAATGCAGAAAGAAAGAACGCGATCACCTGAATACGAAATCGCTGTAGTAACAATTGACAAGTGCGGAAATTACAGTGCAGTGCAGACAATATTTTCAAAATGAATGTTGCTCTCCGTAGCCGTGTAGTGGTGCACTGAGTGTTTTGGGGATGTTTTTTTTTTTTAATTCCGTGTTAGCACCGCGAAGCAACTTTGGCTATGAGCGGCGTACAGACGTGGACAGATGGAGAGAGGACAGCAGGAAGGAGTAGGGGACAGGGAGGTTAGTATGCGTCCTGGGCCGACTTCAGGGGAACTGTGTCGATATTCGTCTAGATCTTCGGAAAACCCAGGGAAAACCTCAGACAGCACAGCCGGTGATAGGATTCGAACCCGTGTCGCCTCCCAGTCTCGGCGTGGAAAGCGATCATCCTCACCACTATGCCACGGGAGCTGTTTTTTTGGGGATGTGTCGGAAACTATTCGTATATATATCGGTGAACACTCGAGAGCTGCAGATAAACTTATGAGACAAACTTATAACTCAGCTTTCTCTCTCAGCTCGGCTCTCGAATACACTGACATATTCTGGGACCCCTACACGCAGGACTTCATCAATAAACTAGGGTCCATCCAGAAGAGGGCCCTTTTTAATACGGGAAACGTGCCTCCATATCTCAAGCTTATACAATCCGTCTAAACGGCAGCCTCTAGTTGAAAGACGTTGCATTAATAAACGCAAATTCTTGCACGAAGTAATACGTAACGAGGTTAAAATTACAGCCGTCGACTGCCTGGATCTCTCGTTAGATCAACGAACGAGGAAAAACCATAATTTTCGATTGGAACAGTTTTGTTCGACGAAGCGATTGTTTTAAATACAGCTGCTTTCCGCGCCATGTATTAATTGTGTGCCTCGGTTGTACTGCCTGCTTGAATTGTATCTTAGTCCCGCTCTTGCTCAAGTCCGAATTAGCAGTATGTCTAACTTAAATAATGAACCGTAATAAATCCATTTGCGTGTGTCATAACGAAACGATTAAAGTGCAAGGAGACGCAGGGCGTTTTGGTTTGCTGACGTGATAAGTGCACGCAAAAAGAACACCTCTGTCCTACACTTGCGATATGCGGTAGTTGGTAGCGGTACATCATAAAAGCAGCACAAGAGACGAAAACAATAAACTTTCCTTCCTTTTGAAAAACAAAAACAAAAAACTTTGTGCCTTAGTAAACGTCCTTAGTTGTAAGTAAGCAGTTGTCCTGTGAAGTTCTCCCGTGTTTTCGTCTCTTGTGCTGCTTTTATGCTGTACCTCTGTCCTTCCGTGTCGTTCTTGCGTTTATTCATTATGAAACGATTAATACGTATCAATTACTATGATTTCTGCACAGACAAAAAAAAAAAAAACACTTCCGCACCTTGTTAGGTCGCACACAGGGTAATTCTTTTAATACCTTTCAGCTTGCAAAAGGGGCGTGTTAGAAAAAAAGACACCTGTTTTTATCCAGCTAACTCAACTGAAAGGTGTAACAAGTGTTGAAAAAGGTGTTCGCAAGACGCCAATCTGAAACAGCGTTTTAAACGGAATTCACCCGCCTGGTGTTTTGTGTAGAATATACCCTTTCGCGTCGTACTTCTTGTTTGGAAATTTACCAGAAAGTACCACAAAAGTGTGTGTTACAAGGACAATATATTTACACACGAAAGGCGTAAAAATTTACGGCGTCGCGTCTTTCGTACCGCCACGTCAGTCTTCGCATTAAAAAGAGTGTCCTCCAAGCTTTATTTTTTATTTTTCATCGTTTATTTTTTTATTCTTTTCTGTGTTTTTTTAATTATCTTGAAAACCACTTTTGCCGGTAGCGGATGGAGCCTTTGTCTCCTTTTCTGGCCGTGAAATTTTAGTAAACCCCGGAACATCACCAGCGCCTGGCAGGGTTGCTTTGTGCAACGCTAACAAAAACGTCGCTTCCGTGAGCCCGTGCAAGCCCAGTGGCTTTTAACAGGAAATATGGACTCGGAAATAGCCGGGCCATTTGCGCCGAATGCCTCGCCGCATGTGAATATGGGTCAACGTCCCCTGGAGTTTCGGACATCACATCCATTCGCAGTCACGCACGTATGACTCATTCGGTGACTATTAGACAGTATGACATAAAACACCGTTTTGAGGTCAGTGCAGATGTTGTTGACAGTTCACAGTGACGCATTGGCGACTTTTAGTAGACGATAACGGTTCCGTAAACACGATCATCCGATGTCGTTTTATCCTATGAAGTGGCTGACTTCAGTTTGCCGCGAGCTCGTATTTGACAACTTTCTTTATCGTGTCGTCGGCCTATCGTGTGTCCGGAACCCTTTATCACGAACACGTTCCGATCTACTAAAATTCCCTAGTAGCTCCCAAGTAGTTTGAGTTCCCGTTTCAACGTTGCGCGTGGGACGAGGTTGACTCATGTGCTCGTGCAGATTGTGTTTCACAGGGAGTTCTTGCACGCTGCTTACACTGGGGACTGTCATATCTCTTATACAGGGTGTCTGGTGAAAAATTGTCATTACATTTCTTTTAAAAAAAATCCACGTGTTTGTGACGGTTTTTGCAACCCAAACAGGTTGTGTTCTGTGAGTGTATACCTCATGAATTAGTCTAATTAGTTTAATTGAACTCAAGAACTTGCCAAGGAAAGGTAACTTTCTGCGTCAATTAGAAAGCTCATAGCCACAACACACCATTTTAGTCACAAATACAGGGTCTTTCACAATAGTTCCACAAATAACTGATATAAGTGGAATCCTTGTAATCGTCTTTGTCGTTTTGGATGCAGTTCTGGAAATGAGGTTTATCTACCGAGTTCGCCTTTAAAAGCGCGAAAAACTGAAGAAGCAAACAGACGGATACCTAATGAACCAGTGCTATAGGACTTTTGTTTCGGGTCTTCCGTTCAAATTTATGGCAAATCAAAAAGCGGGAGCTACTGACATCGTCATAGAACGTAGACTGTTTGTAATTACATTTAATTACCAATACTAGGCTGCAAATACTTTTAAGCATGTAACTTGACTCGGGGCTTTATGTATCATATGAAATCATGGGACAGCAGTCTTTATTTTCTGTTCCTTTTGTTTCTGTGTACGCTGTCCCTTTAACATCAAATATCCCATTCCCCGTCTTCCGTTCTGTCCACCGGGCACTTCCAATCAATGAGTACTGCGTCGCGACGGCTGCAATGGCGGTCCCAGAAAGAAATGAAGCATTCATTAGCCCTCCTCCATGTCTTAACGACCGAGTAGAAGGTTCCCTATGTCAGACGAAACCGAAGAAAGGATTGACCTTCTGCGTCTGATGATCACCACGCTCTGTGTGAAAGCTCTGTCCACAGGGTCGTCTGGCCGCTTTCGTGAAATGGATTGCCGTACGCCCGTCATTTAGAGGCCTAAATCAAACAAACGTGCCCGCTGTTTGGACGCTGGATGTGCCTTCTCGTGGCATAGCGGTCTCTCTAATTAGAAACGCACTAAGACATTTCCTGCCGATGCGAGATATGAGGCAGGCAGTCGACTTGTCAACAAGTGCGAGTGACTCTGCTGTACCGCTGTGCGAGTCCCATGGTTCGGTCCATCTCTTCTAGCCTGGGATTTGCTTATCCTTGCCGATGGCGCCATCAGATGATTTTTCCGCAGTGTATGGTAACGGGGACTAGCTTTTCCAATGTCTTAGTAGCATTGCGGACGACGAAATAACGCACGCTAAATGCAGTCGACAGCTTAGGGCCGACCACAGTGTAGGTTTGTCAGTGGCTTTCAATATAAAAAAAAGGAAATGATTTCGCAAAACATTTAGAAGGCTTCCAATAAAAGAAATTAATAGCATTTGAAAAAAAAAAGAAAAAAAAAGATCGCCGTAAAATTTACCGCGAACAATCAGGGTACCGCATTTAGCCATTTTTTAGCGTCTTTTCGCCATATCTTCGACACCTTCTTCGACGCATTCCGTTGTAAATGTGCCATCTGTTACTGCGGGCGGGGAATGACGGCACAGCGCTTACGAATCACACGTTACACGATTTTCTTCCACATTCTTCATGGGGTATAGTAACGGTGCTTAGGGCACTTTTTTTTTCCCGCAGTGAATCATCTCGTTGAAATCAGTAAAGCTGGTCCCAGAATTACAATGAAAAAATGGCTAGGAAGCAAGCGAGCTGGTGAAGACGATGCAGTGATGATTCCCTAGTCTCAGGGTTTTACATTATGACCAGCTCCCGTGGCATAGTGGTTAAAGTGATCGCTTTCCACGCCGAGACTGGGAGGTGAGACGGGTTCGAATCCTGGCACCGGCTGTGCTGTCTGAGGTTTTCCCTGGGTTTTCCGAAGACTTTCCAGACGAATGTCGGCACAGTTCCCCTTGAAGTCGGCCCAGGACGCATACTAACCCCCCTGTCCCCCACTCCTTCCTGCTGTCCTCTCTTCATCTGTCCACGTCTATACGCCGCCCATAGCCACAGTTGCTTCGCGGCGCTGTCACGGAATTTAAAAAAAAGGTTTTACATTATATGCACCAGAACTACAGTCAGTTATGTCACGGAAAAGTTATCGCGCTGTTCTAATAGGGAGTTTTAGGAGAACGTACAAGTTTCACGATGACGTTCCCGGAAACATGATAAGCCAATCGCCTGATCCCTTTGGTGTGACTGACATCACGTTGCTGATATCCGATTGAGTGACAGTCATACGCAATCGGAATCGGAGGGCGCTTACGATATCCTAAAACTCCCTAAATGTCTGTCTTGAAGCGCTTACGGTAACTTGGAAGTATTTAACGATAAGCAGCGATATGACGTCAGAGCAGTAGACAGTCTTCGCATTCTTCTGGGATGACTTTGAGCTCACGTCATCAACATGTGTTCCTTCCCACTCACATTTGTGAATGGACAATGAAGAATAGTCAAGTAATAAATGAACGCTATAGCTGCGACATATGTCGCAATTGGAATCTCATCCACGGTACAGGAAGGAAGATAAAGAGCCATTTCAAAAGCTCTTGCACCGTTCGGGGTCTATAGCTGTTGAACGCAGCTCTTACTTTGCAATGGATCCCGTATCACGTCGTCATGAGCGGCAACGAAAGCGGACCAGTTAGCAGTGAGCTGTAGCCCTTGTTTACTAATTCCGGACGACATCGACAGAGAATTGGCCGTTAAACGGCTAGTTGAAATGCGTTACCGTGGTAATCGGGACATCATGCAAAACCACCGACCCTTCCTCCCCCGAGCCATACAAACCACGCTCCAGAAGTTACGCACGGGATTTGCATTCACCAACTCGCAACTATGCAAGGTCGGCTCTAGGGATGATGCCAGCTGCGGTCACTGTCACCAACCTCAAGCCGTCGAATATATGCATATCCTGAAAGGATACTCCTAGCACACAACACTATGCGGGAAACCTATCTTGCACACTTCAGGACGGGCACGTTGGCGGACATCCTACACTCCGGAGGTCCTTACGCTGAACCATCTACTAACACTCGTAACCTCGTGCGTTTTCTTCAGAAATCGGCCCTTGCGCAGAGAACCCTCTAACGTACCCTCCATCCACAGTGCACATCAGTCTCATTCAATCAGTACATACATCACCTCCAACATTTCATCCGCCCTTTCTGGCCATAGCCGTGACGATGTCCATCCGCGTGTGGCCTACAACGGCGAGCCACTTTTGACACAGCCCCCATCCCCCTTGTTGGAGTCTCAGAACGAGGATCGCAATTTTTACGTACCCAGCAAACGAAGGCACGTCGAGAGTGTTTCCCCGTCACATCACAAAACGCACGCACCACCATCAAGCGGAAGCCACAGAATTGGCTTTGTGTACGCAATTTATTTAATTCTAAAAATGCAAGTTTTCGTCCCAAATGTTGAACTGAACGACGTTTTTCTTTCACATCTCGCTCCGCGCGTAGGCGACCCAATTTCACTTTGGGATCGAGCTTGGGTGTCCGTAGCGTGCGTCCCCAAAACGCAATTGAGTTCCGGGCATGCGCAGTGACGACCCGTAATTTCATTGGAGTCCCAGTACGCTTGGGCGCGCTATTCTGAAGCTCTTAACTGCAAACGTCGAACGCAACTGACTTCCTTCACGTTTCCCTCGGAAAGAAGGCAAAGATGCCGCAGCGTGACTCCATGTGGCGGTGTGTCACGCTGACCGGCGTACGCAGGCCTAATCAAGGTCCCGACGCGCGGAGTGCAAGCGCACTGAATAGAGGACGCGCGTTGGCCCTCAAGGCCGCCTCCGCCCCGCGATCTCCTCTCGTCAGTGAGCGTCGACGCTCCGAACGAAACGGTCTGTGCGATGATGGTTTCCGCCTGTGCGCGTGTGAGCCCCAAACGGCGTCGGCGACAGTGCCGTGACTCCGGGGTTTCTTCCTTTTCTGCGGATGAGGACGACGTCTTCTGGAATGGGACCGTCGGTCCGCCACAGGATGATGGTTTGCGAAGACCATCGTTTTGGATGATGCGATTCTTGGTAGGTGCCAAATCGGATGCGATCGCCAGCGTCTGCAATGTGTTTCGGTTTGGAGGAGCGTGTTGCCTGCTTCAAATGTGCGTTTCTGCAGAATGTTATCTGCGCGGTTTCGATCTCGCTCTTTGCACGTGGTTTGTGGTGATAGTGTTCGGCTGACGGCTTTGTCAACACAGGTGATGTATTTCTACTGCAATTTGTGTACCTTCGGTGCCAATCGCTGTTTTCCTTTCCTTGTGTGCACAGTATTTTAGTTTTTTTTTTTGTCATCCTGTGCGCACAGAACTGTCGATAAGATGGTCTAACTTACATCACACTCACGCAATCTAAATATTGCAAATAGAGCTACATTTGCTATCAGAAAAACAGCACCAAACACAATTGGAGTGCAAGTAAACCATGTTGGCTCTGATTACAGTTGTTAGGCCCTTGAGTCATCGGCGTTGAATGAGAGCATGTGCTTTATGCTAGCGGGACGTCGCTGCATGACGGGCGGTACATTTTGATTCTTTTCAGGGCAGTCATGCACACTGCCCGTCCAGGATGCGAGCAGTCTCTGTTGGGTCACGTAATGGGGTACAATCACGACACGGACATGTATTATTGTAATCGCGTGATCTGTCTTACTACTCGGTTTCGACTGAATCAGACTCCCCTGGTTGGAGGGTTGTTTGGATTTAATCCACATGGATTTTATCCGGTGGATTTTTTAGAGATCTTGTCCAGATGCGACGTGAAAGACAATCTTAATGCAACGTCACACGGAAAACTCCCGCTTTATTGTTTCAAACTTTATTGTAGTGTTGGCTGTTAACAAAAGCCCAGGTTAATTATATTAACTTCTAACTTTTTGTTAACTTAGTAACTTTTTAACTTGACTTTTTTAGCTTTTCAGATTTAACTTTTTCCGTTTTCTTTTACTTCTGCCCATTCAGGGAGAGGCTTTCTTCTGCTTCCTGAAGGCATGTTAACTGAAGTACGACACGTAATCCAGGCATGTAGCGTCTACCCATTCACCCACGCGTGCATGGGACCTCTACCTTTCGGAAAACATTGGAAACTCATTCAGTGTTACTGGGACAGGCAGTTTCATAAACCAAAACTATGAGAGGTCACCCGAAATCAGGAAGAACAGCAAAACACATTGGTTTTTACTCTGTGTCACATTTCTAGGCTGGTCTATATTCACCAAAAATATCTAAAAACATCCGGGTTTTATCCAAAAAAAAAGCCCACTGGAGAGGATCTTTTTAAAAACATCCGGATTTTTTTTCAACCCTGCCTGGTTGAGGAATGCATGTGTTCGTGACTCCTGTAGCATTTCGAAAGCGTCGTATGCATAGTCTACTCGAGTGACGTCCTACACAGTGTGATGATCCCAACAGTTGATTCGCGGCGGTTTGTTCCGTCCTACAAAACCTGGTGTTTAGCTATTTTCGTGTACTCCATATCGGATTTGTTTGTCACGGAGGCATCAATAACACTGCGCGCCTTTCGGATTTGCTAGCATGGAAGTAGTCATGCTGAGTCGTTGCTGTTTTTTTACATCTTCCTGGAAGCTGTATCGAGGTTCTTCCGCATGCTAATTTCCTGCCCTGTAGCGTCGCACACGTGGACAGGACTGCCGTTTTCGCGGATTGTGGGTAGGTGCAACTGCCATTGTATGGAATGCGGGGTTCCCTGGATGGTTATCGGGATAGTTTTGCCTCAAGAGGGTGGCCTATTATTTGCTCTTGTGGCGACGAGGCGCTGTTTGGGGGGAGGTGCCGCCAATGAGGAACCACAGGGATCGCTTACACAAAAGCTCTCGGCGATATATATATATATATTTTTTTTTTTTCTTCCTCCTCCTATCGTCTGGGTCGCTTTTTCTTAGTTGAGTCGTTTCCATTTGTTTGGTCTGCTAAGTCTCCAGAATTTCGAAATGGCGTGTCTGTCTGCCAGTTCCCCTAATGTGTTGCCGTCTGGTCTGCACGAAGCTTGACACCTCCAATTGGGGTGATCCTGTATGTTCTGTGATGGTCAACCCAAAAATCTGCATTTTTTTGTGGTCGTGCACCCTCCCATATTTGTTTCTCCAAGCACGCGCAACAGGAGATTGATTTTGTTTGCACCTTCCTATGTGACTGTTACACCTTGCACCTGACATGAATATGAAATTTTTTGTGACTCTTCCAGGCTAACCATAGCTCACAAAAACCGTGTAAGAGACAGAATGTAGAAGGAAAGTTGGTGAATGTAGCGCTCTATGACCAGTGATTGATCCCAAAAACCCTCAACACCCAAAATTTTTGCGACACCCCCTAACTTTTTTCTTTTCCGCATAGCTGTAATGATGACCCTCCCTCCCCGACGTTTTTATTTACTTTTTTAATTTTAACTTTTTTAAATTTTATTTTTATACACCTACATATCGGCAATTCTGGATACTGTTTATGACGTCGCCGTTTGGACTCTCTCTCTATATATATACTATATATTGTAAGGGGTCGCAAAAGCTAAGTGAAGCAGGAATTGCGATTTTCTGTCATCTTCCGATAATTGTTAGACAGTTTATGTGGCCCTCACCGGAAATCCAACCTCGAAAGAAATCGGTGAAATCTACCAGCCAAGCGAAATTTTACGAAAGTTGAAATATTCCTCGCGGCGCTGTACCATTTTATACCAAAAGTATGGGGAATCCCACATATGCTGAAGGGTGCTTTAATCTCAATAACCCCATAAGCAGGCTGACGCTCTCCATCCGCGATAGAATTTTGATGAGCGTGCATTGTAACCGTACGCCTTTCTTGTATTTTTATAAGATCCTTGGTTCATCCTCGTGTTTCTTTCTTTCTTTTTTTTGTTCTTTGGGGGGGGGGGGGGTGAAGTGATGTCTGGGGTACATAGTCATCGACAAGCGCGTTTAGCAGAATACTTCCTGATGTTGGAGGCAAGTGCGTACGTTCATAAATGGCAACATGCAAGCCTTCAAATCCACGCTTAGACATTGTCCTCTGACGGAAACTGCTCGGTCAGGGCAGTTTCTGTCACTGCCGTTGATATGTAACTATAAGCAGAATCCGCGGTGTCGTGACCTACCTGTCGGAACTCGCATGAAACTCAGTCGTGTCACGTGAAATCACTCAAGAATTAGTGGTATTACAAGTGCGTTACAAATTAACGTGACAACGAATGTCATACGCAACACACAGTTGTCTCGCGACGTAAAGCTCCGAATTATTATTAATCATACGCAACAGTTCGCCGGACGACTATGCATCACTTCTTCAAACTTTGTGTGGGCCTGCCCTGACAGCGCTAGGAAACAGCGCTATTTTTTCCTCCTCGCACTGCTATGAACAACTGGAAAATAGTACAGAGCGTTTTTGTGTGCAGCGCGAATAACGAGAGGTGGGTCACGTTTCATAGCGCGAGCATTCTGTAGATCCATCCGATGATGTGACCTTGCCCGTCACACTGTTACGCGAAACACGTCAATAGATGCCGTTCCTATATTATGTGATTTGTCCTTGAGAGAAAAGCGTAACTTAGGCAGTGGCATGGCACCCACAAGCCTTTCCTCCGCAGTCCTGCTTAGAGCACTGCACGGGCCGAATTTTTAGGCCCGGTCCGAGCCTGACCCGACGACTCAATACCTAACCTGGGACCGGCCGAAGCCCGAATAATTTTTATGCTTTTCGGCTCGGCCCCGAGCGCATGAAATTTCTGCGCTCCCGGCCGAGCGTATCGGCCTATAAAATCCGACCATGGCTAGATGAAAGTGGCATAACACAGGCTTGTGCCCGGTCTAGGCACGTCAATGTAGAGGCCTGGCCCCGTAATATCAAGCCAGCCCGGCCCAGGCCCACGAAAAGGAGGTTTGGGCCGGGCTTTCGAGTAAGCGCGTGCAGTGCTCTATAAAACGACAAAAAACCTTTCGTCATCAACGGTAGTCCAATAGCTCAGCAGTTACACACTTGGACCCAATTTTGTACCCCTGTCACATGTGCAGTCTCCAATCATAATTGAAACCAATGAAGAGGCGCCACCAAGCGCGTAGTGTGGAAACATTTTCATCCAACGCTGTCTGAGAAGTTGACGCGTCACGCGCGCATCTTCAATGCGAGGGAAAAACTGCAGTATCCATGAGACAATTAATGTTCTGAGGCTGGCACATACAGGAAGGACAAATACAAAGCCTCAAGTGCGTAAGAAATTAATGATTATTTCATCATGCAGTATCCGATAAATCCATGCACTGGTTCAATGGCTGTTGGTTTCAATGATTATTGAAGACTGTCGTGTAGCAGGGGTATTAGATTCACAGCGTGCTCTCAATTATGGCTGCACCTGGGGGCCGCCGGCAGAGATACAACTAATGCTTATTCGCGGATAAAATTCGGATATCTGCGGGCACCGCGAGGCACGCGGTTTTCTCCGCGCGGGTTTCGAGACGTTATATTCCTACCGCGAACGAGGATGCGCGAATGTAACCGCACCCGCACACACTTCTATAGCAATGACTTCATCGGGATACTTTTGTAGGGTTGACAAATTATTCAAGTTCCCGAGGGCCAGTATAGTGTCTATCAGATCTCACGCACGCAGTAGTACCCAACGGTATCAAAAAAGCGTGAAAAGTATAGAAAAACAACCGGTTCGTTGAACGACACTTTATTCCTCGTATTTTTGAGGCCCCGGGAAAGATTTCCCACGAGATGTTTCGTTTTTGCAGTTACAGTTGAAACGAAATCTAGATTAATGTGACAATAAGGCACAAGCGAGTAACAAAACAAGTTTTGTCGTCTGCCGACGAATTCTGTAGCAGGACTACATAGAGCACTGCTGATAGGTTTCTGAGAAAGTATGTACACTGAAAAGTAATAACGTCCACAACATACTAACAGTTTTCACCTGCAGCCGCTCGTGTCTACATGAGCGGGTTCGGGTACGTACTGTGGATCTTACCCGCGCTAACCTCTAGTCATACACACGGTCGAATAGCATACACAGACAGCACCCCTCCGTGGCCGTATTATAAAACTGTTAAGTAGGCCAGTAAGATGCACCATGAGAAGTAATTCACGCCACAGAATCATAATTATCGCAGAAATTGAATTTAAAGTACACCGCAAAAAGCGACCGTGCGCAACGGTGGTCGAGAGCAGTACCAGCCTGTGGTCTGCCTGCGACTTCGCGCTGACGCTACATAGTCCGCGCTCGCTGATTGGTTCCGAGAAATGTTGTTTGCTACTTAGCTGTCGTCTTCTACTCGGCTGTTCGAGTCTCTGAAAAAGCATTGCTCCTGGCTCGGTCATGATTCTGCCGCTCCTTCTATCCCCACCCCAAATTCTCCGGGGGAACTGCCAAAACTGCTTTACGGCGGCAAAGGGACAGGGCGCTGACCCTCACTGACCAGCGAACCAGAACGTGTGGACCCTGTAACGTCATCGGTGACGTGGCATCATGCTTCTCCTCGTTATACCCCAAGTGACGAGTTCATGGTGAACGCGCAGTTTATGTGAGGTTTTTTTCTTTTTCGGGAAAACAAATTGCACACATCGAAACCTTAGGTGGTGGTAAATTGAGACACACATACACTATCATCAGACGTCTTAATCTGATTTTTTTTTAATCGTCCTCTGTACTCTTTTAAGAGGCATGCAGATCAGGTGACAGCCAGTACAGATTCATATAATGCTCACACACCGCTACGGAACTGCCTTAGTAGTCGCTATATTTGCTGACCAAACTGGGCAGAGTACGCGATCGGCGCAAGCATCACTACTCAAGATAACCATTACGCGTGTCAACAACTTTCCCGTTTTCCCTTTGTACAACAACACCTCTTCTGAGACTCTCTTATTCCTCGTGGCGTCTGCGAAAGTCTGAAGCGTGGCTAACAAGGACGATCCGCTTGCTCGACGTGTGCCGTCCGAAGAACTCGTCGTTAAATTAAATGCGGGCCAAGGGTGAGGGGGGATAGAAGTAGGTCTTTTGCAACTAGGTTATCGTGGCGGCCGTTGATCTCCGGGGGGGACCCTTCGAGTCTTCCGTGAGTGCATTCATGCGAGCAAGTTGGTTTTTGTAACTCTGCCCTTTTTGTACAAACATCAAATTTTGTTCTCCGAGCTCGACACGTGGAAGATTGGAGAGGATGCCTGTCCTTGTACTGAGCGGAGAGCCATGCCGATGTGGTGTAATCACAGTCCCTGATCGGAAATCAGGAGGGTCCATAGGTTCTAGTCTTGGCGTCAGCGCGCACTGGCGTTTCCCTGGGTTGTTTGAATTTGAGATCGCCATGTTTCGAAACCCAAGAGGCTGGTCTTAGAGCCCATGTGGTTCCCGTTGCACGTGCAGCTAACGATGCGTTCGCTAAGGATCTACTCCGTGCAGGCGAGAGTGATTTTGGGCCACATAATTGGTCCCGCTGTCGGTTCGTCGTGTTACTTTAGTGCAGTGAGATGGTTTATTTTGGACACGTGTATATTCTTCGTAGTGTAAACCGGTTGGAGTCACGTACGGCGGCATAGTTCTGGTTTTCCTAATGTGGTACCAGGGACGGCGTCTACTTCTCGCTTCCGGGGGACAAGTGGGGAATTTGCGCCCCCTCCCCCTGTATTCTTGATTTTCGGTATCTCTCCTGTCCTTCTGTGACCTTCTCCTGACACGACACAGGCTGTCGTTCTCTTGCTCCAGCTGAGACTTTTTCTACAATGGATTTCATCCACCAGCTTGCCTGCATTTATGCTATCAGTTTGGGAGTGAGATTCGGCTTCGATGATTCGTTTATCTCAAGCTTGCTTCACATTCACCAAGTGTAGAGATCCGTTGCTGCGGCGTAGGACGGCACATGCGTCCGGAGTACTCAAAAAGGAAGGACATGAAAAAATAATCCCTTGACATTCCTCGCGAAAAATGTAAGAAAGCTAACTTCCTTACCGTGTGTATGTCTAAAGAGGAACGAAGAAATGGCGAACTTTACGCAATAACGAAATATTTACGTGTGTCTTTGCTCATGTATGAGAATCTCAATATGAGCCCCCACTCAAGGTACCAAATAAGATTTCCATGTGCCGTGAACGAGTTCTGCGTCACAGTATAATGTCGATCCAAGGGACCTGGTCGATCCCTCACCCGACAGCCAATAAAGTCCGTCTAATCTGGTACTTTGGAGATACGCGTACGTTTAGATATAAGGTCGTAGTGATAGGGATCGAACTGTCCCTACCACATGGCCCGTGAGAGTGCCCTGCTCTTTGCTTTCTTGCTTCGGGGACGACTTCTAAATTTGTTTTGTAATATTTGTTTTGTATAATAATAATTTGTTTTGTCATCCAAGGCGAGAGAGGATGATGCAGGGGGGGGGGGGGGCAGTCGAAAGGGGTCGGGCTTAACCTTCTGACCGGCGTTTATAAGCTTCGGCAGGTCACGTTCAGTAATTATACTCGCATTTTACGCTGATATCTTCGAAAAGTGGAGAAGCCAGTGATCTGGTGAAGGTAAATTGGAACTTCAAGTGGGGTACCACCGATATTTCGAACAGAGATTGTTCTTGCCCAGTGGAAGTTTGTGCGTAGCGTAAGAACAATGAACAAAGCAAAATGGCGCAAGCTAGCTGGTGTAAGAACAATCTCTGTTCGAAATATCGGCGACTCCCGACCTGCGCCTTCCGTTTCAAACTAATATGTCTTCTTGTGAGGAAGCTCCTCGTGCATTGCCCAAATGCTGTTGATTAATGGTATAGAATGAACATTGTTGGTTTTTCCACTGCATTCTTCTCTGTTGCCTGAGCGATGGCCGACTGGGTGCCATCGTTGTCTCTGACGGTGAACGCTTTCGGAAACATATGGATTCGTATTTCAAGTTCGTTTACCGCCCGTGTTTTTGTGTGGATATTCCGTACGTTGACCTCTCCTGTGTCGCTCTTAGATGAACAATGGATTGGCGGTGGATCAATCGGAGGTTATTTGTCACGCGACGTCGTAGTGAAGGTTGTCGGCATATCGGTGACAGGAATGGGGTGTTAAGGCAAGAAGGGTTTCAAACACAGTCCTGAAATGTATCTACGCTCTCATCGATTGCGTGCACCGTTCTTTCGCTTCTCGTGCTCCGTCGATAAATCATGATCGAACTTGAACTCCAGCTGCCCATTGGGGGAAGAACGTTAGCCCCTGGGGAAAGGGATGGGAGTTTGGGGAGGGTGCGGTCAGCTTGCTCTGCTCGGGTTTGTGAACCAGGTTTGTGAACCAGGGGAGGATGATGACCAGGTCATCAGGAACGAGGAAGGGTAAGGCGACTGTGACACCAAAGCAGAAGGGGTGTGCTATTCTCTTTGCCCTGGGGTTGTCTAGCTTATCAACCCACCACACAAAATATGCGAGCGATTTCCTCAGAAGCCTGCATTCTGGATCCCCACGGCAACCGCCGGGGCCTTGCGTAAACTTACGGTGAAACGCCCCCTTGCCTTTCAGCAGTTTGCTGACGTGGTGCAATCAACAGGATATGCGATTGAATTCCGCGTCCGTCTTCGATCGTGGCTGGTTATGCTGCGCAATTGAGAAGTCGCACACCTGGCAAGGCCCAACAGCGATCGCGTTACGACATCTTCAGTGAGCCGATGTACCAACGTATAGCGAGTAAGATATCGTGGGTTGCTTAGCGGTAGATCGTAGTAGATACTGAGTGCGCACGCCGATGAGCCAAGATAAGTTTAACCTGAATTATTGCCTCAGTACCTAAGCAGCACAATGTACTGAAAGTCGAGTGCAATAGGCGTGGACGGTATGTGTCTTATCAGTGTTCTTTAGTTTCAGGAGTCGGTTCAAGGCCTTCCACCTATACCCGTCCACCCCTACTGCACTCGACTTTCAGTACATTGTGCTGCTTGGGATACTCAGTTTCAAGAGATTCGATAGATCTATCGTCTGCTTAGCTTCTAGCTTATCTAGCTTATCTTCTAGCTTCTAGCTTATCGTCATCTAGCTCTGCTTAGCTCTGGGGAAATTACCATTGGATCACCCAGGAATACCTTGCGCCAGAAAACCTCTAACTACATACATACATACCCAGGAATACGGGGCATATTTTGTTCCTCTTCGCCGTATCATTATAGTTGTTAACTTCGTCTTCACCTACATGTAACGCCAGATGTCACTTCATCGACGTGTTCTACGTGCCCTATAGCTATTCCGACTCGTTCTGCATTTCGCTCGAGAACCGTGAACCATAGGCAAGTCATCGGATGCCTATCACCATACTCCGAACATGTGGCTTGCTGAGTTTCGAAGGCTGCTCGTTGTCCTGACAGCAACCACGTATCCCGCGTTTGCCTCATGCAAGGCTCTTAGGTCTCGCAACGTAGATCAGGTTGAACAGTGGCTCGTCTATTGGATCGTCTTCGGCATGTTGTGTGCACTGGAACCCGTCACCGACTACATGTTCGCCCGGTGCACTCCGTTCTACAGCGAGATCAAGGTGTCCATTTGCTGCGGGATGTATTCGCAGAACACGCGAGGTGCTATGTACATATTTTGGACATTCCTCCTGCCGCTCTTCAAACGCTGGCACCACGAGGTGGAAACGAAATTGCACTGTTTCCTAGAAGGGATACCCGTCGTCGGGCCTGTCATGTGCCGGAGCGTGGTTGCGACTGACGAGAACGCGCTTGGCCGGCGGAACACCGAGGCGAGTTGCACGGGCAGTCCGAAAGCGAGCGGTGGTCCTGTGCGACGACAGAGCCCATCTCGGATGATCAGCCGATGAAACTTGGAAGTAGAGGGCGGCGGTTGGATAGAAATATTTGCAAACGTATCGGAGAAGAAATCTTTTACGCAAGTTGACCTCCTTGAACATTTTCTGGGGCTATCATTACTGGCGAATGCCATTCGTGCAAGTCGTGATTAAGATTGCTACTTTGTGAGATATCGCTATGTGTGACAACCGTTTCCTTCACAGACAGCGGGACGCACTGGAATCGTTGGTCATTTAATCGTGTAATAAAAAATCGTTTGATAATGATCATAGTATTCCTTTTCACTTCTCTATCTTTGTGTCATTTAGTACCGAGCTTTAATCTTGGAGATTTGTAAGAACTATAAATGACCTTTTTTAGTGACATCGTTGCGCTCTGTCCCTTCTCTCTGTTTGTCAGCTGTTTGTGATAATGCTGCTGGTGAGATAAGGAGGATCTTTTTGTAGCGTTATCCTAACGTAAACATATGGCTTATCCGGAAGGGACGCCAGCGAAGGCTCGCCGATGAACGGCACATTATCGGAGGCACGCCATGTGTGGTCGCGTATAAGATTGGATTATTGTTTTCTCGGTCGGCGGTTGTGAACACAAATGCTGTCGGGCCGCACTCCATTACACGGAATCGGTGACACGTGGCACAACATGGCGTGACCAGGGGATTATGTCGCAGTGGCGCACGTGCCAACTACCGCGGTGCGTGACTGGACCCTTTTGAAGGCGTGTCTCCACGCACAGTGTACTGCCCTCAAGTGATGTCACCTTGTTAGCAATCCAAGTCGAAAACAACGTGAGACATTGAGACGCGGCGGCCGCAAACGCCGCACTTGACATGACATGAACGCCAGAGTGAAGAAGTGCACATGACAAGTTCGGACATTCTGTTAAAGTATTACGGACCTACGCTGTATGGTGCCTGATCCCACCCAGTGGGACACGAATTCAGTGTTCTTAAGCACATTAAGATCTATGCCTTTGGCTATCTTTGTTATTTATTATGTGCGATCACGAACAAGAATGTATTCCTCTGATTGATGACAGACCAGCAATGGCATGCTGTTACATTGCGAATTGCTATGCAGTTAGAAAAACTCATGATTAATATAGCTTTTAAGGGGATCTCTGACAAAATTTGTCGTTACCTCACACAAAATGAAGCAGATGAATAGTTGTGCTCCCTCAGTACTTACAGTAAGTATGAGACCTGCAGAAAGAAGGGTGGGATTTTTCTGCTTGAGAACACATATCAGAAGCCTAGACACCAAGAGCTGTGGTTGGCTAAAGTAGTTGACGTCTCGACAACGTCACAGTCATGAGCAGAGGTGGGCATCCTCACGAGGGCTGATGAGGGTGTCTGCACCCGTACCTCATCGACATTGAGGTTATGTGAGGAAAAGTTTTCTACAAAAGTTTGACTCTAGAAAAGATTATTGAAAAGAAACTTTGGTGGCAGGTGGTCATGTCTATTAATTATTAAAAAATATTAACAATTAATATAAATATGTACAGCAAGAAATAGAAAAAATGCAACAGTTATAGAATAGTTAGAATTACAGTTCTTGGACCCTGAGAAAAATAATCTAAGTCACTAACCCTTCTCATATATTTTCGAAAGAGAAGCTGTTTGTGACTTGCCTAGTCGGTACGCTTTATTGTGATATTAGTTACCCAATGTATATTTTTTAAAAGAAACAGTTGGTTTTGTAACATGCCCCATGAACACCTTGTAAAGTATGGTGGCTCATTTCTCGTTTGCCTGACCTTGCTGCAACCTTTCCTCTCACATGTATTAATTTGTAGCATAAAGGGTTCACCTGCAAAAACAAAGAAGATTACTGAAATGAGAGGAGATTAGGTGTGGAGGATCTCTAGAAGAAAGATCGAGCTGACGAAAATGTTCAGGAAAGAAACTGTGGTAAGGTGAGGTGAGGAGAAGCCTCTGTTGGCAAAATTTTAGGCAAGGCAACAATCGTGAGAGCATTTGCTCACCCCTGGTCATGAGTATGGTCAATAGTGAATGGGATTTATCCTCAATCTCTCTCACACTTTATAGCTCCTGTGTTAGCCGTGCTGTATCACGCGTGCGCAATTTTAAGTGTCACAGAAATGTACGGTGCGACTGCACTTATAGCCGAGCAGATAAACTTGAGAACACAGAAAAATGCTTTTTGGGCACACTTTTATGCACTAGAGATGTACCTTGTAAATGTTTACATTCGTGACAGTTTAGGGACCAAAGTATAATTCAGCTGGAACAGACAGATGAGCGAAAACCACGGTCTTTCACGCTTTGACCGTGGCTGCATTTGTGGGTACGGAAAGCACACACTCATAGCCTCATCTGGCAGTGCAGCAGGCGAAGTAACATATGCACCCGACGAGAGAAGCAGTAGGAGCAGCTGCTGCCTGTCGGGTTTTGTTTATGCTGTTTTTGTCAAGGCGTTGCTCAGGGATAATGTAAGTGTGCCATCAATTACGTGCGTCACTGGAATGTGTTGTGAAATGTGCTTCCAGCTGGATAGCTACGTAGAGCTGTGAAACAATGGCCATGGAAATGTTTATAGCTAGTCATATCTCTATGCATTGGTTGTATAAATCTGTGGATTGCTGCGAGATAGTAGTATGCCACCCTGCGCATGTGAAGTAGCATGTCTATACGAAAAGGCTTTGTTTTGCTTCCCGCTGAAAGAAAAAGAAAGTGTACCGCACAGACAGAGTGTTTATTTGTTCATGCCGTCAAGGCAATGCACTGCAGAGGGGAGTGGGTTAAAACAATGTAACATGTTAAATGTGCTTCCCACAAAGTTACAAGCAACTTGTAACCGTAACTAATTGCCACTTTTGGTTAAAGTAAGTAGGATGTAACTAACAAAGTTACCGAGGTAGTGCCGTGTTTTCCGTGGATCAGTTTCCTTCGGACATCATAGCATGGTTAAATGTCAGTGAAAATATGACACCACGCCCACCACGTGCAGAAGAACCAAAAGTTGTGAGAACAAAGAGAACCACACATTGCCCTGATGTAACTGCTTCATTTATCATCTTTGAGAGTTGTACTTACTCAGCAATTTTTTTTTCTGAAAAAGGTAACTGTAAGGTATAACTAAGTTACTTTAATGCGGTAACTGTAGAATCTAATTAGTTATACTTGAAAAAGAGTGGCTGTAACTCAGTTACTATTTTTGCAGACTAACTGTAACTTAATTATTTTTTAAAAGTAACTTACACATGACTTGATGTAGTACTGCTGCTACAGAGGCACAGTAAATGCGCTGAGATTTGGAATTCAGGGATTTTCAAGTTTTGTGTTCTGGAAAAAAAAGAAAGAAAAGGGCAGATATATATTCTGCTTACTAGGGCCCGGTTTCACCAGCGCCGATTAACATTTGAACAGAGATCAACGGTCCCTTAACTTGAATTTAACGCTTAACTCTGCTCACTAAGTGGAGTTATTGTCACTGAAACATTCATCACGTCACCAACTAACATTTGTAAAAAAAAATGTATTGAGCGTTAACTTCAAGTTTTAGCAACCCCTCGGTCTTGGTTCAAAGTTAACCAGAGTTGGTGAAACCGGGCCTAGGTAGACTTGACTATCCCAGTGCAGTTGCCCAGTCTATCCAGCTATATTTTTAACCGTCCGGAAGATCCGCGTAGATTTTCTTTTGGTTTCAGATTGAGGTATGAAGGGCGAGGAAATCATTGTCATTGCTTCCTCACCACAGTTGCTTTTGCAGAAAGAAAGATTCAAGAAAAGTCAGCATGATGTGTCTTTAGTTGAAATGTCTCCAAATGTGCAATGTTGCAATAACAAGTGCTGTTGCACGTATGTTTCACATGGATTCTCGTGTTGTGTGTGTGCAGGAAGCATTGTCCAGTGAGGTGAATGGACTAGATGATGAGAACTCTGGGGACGGCGACCAGCTACCAGCACTGCTCAGGAGCAGCAGGGAGAACCTGGCTAAAACTAAGCATTCCGACATACCTACCGACTTGAGCGACACCACAGAATCTGAGGCGATCGAAGGTGGGTCTTGTCTCAGTACCAGCTTTGTGTTTAGACTGCCCCATAAAAAACACTTTTTATGCTGGCTTACATGTGAAGCATTGCAGAAATCCCACTAAAATTAGACCCTAAAGAAGCAAAGTTGTGAGAAAGATATTCGTTTATTAGTGCCCCCCGTCTTCAAAGAACCCCTCTGAAATTTGAACATGAAGGAACAAAAAAAAAGTATGTGAGCATGCATACTGCATTCAGATACCCGGGTACACTTATGTCCCACTGACTGTGACCTTGAGATCTCCCAGCATTAAAGTCACAAAGTTATAACGACAAAGTCTCCTGGGGAAAAAAGATGTGCTATGTAATCAGTAGCAAGGTGATCGGGAAGGCATGTTGGCAGTCGTCTAATGGAATTGATGAAGCTGAAGATGTAGATACATTTTTTTGGGTCCTATCTCATCATTATCTTCGATATTTGTGCATGTCTTGCAGTACACTTGCCCGAAAACCACTGATTTAGCCTTTCCTTCTTTAATTTATGTCAACTTTATTAGCGAATGTGCTGGTACACTAGGGGAATCATCGTTTTAAAACTAGTGTCCTACAATACACTTTTAATCCATGGCAGGGTTAGGTTTTGCAGAGAAAAACATGAGACTGGGTTAGGTGTGGGTTAGGTAGTTCGGTGTCACATAATGCTGCTGAGTAGCAATTTTTGAAAGTTGTAGATATTTTATGGAATATGGGTTGCATTGCATAAAAAGTAGTGCCTGTTGTAAAGCAGTTTCTCTTTTCTGTCTCCTTTCTAAAAATGTGGATATACCACATTTGCATTTCATGTAACGATTCACCATGCCAGCTCTCCAGAAAGAGCTTCAAGATCACCACATTGAGAGTGGTGGAGGCATAGTGGCACCTTTTATTTAGATTAGAATTTGTGCATATTATGTGTGACTAACACTTTGACACGCTCTGGTTCCAGCCTGTGAAGCTCCATGTCCGAGTCCAACCCACGAAGGCAAAGAGCACCTCAACATTATTCTGCCCATCTCGGTAGATCAGTTATTCACTCTTCTTTTCACTGGGTCACGGTTCTTCCACGACCTGCTTACCTCTAGGAAAACATATGGTGAGTGGAGCGCACACAGTTCCCCATCTACGATGTTGATCTCATGCAGTCGTCCTCGCAAGAGTCTGGAAAACATTTGGCAATATTGTGCAATCCCATTAATTAATTTGAACTTGGAGGGATCCAAATCTCTGTCTGTATAATGGGGAATCGCTCTGAATCGGGTCTACTATCTGCATTGGAGTCGTGTCATGGCTTGCTTGGCTTTGCCACACGTTTGCAGTCATGCGATGCCAGGAATATGAGAGGCTCATTTGTGTTCGAAAGTGTGCGAATATTCAAAATTTCGAATACAAATAGAATATTTAGGATATTCAATTCGTACTAGGAAAATGCAATCTGAACATTTTCGAATATTCAAATTTTTTCGAATATCATACCAGTTTACTACCAAGTTGTTGCGGGTTGCCAGCTTGAATTTGTAAGTTGTGTTAATGAGGTTGTTTCCGAGGTTGTTACGCTCACTTACGAATGCGTCGCTACACATTCGCTAACCGAAACCGAAACTAGTACGCAGTTATGTACAGCCTGCCTCGGCAAAACGCGGAACTGCGATACGCTTCGTCAGCACAGTCGCAGCTTCAGTTGATTGTCACTGAACCCTGAGCACTCATGTCAGGCACACACTTCGGTTAAGTATCGAAAATGTTCCGGTGTTGAGTTGAACAACGCTGTTGACTGGGGCCCTGCATGCATTGGATCAACCCCATCCAATCCAATCCACTTGCCACCCAAAATGGCGCTGCCCATGTTGGATAGGGGGACAAATAGTGAAGATAGGCTGATAGATAGTGCCTCATATTTGAAGACGTCATTGGTCAGAAAGCTAAAAAAAGTGGGTGGAGCTTCACGTATAGGCATGACACATGAATGGCCAGACTCCCTTTTAATACACGGCTCTGCTGAGGGTTGGGGCGCTTCTGGAGCCTGTTAGCTTGCTTTGCGGTGCCATCTTTGAAATTTGATTGCTGAAAAAAGTGCTCGATATACAGCAGAACTATTACATATCTGAAGCGTCCAAGTTACAAGCTTTCAGAAAAGCATGCAGTTTCTACAGGTTTGCCATTCACTTTACAGTTCCTATAGCACTTAATAAGTAAGACGCACACATGAAGCACACCAGCTGGCATGCTTGCTGGACGGCCAATCTTGTTCAAATAAACTGTTGCGCATGTTCCTGTTGTCGAGTTGCCGGCCTTTTTTTACCCCATTCAAATACACAACATTGACGGGACTGGAGTATCAGTTTTAACTGCCTGGAAGTTTGAATTGAGCGAGTTCGAAGTAGTGGATTGCACTGTATTGCCTGGATAACAAAAAGTTTGCACGAGCAAACTGCTGTACAAAGGGCAATTAGCAGATCTACGTAATATCATATTTTTCCTGAAATTTTTTGTGGGGGCTAGGTCATTGTGTATCTGTGGCTGCAAACTGGGGGAACACAATAAAGTCGTTCCTGCCCTGCACATAAAAACCTCGTTGCCAATTAATACGGACACATAAAGCTGTACTTGTACTTGATGATGGCTTTTAAGACTTTACTTTTGTATTAGAGATCTTGCAACATTTTCAATTTTTCAATCTGTCAAATTGTACCTCACATGGAAAGTCTTAAGAAATTGTCATTGTCTCACAGATGTTACGGAAAGCAATTGGCAGCCCTGTCCTGAGACAGGGCACAAGCTTCGCCAGGTGACCTATACAATCACTCTGAACCATGCCATGGCTAAAGCTGCCCAGACAACAGAAACACAGGTGAGTTTGTGTCATTTTTAGCATGCATGCAGCTTGGATGTGGAATTGGTGAATTTTACTCTCAAGAAGTTTCCAGATAGTGAGCCATATGACAGAAATAGGTATAAATGTCCGTGATCACCTTAACGTAGCAGGACTGCCACGGGACAGTAACGGTGTAGAATGTGCTTCTGATTTCAACGTCCTCTTTCTTAATTGGTTGTGACCAGCTATGAGAGGTTTTCTTGTCCAGAAACTGGCATAGGATTTTTATGTCGGGGGAGTGTCTGGGGTTGCGTCGCCAGGCTGGGTAACCTATATCTGCTGCCTTTTTGAGCCTTCTCTCGCCTTTTTTGCAGGTATATTTGTGTGGGGTTTGGGGGTGCTAGAAAAATCCCTGTCGTTCCCAGCTGAAAAACTGCATGAGAAGACGATGGTATTTTTTGCTGCAACAATATTTTTTAGAGCTGGGCGAATAGCAAAATTTCCACTGCAAATCGAATCCGAATAATTTCTTCCGAAGGCAAATTGAATCCGAATAATTTATTCAAAGCCGAATCATATTAGAAAAATTAGAAAAGGCCCAATTTGAATAATTTTGAATACCTCATGGCAAAATATTTTGTGGTGTTATGCTCATTCGATGATGTTCTCCTCCAAACTTGTGAGCCTTTTCATGCAGCATAACATACATAACATATTGTGAGAGAAGGGTTTCCATATGTTGTGTAAGGTAGACTGCATTAGTGGAATGAGCTGCATTGAGAGTTAGGTAACATGATCCATGCAGCCTGGTTTGTGTGCATCTCCTTATTTCTATGTTTACATGGTGAATTTCCTGTACATTTTTTTAGAAACTGCACATATTTCCGTCTGTTACTGAACATAACTCTGAAAGTTGGGAGTACATTTACTGGAAGATGCAGTGCGCAGAGTACAGTGTTGACCATGAGGTCGCAGAAGTTGTAGACTTTAGTGACAGAATGCTGTAAGCACTGTAAATCGGGCTTCACCTAACACTCAAGTGTAATGATGTGAAGTTGACTTGCAGAATGGTGATAGCAAAAAAAGAAAAATGGTGGTAACATGAAGTCGGCTTCACCTAACTCTTGGATGGAATGAGCCGAAGCCCACGTGCGGAATGGGGATAGCGACATCTTGTTTCAGTACTATTCGAAAAATATTTGCAAATTTTGAATACTGAAAATAGGTTGCGAATAGCATTCGAAGAGCATCAGATATTCGATTCGTATTCAAAATTTTGAATATTCGCACGGCTCTAATATTTTTGCTTTGCTGTTAACTTGTTACCACAAAGCACAGTCAATCGGAGGCGCAAAGACGCTGGCAGGGGGTGAAGACGACGTGTGGCATTTCCTGTGTTCTTGGGGACATCGTAGAACGTGAAGAAAAAACAATGTACAAGTTTCCGGCGATGCAGAATCAAAAATAACAAAGACTGTTAAGAGCATCAACTGTTTACTATATACATAAAAAACAAGACTTTCGTGCAGTAGGCTGCACTTCTTCAGGTTTGAGGACCTGTTACAAGTGGTGAAGCATATATCAAAAACCAAGTCACATGGTAAAAGAGAAAAGGGTAAGGGTGAAGAGAACTACAAACGCAATACGAATATAAACAAAAATGAAAAACAAAACGTAATCAATAGGAGGTGGCTGGACAAGGTCAGACAGACATACAGGCGAGTCGGAGTTGTACGTGGAGGAAACCGATGAACATCACATGAATAGGCACAGCAGCCAGTTGGCACAAAGAGCATTAGAATGCGTACGGGGAATTAGGGCTCAAGAGTGAAGGATTGAGGACACACAGCACCTTGATGGCTAAGAGCTTCCAAACTCTGGGAAAGTAACGCGGAGTTGGTGTCTTACTGATTGTGTATCATCGTGTATGATGTGAAAAATGACAGGCAAGTGATAATACAATAAATAGACTCATAGTATAAAGGACTGTTTGTTCCAGCTTAGTCTTCTTCAGACACGGACTGTTGTTTATGAGAACACAAAAGTGTTCCTATTGCACCCTCGAATTCTGGACTAGATTTTCTCTGAGAAATGTGGCAATTATTTGGCTTGTTCGACTGTATTTTTTAGCCAAGCCAGCTTGCATGTCTAAACATACTTTTGTTAGTGTTTTCTATTTTCAAACTAAGTGTGGTGCTTGTTTCAGATCCTGCTGAAGCAGAGCAAGCCGGGCCAAGTGTACGCAATAGATTGTGACGTGTTGAATGCTGGCATTCCCTACAGCGACACTTTCTGCGTCAAGTCCCACTATTGTCTTTCAAAGATCTCCGATAGCCAGTGCCGGCTGCGAGTGTATGGCTGCATCCGCTACAAGAAGTCCGTCTGGGGGTTGGTCAAGTGTAAGTGTAGACCACCTATGTTTCCCTGTATCATGTATGTGTGTCCCAGCATTGAGGGTTAAAATATTGTTCAGATAAGGTGTCGTAGGTTCCAAACTACGGCTCTTTTGGAATATTCCTTGTACATTTCTAATATGGTGCAAATATGAGGGGGATATTGTGAAATGTAGCTGGTAGAACTGTTTTTTTTTGCTTGTTTATCAGGCTTTGTTTGCTTTGCTGCAGTATATGTAGAGCCAGATTTTTTGGGGGGTTATATTTTTCAGTGAAATTGGGGAGGGGTAAATAGAGTCGTCGTCCGATTTTTCGGATTCGGCAGGAATCGCGCAAAAGTCCGATTAATCGAGCAGTCAAAAAAAATTAATTTCGCTTCAAAATAAACTTTACTAAACACTAGTAGGCTGGAAAAATTTGTCGATGCTTTCCTAACGTGCTTCCAGCTCTGCCTGATAACATCGGCTTCTATTTCCCGAAGCGACATTTCGTCACTGTACACTGACAGAGGCACCGCCGTCATGAAGTCCGCAAGTTGGCTACACCTAACGCATACGAGCTTTAGGTGAAGCTCGCTTTATAGCGCTGTCGTGCGGGCGGAGAGCACGTGCTGAGCCTTTTCAATCAAGCCGTTGGCCAAAAACAAGACACAAAAGCGTTACGACAGACCTCTTCTACTCAGAGGAATGGAAAATGAATAATCATTGCCTATTTTTTTCCCTCAAAATTTTAGTTGGTTGATTTCTTTTGAGACGAATTTCTGATGAGACCAATATTTTCCGTCACCTCAAGAGAGAAATTCGCGAGTTGGGAAAACAGAGTCCGCAATATCAAGCGACGGGATTGCACTGCGTCCAAATTTTTGGACGTTCTTATACATCAGCTCTCTGGGACCCGCGACCGTTCCGCGAATGAGTCCAAATAATCGAGCATGTCCGAAAAATCGGTCGGCCACTGTATTGGGTTATATTTTCCTTTCAAAATTCTGGTGTAATCGGGCTATATATTTATTTTCTGCCATGGTGGTTACATAAATCATGCTTGGATATGATACATGTTCAAGATGCTTTTAGAAATAGTCATCAAGTGACTTGCTGAGGAAACGGTAAATAACAAAATTGGGTACAGTCCAAAAAGTCTCTAGGTTTCGTAGTAGACCTATCGGGTGCACATTTCGGTACCCTGCACAGCTAGGACTGAATGCTGCACCTTCGAGCACTGATTTGTCCTTCAAAAATACCAGGCAAAAAAAGTCAGGCCCTAAGTATGTGCTTTTTTTCTTTTTTTACCATGGCTGCACAGACGTGGTATAAGAACAGACTGCTCTTTTGCCTTTTAGTGTCTATTGCAAGCCTGTTTGTTGGTCTATTCCTGACAAACAACTTTTGCTTTTTCTAGCTGTGATTGAGAAGAATGCAATGCAGGGCCTCGCAGATTTCTGCAGTGATCTGGGTGAGTTGACTGACCTGGAATTGAAAACTGTACAAGTGAAATGACCCTTGAAACTGGTATCATTTCAAAGTGAACTGAGCCTTTCACAACCAACCACATCACCTTCAGTAACAAAACGTATTTCACACAAGGTGTCCCCTACATGTGTTTAAGGTTTCTGGTTTTCGGTTTTTACCGAGGACAGGTAATAGTTGTCCGCCAACAACTTTTGTGCGTCCAGCAAAAACGAGTAACCGCCAATTACCACTGTGGGAAGAGTCAGCGCAGCAAACCATGTCGAGAGAATGCGTCGGACCACACGAATGCCTGACAGCATTCCTGCACTTCTACGACGTTTGCGACAAGTTTGGCTTCATAAGGGAGGGTAATTGTCGTAAAACACTCAGTGAAGGGAATGAATTGAATCACTAAATAACGGCTTCATTTGTGTCAAGCAAGCCTAGAGCACTCGGGGGCAATTTTAGGAAAGAAAGGATTTGAGGCAGTCCAGCAATATTCGAAACGGTATGGGTAAGGCATTACCTAACTTCTATATGCACAAGAAACAAATGGCATTGTGCCATTTGTTTGTAAGCTCCGTAGCATACGGCTGCAAGTATTCACTGCCCATGGCATCCTTCAGACATTCAATTGTCACATGGCAGATATATACATAAAAGAAATGGTGTTATGTTCTTAATTACAGCACTGTTGTTACCTCCCCTCCTACTTTTAGGCCTAACGCTGATCTAGATGGGTGCCACATTTCCGAGAGTGCACCATCATTACGGTAGAACCTTGTGAACTCGAACTGGGATATCTTGAAATATCGGTTAAGTTGAAAGTTTCTTGCGTCGCGGAAATATCTCCTATGCTTGCCATGCATTTGTCACAGCTTGTCCTTGAAGGTTTTTGAGACAGTTATCATTGCACGGCAGCCCCGCACCGACGCCTGTTAAACCGTCCTGCGTTTGAAGGTTTGAAAGACTTAAGTTGTATTCCACCGTCCTATCAGTTCTATGAGATCTACAGCAGACCAGAGTTCGGTTGCCCCACCTTCTCATTTTACACGCAGTGGAAGACTGCAGGTATTGCCGTGTTGTTGCATGAAGCATCTGCAATGATTGTCGGAACGGCCGGGAAGACAGTTGACTTGTTGTCTCACAAGCGTCACGTGCTTGTCATTTCCTTCGGTTGCTTTCGTTTTCCCCCACTATGCCGTATAACCGAGTGTCAAGTGCTGTTACGATTCACTGTCAGTTCTTGGAAACCTTTTGACAGAGTGAGTGCCTGAATCATTACAAAAGATGGCACAACCGAAGCAGTGCAAATCATTGACACTGGAAGGAAAGTTTTCAACAGCAGGCGTCCATCGCAATATTTTTCAACGCGAGTGATTTCGACTTTTTGGGATTTTTTCTTATTTTTAAGTGTCCAGTTTGTGTAATTGCAGTTCCGTTGCAAAAGTAAGAATGTAATGTAGGAATGTTCCGTTGTAATGTGCAGGTGATTTTGAGTGCACATTTTTAGTCAAGAAGGTTTGCGTTAGTTCATGCAATTGCAGTATCTCAGCACTCAAATTTTTCCCGTTTTCTATGGCTTCGAGTTTATGGGGCTTTACAGTGGTATGCTTCCAGTGGCATTGTGCTCGATGATAAAGCCATGCTTTGCCACTAAGCCTGTAGTAGAAGGTTGTACTGAGGTGATGTGTGGCACTGCAAGTAAAAAGTCCCAACTCATTGACACTTCATTTGTTCCTGCAGAGGCAGCACTTCTGCGGGAGTCTGACAGATTGCAGCCAGTATCTAAGAAGCTCAAGCGCAGAAAACGGATGAAGGTTCTGGATGTTATGAGCAAGCTAGAATCCACAAAGGAGCTTTTACATAGCAGCAGTTCTCAGACTTGCTTCAGAAAATACAGTAAGTGCATTCACATGATCTTGGTTCGTATTTCACCCTCGCACTTAAAGTGTTCCGTTCGTTTATGTTCACTTATCATAGTAACCATTATTTATTACGGGCAACAGCCATTCACTTCCATTACGAAATGTCCGTAACAGAACAGAAATTTCGAAAGTAGATGATTGAGCCACACATACCGCAATTTATGGCCTGTTCTCCATGACTAGTAATATGTCAAGTGTGGAATCGCTCTCAAATCACATGTTTATCAGCATCAAAACATGTAGTAGATAATGGCCGTCGAGCAAAATGAAGTAGAGTCGCTGACTGATTTTTTTGACTTCTAAAAGCCACAAAATCGGTCTGAATTATCGAGCAGTCCGAATTTGCAGTCAATGACACAAATCTCTCCCAAAATTATTTTTAATAAAAATCTCAAAGAGGCACAAAAAAAACTATCAATGCGCGTCTGCGGGAAAAGCGTCTCGACGTATTTCAGCTAACGTCATGTTGTGAAGGTAGACATTTCCGAGCGTATCGACGGCCGCAAGTATCGCTGCCGTTGAAGGAGTAGCAATAGCACTCGTGTTGTCATAGTTGTTGTCGTCGTTGGAGCCTTCCGCAGGCAGATTGAGGGCTTGTGAAACGATTTGCTCATCAGTCATTTCGGCACAAAATTCTGCACATTCATCCACGTACGTTTCAAACGTTTACACTTGCAGGTATTGTCATACCTGAGCTTCGGAGGTCCTCTGCCAATGCCCGGCCGTCCGCCGATCTGTCGTCGTCGCCGACGGCGATACCAACGGTGCTCGTACTCCGTACTTGCGTACTGTCCTTGCAAAATCCGGCGTGACGAAAACTGTTCGTGGTAGTACTCCCTTTCACTGCTTCCCACGAGTCGGCAAGAATATGAAGCGCGGCGACAAGTGTAACGTTATAGTTAGTTTCATTTTCGAAGCACAGCACAATATGCGAGAGCAGGCGGGACCGGTAGAGAACCTTGAAATTTTTTATGATTCCTTGGTCCATGGGCTGCAGGACACTTGTTGTATTCGGAGGATCTCTAACTCTAAACATATCGCCTGGAGGTTCTGTACTGCGCTATGTGCTGCGCAGTTATCGACGAACATGATAACACTCCTCTTCTCGTGCACAAACTTTCTGTCCAGCTTTCGGAATCTTCAAATATAGCCTGTGTGACCCAGGCCTTTTTATTTGACTGGTATCACACTGGTAGGGACTTTACGCCTCTGAAGGCGCGAATGCCCTTTGTTTTCCCAATGACCAGGAGAAATTTGTCCGATCCTGACAGTAAGCCTTTCTTTACTGTGCACGATCGTCCGCTAAAAGTAAGAGGGCGTGCGGTCGGGCAGCAGTTTGTAAAAATGTCCGGTTTCGTCGCAGTTAAAAATGTCTTTTGCGTTGTACGAAGATAGCAGGTCCGCAAGGCGATCCTCCTTGTAGGTGGCAACGACAGCCGTATCAGCTGCACCCCTTTCACCACAAACTTTCTTGAATGGAAGACCGTGCCTTTTCTTAAACCCTCGCATCCATCCATCGGAGAATTTGAAATATTGATGTCCAAGCGGAGTGCGAGAGCTACGGCTTTCTGCTTGAGCATGTCGCCAGAGACTTCTTGTTGACAGCTCTGTTTAGCCATATTACCAGGGCTTCCTCAAGCTTAGGTTGAGTGCCCCTATGATCATTTTCCTGGATTTTGGAATGAGACGCTTCAAAAGCTTTCAATATCTTCTGTTTCTGTTTAATAATGCCTGAGAGCATCTGCTTTGTCATTTCGAGTTCTCTCGAGACGTCAGCTTGTTTTCTTCCGCTTTCAACCATTCGTACGGCTTTCACTTTTTGCTGCAAAGTCATAGGCCATAGTCTTGCCCCTCAAACACTTTCCTGTGGATCCCTCTGATATCGTCGACGCCGAAGACTATGTTGACGGTACTGCCGTCACCGTTGAAGAATCAGTCGCTGTCTCAGCGGGCGTTTGTGCCGCAGATATGCTCACGTCTTCATCGCATTCGTCAGCATCCACGAAGTCGATCGAGACACCCTCAGAATCACTTGAAGGCGCGGACATCATTTCATGGTTTCACTTCTTGTCTTCAACAATGGCTTGTTTATGGGTGCTTGTGGCGCGTGTGCATAACCTCATCTGTGGTGCGCGCACGTAAACTCCGCCTACGCGCGCTCAGGCGCATCGAAGGCGAAGGGAAAAAGGAAGAAAAACATGGCGAATATGTACGAAAAATCGAACCCTGCCTGCGAAAAACGGTCTGAATTTTCGGATGTCAAAATACATTGGCTCAATGGGGCATCTCATAAAGCCACAACTTTTGTCCTAAATATTGGAAAGTCCGAATTTTTTTAGTCCGAAAAATCGGTCGGCGACTGTATTTGATCAATTTTGTCTGATATGGTGTAGTTGACAACTGCTTTTTCTGAGCCTAAATTTGAGACCACACTGTTGGCACTGCCAAGCACCCCATAAGACTGAAGCAGGTGTGCTGAGGCATAATGTAGCATCTGGCCCATGTCATGTTTCTTTCTATATACTGATGAGCTTACACTGCCACAGCCATATTCCTCTTAACAAAACATCCAGTAAAGAAGTCTTGTTCTCACACTGATAGAGCTTTGTGTTTTAGGGTGAGGTCCGCTAAGACCAGTGTTTACTACCTGATTTCAATCATCACCACGTTAGATAAAATCTGACAATCCCAAAAAAAGAACTTGCCACAGTGCAAAGTCAGCCACCAATACAGGCACTGAAGAAATCTAAGCACTGCACAATCAGCACGTCCACTAGGCAAGCAGCCATTGTCTGAAATGCGAGACGTGCACGCTATTTATTTTCCACCCCAGAATTTGCTTTTGCACTTGATATATACCCATACAACCCAATTTTACCTTGTTTTAGAGCTCCTGAAATAAAACCAGATTTTTGCCCCCTGGTTCAATAAACATACCTGCCAAGACCTGGAGACTGAACCTGCCTACAACATACCTGCCAGACTGAACGAAATTCGGGAGTCTCCCGTATAATCCGGGATACTCCTGAATTTCGTTGAGCCTCCCGATTGTATGGATGTGTCCTCCAATCTCCTGGAAAATTGGGCATAATGGAACCTGTGTGATCTCCAAACTGACGTGTCTTTAATTTGATTTAAATGTTGTGTTGTGTTGTGTAGTTAGGTTCTTAGTGCCTTCATTAAAGTGTGCATTTCTGGCCCTTGGGTTGTTTTTAACTCATTGGTGCTGTTCTTTTCCAGCATCAGCAGGATCTCATGCGAATACCTTGCCCTACGACTTTGGTTCTACAAATACTATACTTAAAGGTGTCCTGTTCCTGTAAGTTGTACTTTACATAGCATGCACATGGTTCTGTATAGCAGTTGCTTGTTGTGCAGAGATCCATGAATCACATCCATGGCGTGTGTTACTATAACTTTGTGCTTCTCCTAATTTACGAAGTTAGATTATCTTCAGTGCTTTTACACATCTTTAATAAGGGGTGTTAAGCTATGGGTGTAGATCTTCTAATAGTGACTTATCTCTCTGGCTAGTTTCCCCCATTAATTCAAAACTATTCTGCTTCCTGCACGACTTTGAAACATTTTCAAGTGTGTGGACATCTAGTTACTTTGCTACCCACTTTTTCAAAATGCGTCTAATGTCACAAATCCTGGTCAATAAAACATTTGGAGTAAGTCCCACAATGAATATGCTTTCCAGTGTCACTTAAGGGTGACATAGTAAATGAGATGCGATTTAGGGATACATGATTGAAGATAAACCAAAAGCCAGAGGACGTTAATGAGTATTCCCATACACACACTGGCTTGACGTAACGGAAGAAAACAAAATTTAACATGTTCTGGTACCTATTCATAGTGTAACAGTGTAAATATTGTGAAACCAATAAAAACACCACCTACCTACCTAGCTACCTATCCGGGCATCATCATCAAAAGAACAAAACGATACGCCATTCGAGTCCTCGCACTTATACCTCACGGTCACAGCCTTGTAGCATTCAGGAAGAGATCTCCTATGACTTTTACGTGCATTATTTTTAGAGTGGATGTGGTGCCGCCTCCGCGTTTCCACGTGGCAGCTCAGTAACTCCACCCACAAGCAACCTTTCGGCAATCTGAGTGTATGGCTTCAAATCCAACTGCTGGTGACTTTTTTTTTCAGCTATCGTTATTCAAAGCAGTCATTTTATTTCGCGAGAAGATCACCACTACAGTCAAACTCCTTTATAGCGAACACCTTTTTAACGAAAATACCACTACGGCGAATTTTTTTACAGTCCCGTTGGAGCCCTATAGGTCCAATAATGGACATCCTTTTTAACGAAAATACCTTTACTGAGAATTTTTTTCGCTGTCCCCTGTATCTCCAAAAAATGCCTGTTGATATGTTTATATGACACTAGTAAAAAAAAAAGTAAAATTAAATCTTTAGTACCCCTGTAGGATTTGAACCCACGATAGGTAGTACGGCTGGAACGAAATCGCTTGACGCCCTCGAGGGTCACGTGGCAATGCTCCTCACGTTGATTGGCTAGAACACCACCAACTCTGCCAAGTTTTCAGTTGGCGACGGATTTGGAGCAACTCGAGTTGGTCGTGGTTGTGGTGTCTGCCGACTCGGACCAACTCCAAAGTTGGTCATAGTTGGTGGGGAAAGTTGGCGCGTGTGTACGTACCCTCAAAGATACATAATTATGGCATCCCTTTCACTGGTGGTATTGTGCCTAAAAATTGCTCTGTATACACAAAAAAATTCAAAGTGGGACTTGCATATCCACTGCAGCATGCCTGTCACAAAGGTATATAAAAAAAACACCTTTTTCTGGGATAACTGTCACTGGGTGTCACGTCATCTGAATATCCCAATAGAATGTCCCAAAAATGGGTTTTCTGTACGGGCATGTGATGCTCCTATAATTTTATGTGGTACTTTCAATGGGATGTTTTGACTCTTACACAATAATTTGAAGTATTTATTTGATATAATCAGGTTCAGCTGCATATTTCATGCCACTCCATTTTCATTAATGGTTGCTCGTGTATTGATGATGTCCAGATTGTTCTCAGCACAGCAGCTTTATAATTTTTAGCAGTTTGTCACTATTTCTTACATGTATCTTATTCTTTGTACTTCCAGCATGATCATTCTGCTGTTAGTGAATTTAGTATTACTCTATAAGCTGTGGTGGCCAGATGATAAGCCTCAAGGGAGAAACCTAGATGTCATCTTGTTTGAGTGAGTACCTTTCAATTTCACTGAAAATAATCTTCGGTGCATAACATACTGGAATACTGAGGCAGCTCCACGAACACTAAAGCTGCTCCTGCAAGGCTTTCTTACCTATTAACTCACAACTAGGTCATCAAACCAGTTTTTAAAAATTTCTACGAGTGTGCATCTATGACACAGCAAAAAGTGGTAAAGATACATTTCATTTGCTGTACAGTGCAATCCCATTAATTCTAACCCGAGGGGGACCGAAGACTTGTTCGAATAAAGCATAGTTTGAACTAAAGGGAGCAGCTCAGAATGAGGGCTCGATGTGGTGGCTTTTATTCGTTTATTCATTCCATTCATTAGTCATTTGTTGTTAGGGGGTAAGGCAGTTGAATTTGCCTCCACCGCTAATCTTCTTCGGCGCCCCCGTAGCATTCTTGATTGCTCGGTGCTGGACTTTTGGGGCACTTTGGGTTCCTCTCGAGCCGCCCTTCCTTCTGATTCCCGGTTCGTTAGGTTCTGATCACATATTTTAGTTTCATGTGTGCCGACATTCTGGCTAAATTTTGATGTTTCAGGTTTGCAAACGTATGAAATTTTGGTTATTGTTGTTCAAACCAATATCGCTTAAGGTCCAGGTAGAACCTCTCAAGTGCTTTCCAACGATACCTCGATCGGCGTACTAGCTTGACACGTTAGCGAGATATACTGCAGGCAAGGTATGTGTAACTGTATATTTCCGTCGTCTCGCCCGTGCCTGCCACACCAAGAGATTGCGTCAGCCGCCGCAATGACCTTGTTAGCTAGAATCTTACACGTGTAAGCTATCTGGATTTGGCTCTTAGTTGTATAGGCTTACTCGCCGAGTTATTGCGTCATGAAATTCTGCATAATTTCGTTGCGTCATAAGTTTTGACCTGGCTACCAAACCGAACATAGACTTTTCACGTCAAAAAGAAGGGTAAGAATTACAGCAGCGACGATGCACATGGTTGATGCACCCCCTTCCACAGGAGCAATCCTTCCTGTGGTGACTACGCTGGTGATGCACTCGCTGAAGTTCACCGCGATATGTTGTTGCACGTTCACTCAGCAACGCAGATGCATAGATTTGTTTTTAAATCTCTTTGAATGTTCTGAGTGACTGTTTTTAAATAAAGTGGATTTATGCATTTCACTAAAAATTCGGACTGCCTGATAATTCGGACCAGTTTCGTGGCTCATAGAAGTCTGTCTGAAAATCGGTCACCGGCTCTCTTTCCTTAAATTCACACCTAGGTGTTCTTATTGCTTTGCCAAACACTACTCAATGATTTTATTTCATATTTTTGTCATGCACGTTAGGCTTCAAAATATAAAAAAAATAATAATGCAAATCCACAGGCTCAAGGGGACCTACTTACTGGAAATGTGAAGTCACATGACTGTGTAGTCACAGAACTTCAACTTGTCATCGAGGAGGAAGCATGTCTTTTCTTCAATACGTTATAATAGCGATGACATCCGCTACACTTTGCTGCGGCAGCTTTTGGCTAAGAGTTTGGAATTTTTGGTTGTCGGGCAGTGTTTTTTGTGATACCTTTTGTCATGTTGTTTACATAGTATTTAGTATTTCCTCTTTCTTCAGGAATACCCCTAGTACAAATGAAGAGTGGACACGTCTGCTTACTCAAAGGGAAGCACTCCACAGGCTGGAGACAGAGAAATGGAAAGCAACTCTGATGGAGATAACAAAACTCATTCGAATGGTAGGTATCACTTTTTAAAGGGACTGTCGATTTCAAAACTATAGTGTTATTTTATTCCTCCTGGACCACTGACCGCGGTATCGAAAATCCCACGCAAAATACAGTGGAATCTCGATACGATCACATTTGATACAATCTTTTTTTCTGTCCCAGCCAGAAGGCCTTCCTTTAGAAGTAGTATCTCTCGGATGATCCAAACATACTTTCTGATGATACAAACATATTCAGATGATACAAACAAAAGTGTCGCAGCGCGGAGCGGGCGAGGGCAGCAGTTCCTCTCTACCATCATTTGACACGTGCGTGATGTCATTCTCCTCCTCGCCATGTCACGCAAACAAAAAGACTTTTTGGAGAGGGCAAAGTCGGGTGCTACACAACTTTCGCAGTAATAAGTTCTGCCTGATAAACTGCTGGGGCCAAGCCTGCTGCTGTTGTATGTGCAAATAAAAGCCGTATCAACGTCTTCCTTCTCCCCTATAAAATATAGAGTCTATTTCTAAAAAAATGTACCCCTCCCCTCCCACCCCTGTGGTTTTGAGACCTCCCTAGTTTGGTTTTCCCGAAGTAGGCAGGTATGCAAAACTGTTTGTTAGTTCTTCAAACGTTACTTGAATCGTGCATAGTTATTGCCATGTTCATTCTTATGAGGTGCCATGTAGATTCCCATATCAGCAATAGTCCTTGTCATTGCTTAATGTTTCTGTGTCACAAATTAGTGGCGTGTTCGTCTCGTGAAGTACTACAAGGACGAAATGGTTCAACTTAGTCTTGCCGAGCTCTTCGTTTAACTGTTACTTGATCATATCGAAAGGGATGACAAAACTGGGCATCTCTGGGCAAATCTTGCATTTTCTACGGATAACTGTGGAGAAATCAAATCATATCATTGTAGATGTGATGGTTTTAAGATGAAGAGGTAGAAGATGACTGTAGCTGTCGCTAGATTACATTCCCTTTTCCCTCTGGGACAGTTTTTTTTTCTTTTTTAGTCCTTGTTGGTCCTCTTAATAAACAGGTTTGAACCTTACAGAGTGGCTTAGTCGAGTTCTTACAGTCACAGAGTGGAAGTTCCACAACAGTATACTTAGGGCCCTCGGTTTTCGGGTAAAACCCGATAAAGCCCGTTTTTACCCCCCGATTTACATCAAAATAGTTCGGGTTTAACCCGATAAAACCCGTAAACCGGGCTTCCGAAAGTGCAAACCAAGGACTTGATCCGCACACGCGCAAACTACGGCAATCGCGCGATGGCTCCCGATTTGCTCCCGACCGCGCCGCGTCTTGCAGGTAAAGTAAACAAAACAGGTCGGGTTTGTAGACGCTTGCATGCAGGTCCGATTTCTAGCGTGAAAGATGTTCCTTTGGTAGGCGTCACTATTTGAAAGTTGGCTTCACCTAACACTTCCGTGTATTGCGGTCAAGCCCACTTCAGCGAATGCTTAGTGTTGCTTTAAGTGTACGTTTGTAGATTTAGCGGAACTTTTCGATTCATTTATTTGTGTTACGGGAAAGCCAACTTTAACCCATGACATCATACACTTTGCTTAGTGATATATTAGGTTAGATTAGTGCGGCTGTGGCAGCTTCGCTCATGATCTCAGTTGTCTTGCGACGTATACCCCCAATTATTAATTAATTAATTTCAACACATAAAAGTTTTTTTTTCACCCGAAAATACATCACTTCTCAGTATATCACCCGATTTTACCCTGTTTGGCAGGTCCTGATTTTCAACCCGATATTTACCCCCCGATTTTCACAAAAAATAAAACCCGAAAACTGAGGGCCCTAAGTATACTCAGTTTCAGTCACTAGGTTTGACAATGAAACTGACGTGCATGTAGAATTGCAATATTGCAACTTAGCTCGGAACCAGACCTGGTGCCTGGCATCTTTTACTGGTGCCTGGTACTTTTACTAATGCATGGCTGCAAAATGGAAAGTGAATGCATTTTCATTTCTTAGCAGATGGACGTCAAATGGAATCGATTAAAAAGATAGTGGCAGCTGGTCATAGTACAATTGCTGCCTTTTTTGTGAGGCTCCAAAAATTTATATTTTGTTTTTTGAACAATGCGATTCGAACCAACCAAATTTAAAATAACTTCATGAATTTTTATGTCCATTATTTTGGAATACGTTTTTTCGGACTGTGTTCTACTGGCTTAGATAAGGTGCAACAGCCGTCTCATCCTTGCCTTTGAGGCTGTCTGTCAGATCAGTGTGCCGGACAATTGCAGTTCAGTCGCTTCATCCTCAACCTAACACAGGTCAGCGCCTCCTATACAAAGGGTTCTATATGTGTCAGCTCGCACCGCGCGCAGCGGGAGGAGGCCGTCGCGAAAAGTGCGGAGTGCTGCCACGGGAGGCGCCACCCATGTAGGGAACATTGGCCACTCCAACCGTAGGTGTGCCGCATTTGTGCTGCTTGAGAGCTGTGAAATTCAGAAATCTGTTTTATATATTACTTTTTCTTTTCTTTATTTGTCATCGGAACGCTCTTCCAACTCTTCTTGGCGAGAACAGAGCTCAGACTTGTCCTCCAACAATGTCGTAATTTGTGATCTACGTAACGATGTTTCGTCTGATTTATTCGCACAAGCTCTGTGCTATAAAACAAAAGTTACAAGCAAAATCACTGTAATGGACATTGTTACTGAACTCGGCTGTGTCTATTGAGAATTTAAAAAAAAACGCTATTAACACGAGATCTGAGAGATGTTACCGTAGGTACAGACAGCGTCACCAAATTAAGCTGTGCAACTGTAATAATCGGTTCAGCTTCACGTACTTCCTAGAAAGAGGTTTCTTTCTGAAACTTTCGTAGGCGTCATTCTTGTCCGTAAGGCATAGTTCGCCAGCATAGGCTGCTATGGAAACGTAGCTTCAGTGAGCTGCCTTAGCACGTCCAACGTGTAGAGAAGTTCGTCGGAAGGATGCAGGAGCCCTCCTCGGTCTCGGTGATTCGTTAGTCCACCGGCAGTCCGGCTTTCCCTTCTTTTGAGAACATTTTGGTAACAATTCTCACACGAGATTTTCTTCCGAACAACACAGGATATGTAGCCTCCAATGTGTGCTGTAGCAGAAATTTGAAGGCTGGGCTCAAGTTTTCCAATAGGCTGGTTTAACTTTTGTGGGGCTGATTCCGCTTCATAGGGAATCATTGCCAGCGCCTTTGTTTGCTTCTCCGACGCATTAGTAACTGCCGTGTTTGTGTGCAAGGCAACTATGTGTGGGGGATACTCAAGGGCTGTCGCTGTATGATGCAATAGTTTAATCGAAAGGTGAATATGTATATAGGAGGTGTTGCACAGGTGCCTCACGTACGGAGTAAACAAGCGCAAAAATGTGGGGAGCAAATGAGTGGTACGGGAATTGATGTCATGAAAACTTTACCTGCTTATGAGGTTATGCTGACTGGATATCTAAATTGATAAGCATATGCATATAAGCATGTATGTATGATTTTTCTTTGCATTTTAATTGCAGATTGACAGCTCTCTTCTTGACTTGAAAGCAAGCCTGGACACATACCACTCATATACGTCAATGCCTAGCACCGTGGATGTCTCCACGAAACCACCTCCGCCTCCACCCAAGAACTTATGATCCCAACCATCAACTCTTTTCTTGTCATGCTGTGGTATCACTAGTCACCTGAAGCATCTCGTTTGCCACACTGTGCACCAGTGTTATGTGATTGACAGTCCCTGTCATGTGCACCGTATCCATTAATTCATTTGTAGGTTATATCTATAGTACCTTTAGCATAGGTCAGTTTGTTAAATAGTGCTGAAAAACTGCCTTTCCTTGGAATGCTGTCAGAACTTTGAGTGTTTTCTTGAGGCAGAAATATGTTTTTAGGTAGGTTTTTTTTACTAATGAAATGTATAAAATTTCTTCCATTTCAAACTTGCCCATGTTATTTGGGTAAAGTGTTTGGAGTTTCAGTAGATATGTGGGGAAAAATCAATTTTTTGTGCACTGTATAACTTTTGAATGCAGAGCATGTCTACGCCTATATTGTATACATAAGAAAGATAGTAAGTACTAAAGAACTTTAAAGTGCTGCCTTACTGTAAGAATAGTCCTGTTAATGGCATGCAAGGCAATCGTGCAGAATAGTAAAGGTACCTTTGTAGTGCCTCCTTTTTACATGTGTAGCCGCCATAGAGGTTCGACAGATTTTGGTATTTGGTGCAAAAGCCTTGATGAAGGGCGACCGGAATGTGGTACATTCATTCGATCTTTTGCCAGTTCAGTATGTTTTGCTCTCTGAGGATATGTAGGACCTGTATGTCTTAATCATCATCCTGTATTGAACCCATTCCATTTTTTTTGTGCCAGGGGTATTCTTTGTAAGACGCAACTTAAACAATGCCAGGTATCCATTGATACTGCCATAAAACTGACGACTGAAATGCAGGCGAGGATTGAAACTTTCTCTTTATAGAGCAATGTGCTCAATGAATCAAAACCTGCAGGGTAATCACTTTCCCCTTTATTGTTGCATAGGTGCAGTGAAAACCATGCAAATGCACTCCTTTCACCATACTTAAAGAGGTTACACAATTCAATCCAATTGGTATTCTTTGCAGGCGCAAGACTTCTGGTTTCAGGTAATGTCCGCAAGTAGCAGAGAAAATATAGTGTAACAATTGTAGGAAAACACACTGGTTTGGGATTCAAAGATGTCAGTGGTATTATCGCGAGCAGTGTTATATTTAATGGTGTTCATTATTGCACACTGTTTTGGACTTACGTGAGTTTAATTGTTGTTAAGAGTTCATGCTTCCCTGCACAAAACAGTAACCTAACTTCATTTGGGGACAGGTGTCTGGTCTACGTCGTGTATGCTTCCTGAACGGACACATTTTCTAATTCCGTTTCTACTGTCCTCAGGCATTTTGTATTTGGAAAGTTTGTGCATATGTCATGTGCATGTTCACAGGGCAGGCAGTGCTCTCAGGAAATGAATTGTGGGAATGGGAGAAACAAATTTACTATACAAAAGCATGAACGAAATACACTAATGAGAGTGTGCCATAAACACTGTCGGGACTGACATCGTGGCATACTGTAATGGCGGCACCCACCGTCGTTCCAAGTGCGCAAGGCATTTCCCTTCATGTTTCTGCACTGGGAGTATTCTTTACCAGACGACCGTTTGTCCTCGAGTTCAAGAATTCTACTTAATTAAATATTACCGCTGTTAGGAGCTTAAATAATCTGTTTTTGAATAGCACCATTTACTGTACTTGTAACATATGTCTTTCTTTGACACTGATGGGATGCACAAATCTGGCATATGCTGATAAAGACTGATTCAAATAACTTTAGTGAGAAGAAAACAAAATTGTGATTGCATATTTAAGAATGCTTGGTACATAACATTCACGTTTGTTTCGTTTTGATCAACAGCATGTTTGTTTGTTTTCCCCTGACTACGTTGAGCAGACTGTGAAAGATTTTGGATCGCAGGTTTCTGTCCATTGTCTTCCAAGAAGATTGCGGAGCTGGCATTGTGCCCTGGTACACGCCATGTAACCTTATACCCTAGATTTTTTTCCACCTGTTGGCTTACTTGCTCGTCAGCTGGTCTGACGAGCGCCTGTATATTACTACGTCAGCCACAGTGCACACCATTTGTAGGTACCTGTGCTGTGAACCACACTGATGTGAAGTGCATTAGGGTGTAAATGTGATTTTTGTGCAGTCATTGAGCCGTGTGAATGAAGGTGTGTCTTCACGTGCTGATTCACATGATGCAGGGCAGGTCTTTGCAGTGCTTGGAAAAGTGTGATGGCTATAAAAAAAGCAAAGTGGAAAGACGACTCAAAGTACGTTTGATTGTGTGTGGAACACACCACAAGGCTGTGTTGTTGATGCGATCACCCTGTGGGTTGACTGTGAAGGATTTTGTTGCTCTCAGGGTAACGGTTCTTGAGAAAGGAGTTAAAAGAATGAGACCAAACATGGCATTAAAGTGTTACTGCATTATAATGTGATGTATTTTTATGCCATTGGAGTGTGCAAGAAATAAAGTCATGTCCAGCATCGGAATTTTCTCTCTCTCTCTTTTTAACTGCCCTCTCTCTGGAGTCTCAATCAGCCACATACATCTCAGGGATCTCAGGGATGCTCCCATGCATACATATCTGGTGCTGACCTCAGGAGGTTAGAAAGCTTCAGTGGTGTATACTGTATAGGGCCAGAAGTTTTCGGGTTTAACCCTATTTCTCCCCGTTTGTACCCCCCGAATGCAATTATCAGACTTCGGGTTAAACCCGATATTTGCGCCCCGACGATGTCTGTAAAACCCGAGAAATCGGCCAAACGTAGAACATAGAGGAGGGTGCAAGCTAACTGGCCAGTCTCAATCCATGTTGAGCCGAGCGACGAGTCAATCCAATCCAACATCTGATTTGCGCATGGGCACCAAGCGGCAAGCTTTCTGCGTTCTTCCCGGTTGTGGATGCGTTATGCGTCCGTGTCGGATGCTTTCGGTCACACTTATCACTAGGGCCAGGATTTTTAGGCCCTAAAAAAGTGCGAAATATGCAGGCATTTAGGCCTAAAAACAGCGAAATAGGCAAATATAGGCACAATAACATTGTAAGCTTTTATTGACTCCTTGCTTCACTATCCTCGTAGCATGGCACAATGAAAGTCGTTCTCAAGTTCTCAAACTTGAAACTTGATCTGCTTGCTCTAAATAGGGCCTTGTAGCGGGAGAAGCTTCTTTCCACGTCACATTACGTCACAGGTGCAAACTTGAAACATGAAATCTCGTACGGGCTGAGGTCTTGATCTGGTGTAGGTGTGTCCCCGCCATTTAGGATCCCTCAAATCTTCAGCAGTGTGGAAAGGGCCCCGATTCTTTTGAATGAAAGCCTCCATCTTCGTGGTGGCTCTGGAGCCCTTCCCTTCCAGGTTTTGGAGCGCAGAGCGGACACGTTGTAAGATCTTTAGAGATTCGTTCAAAGAAATGCCAACTGTTTCTAGCTTTTTCATGTTCGTCGACAGGCAGGAGAAATTTTCGGTTCACTGCGTTGTACTTATGGCAACCAACTGATGAGGTGAGCAGCCGTGTTAACTCTACTCTGCGTCAGGAGACACAAGAAGCTAGCACCACACCACGCGTTTCTGTTAAGGAGGTTACGTATCCGTGAGTCACAGAGGGCCACGGTAGGAGGCTATTGACGGGGACATATCCCTCTTAAGAAGGGTCGATGAGTCACAGGGGTGCAGAAAAAATGGCTATCGGAGGGGTCAACAAAATTTTCAGTCTTTGTGACGTCAAGGTTGTGACGAGAATAAATGTGTGTTGGAAGAGGACAAAACCTCCCGTTCTGCCATGATATATAACATGCAAGTAAGAAGGTCCGGTCCCAAATTGCCTCAAATAGGCAATTCTAGGCACGAAACTTGGAAAAAGGCATTTATGCATGAAAATGTTCAGTTTAGGCATTTATAGGCAGTTTTAGGCAAATGCCTAAAAATCCTGGCCCTACTTATCACACGAACTTCGTTCAGTTTTGCAACGTGCACCTTTGTGTGACGCCTATTCTTGGGATCAAAGCCTGCTGTCCTGATGGGCAGACCAAAGAAGACAGCCCACGACTGGGCGAGGGAGTACTCAGATCTTGAGGTTAAGAAGAAGGCACGCCTGGACGCTTTTCAGGACTCCGGTGAAACACCTGCAGAATTCACGTTGGTCTGCAAGTACTGTTGCCTGGAGATTTCGCCAGATCCAGCAAAAAAGCCTTATGATCGCATCAGAGAGTACGTGGCGTCGGCATGGCATGGTAAATTGAAAGCGGACTTCGAGAAGGCCGAGCAGGCGAACACGAAACAACAAACCATCTTCGACATTATCATAAGACAGCGGAACAAGGAAAAAGAAGCAGAAGGTGCGATACACGATTTTGTGCGCGCTGTCTGCTTTGCAGGAATAAGTCTGGAGCATGCAGACTGTGAACTTGGGCGCTTCTTCAAAAGGTATTGCCCGGCCACGAGGACAATGCCATGTGCGAAACAGCTGAGAGAAAAGCACCTCCGACAGGTGTTTCAGGCCTCCAAAATGAAGTTTTTAAAGAATATAGCCACTGCAAAGGTAAGCATCATTGTAGACGAGTCCCCAGACGTCATCCACACTCCAACCTTCAACACACTCTTCTGCTACTACGACGCCGAAAAAGAAGAGAAAGCAATTATTCTTGCAGATGTTGTGCATGTGAAGGCGTGCAACAGCTATAGCATTGGTGCTGTCCTGACTTCTGTACTGAAAGAATACGGAAAAGACTGGAGCAACGTGATTGCAGTCTCCAGTGACTCCGCGGAGTACACGCGGAAGATGGTGCGCGAAATTCGCGAAGCGGAAGGTGTAAACATCACTTACGTGAAGGACTTGCCGCACCTGATCCACGTGGCAGTGGATAAGGCCCTCTCGTGTAAAAGTGTTGCTGACGTTCGTGCAGCAGTGATCAAGTTCGGGGCACTATTCAAGCACGCAAATCACCTATATCAGACGTACCACGAGATCTGCATAGCAAACTGACTGTCATGCAGTGAGATTCAGAAGCCACCTGCTGTCGTCCCCATACGCTGGTACAGTTTCTGCAGATGCCTGCGCGCAGTCACGGAAATGTGGGATTGTTTAATGGAAGTACCTACTGGAAAAAGATCAAGGCAGCTCAAAAGCTTCTGATCTTAGACAACTTCTCTCTGATAGGAAAGCTGCGGTCTATGCAAAGGCGGTTCTAGTTCAACAGGTACTGGAACATTTGGTGTCGATCCAAAAAAAGCTATAGAGTGGCCAAGTCCTAGTCCTTCAGTACTACCATCTTGTGCATGTGGAGCTAGCTGCAGCTATGGACACTGTAAAAGAAGGGCTGTTCATGTCAGAAGGCAAACAAAAAGCAGTTTTTTCGATGCTACCTAGACATCATGCAGCTGAGGTGAAAAAGAATGTGGGGGAATTTTGCAGAGCTCTGACTGACAAATGGAATGCCACATGCATGAGGAACCTAACAGAACTTGAAAGGGGCCAAGTGACGCAGAACGAAACATGGAAGCAATCCTTGATCCTCGACCCCCATCAGAAGCATGCTGCTAGCCAAGAGTTTGAATCATACCAGAGCTTCTTTTCACTTGTAACTTACCCTGCATCTGTGCAAGAAGAATTTTGTCAGTACTTAAAGGAAGACATCCCAACAAATGATGGCCTGGGCATCCTGGAATACTGGGTGAAGAGCACAAAGTACCCTAATCTGAGGTCAGCAGCTCTGAGCTTACTGTGTATCCCCAATGGGAGTTGTGACGTTGAGCGCACCTTCAGCCAGCTGCGTTACGTTCAGAGGCCCGACCGTTCGTCAATGGGTGCAGAGACATTGAGGATGGCAGGCAATTATGCTGTATTGTTAACAAAGGATGGTAACTACAGATGACATCATATTAACAATTGTACCTTCATTCCTTTGAATTTTTAAAACATTTTGAGAGAGTACATGTGTTACCATATCATAGCTGTGTTGTAAGGTTTTGCTGTTGTATTAGAAGCATTGAAGTGATGCATTTAAGAAAAAATTCCTTTTCTGGTTGCGCACTACATATTAATAGTAAGGAATCCTGCCACTGTACCGATATAAAATAAAGCTTTTGGACTGGAAAATGCATCCTGCTGTCAGTCATCTGAATTTGCATGAATTTGGCCATCCAATATATAGCACCCGATTTTTACACCCCAAATTGAGAAAAAAGTATTTCCCAAAACCTTCTCGTCCTAATATAAGATCCGATTTCTCCCTGCACCACAATGCACTAGCACAGTGCAAATAATTTCACACGATATTTGCAGGAATTTAGGGTATAAACGTATTTCCCCGATTTTTACTCCCCAAATCTGAAAAAGAGTAAAACCCGAAAGCTTCTGGCCCTATACATACAGGATGAACGTAGGATGTTCAGTGATACTGCATGCCTAAACTTAGCTTAGGACATGACAGCAGATCCACACAGGATAATCGTTGTAGTGTAAACATACAATATGCTATGCACTGTACTACTGTTAGAGATATCCATGCTCTTTAGGGCCCAAGTGCTGCGCCATTTGCGCCAATCACTGGGTGCTGTGCCAGCCTGCGGTGTGGAAGGTGTTTTTGCTGCATTTGCGCCAAAGTTGCGCCAAAACGCGGAGCAGGCGACTACTTCACAGTCTACGGAGGTCGTGCGCGTCACGAGAAAGCGAAACCTGCAGTAAACGATGTGAACCATGCAGTGTTTGACAAAGTTTAAACGTGAGAGGAAGCTGTCACAGCGACTTACTAGCCAGTGCGTGTCCATTGTATGTGGACACGCACTGCACTGACCGCTACGCACTGACTTGGAAACAGGTTAGGCTCGTGGCTCCTCGAGCTCGCGCTCTAAATTGTGTGAAAATTGCCCAAGACAAAATGAAACTGCAATTACCGTGGAAAGCGCTCATTCCACATCATAAATGCGTGATCATACACACCCGAGGCTTTCCGACAGCGGATCGCTAAGCTGCGCCATGCTGCGCCAAAATTCGATTTTTCCTGCGCCAATGTGTGCCAGAACGCTTCGAGGCACTTCCATCACTGTGCGCAGTGCAAGACACAGTTTGGTCTGCATCCAGTGACAGTCTCTTATTTCGTTGAGATCCCAAAGCTCTCGGGTAGCTATAATCCTAAAACTGCCTATTGTCATGCGTGACACAAATAGCTTCGTAGTTCACTCCCTCGATACAAAAATATCTTGCACTTTGAGGAGTTCTGCCAAACAAGCTTCGATGTGGCAGCTTTATGGCCCATCTTTGGCGGTTAATTTTTAGCAAAATGCTTTTGAAATGCAATTAAATTTTACTGAAAGGCTTTATGCCTTGCCCATTTGTCCATGCATGCAAACGTCTGACGTCACAACCCTATCTCTGACACGGCCGCGCAAACACCTCCTGGCGCCGCATCTGCTCTAATACTACTACTCTCTACCATTGAATTTGGAGCCGCCTTTTAAACCCTTGAATTCTGGGAGGGATTCTTCACGATAACTGCCATTGAACGAACAACACCATAGCTTGAATTATCCTCTCCGTCCGCCTCCAGGAGTCCACAACGAGGCATTCCGTGTCTGCTAAAAGTTGCTCAAATGGAAAAGAAGTGAAAAAAAATAAATAAAAAACCACTGGACGATTATGGTAGTCGGTAATGCGATATTTGAGAGCCGCTGTTGAGGTTGAATTTAGAGCCCTGCACGTGCACGGGCCCCCGTACCCGGGCCGGGCTTGTTATTGGCTTTGTGCTCCGGGCCGAGCCGCCGAGCCCGGGCCGACAAAAGACGTCAGCACCGCGGGGCGCTCCAGGCCGGGGCCGACAAACATGTTTCCGGGAGTCAGGCTCTGCCTGATCACGCAGCTATAGTTCCACACAATGAAGAACTATTAGTTCATATAATCACGTGCTTGCGTCATTGCTGTGCATATATTTGCAAAAAACAAGCAAATGACACTGCATTATGCGTATGATTCGACCCTCTAGAACATTCTCAAAGCCACTTCACATTATCCTGACTCCTTACCTATTTCGCAATCACATTCATAAGGCTTGGTGAGAGAGGTAGGGACTGGGAGAAGGAGTTTGTCCACAACATCATCTGCCTCCACAAAAACTTGATAGTGCAACGATAACGCGATAACGTACGTTCTGGATTTAATGTGACTCGTGCTGTTGCGGTGTTAAACCGCCAGCACTTTTATGTTTGTGGCATTGTCTTCTCTTCTTTAAGTTACTTATCAATTTGTTTGATAAGCGCTAGAAACGCGTATGTCACGGCTGGAAATACTAGGCCAGGATCTACTCGCGAGTCACCGGGCCGGGCCGCGGGCTGTGTTCGCTGAGTCACCGGGCCGGGTCGGGCAGGACTCTACTCACAGGGCCACCGGGCCGGCCCGCACAAAAACATGAAGGTACGGGCGCGGGCCATTTTTCGATGCGCCCGGGCCGGGTCGGGCGCGGAAAAGTCTGCCCGTACAGGGCTCTAGTTGAATTATACACCACTGTTTTTATTTAGCACACATAGTACTTTCTTCAGGTAGCACTCCTATCCCAGTTCGTGAGGTAACTATGAATAAAAACTTGCAGCCCCAAATTTCTACCTTCGTGAGGTAACTGCCGCGATTTTGCGGCCGCCACGGTTCCAGTCGCAAGTTTGGAGTTAAGCTCACCGAACTGCAACCAGACTTGTACACGTTACCGAAAAAAATGAACTAGATACCGTTACTCGTTACCACGAAAAAAAAAGTAACTAAATACGTTACTAGTACCAAAGCAGCAAAAGGAAAGGCGTTCCCGGTACTCCACAGTAACGAGCTACTCCACGTTACCATGCTATTACAGAGCCACAACCATGTCAAAATCACAATTCACACGTGCTTTATTTGGTCCGATAATTTACGTGGAGTTCGCTTTGAAGAATAGTTGGTACTCGAAATGGGCATCGGTTATTTTTGGTGCGTTTCCTCGAGAGAGCCTCTGTGGCAAGACTGAAAAATTGCTGTGCAAAGACTCTTTGAAATTGCTGTGAAAAAAGGCTGCATCAAATACATCCATTTTTGTTTGATGCATGTATTGGAAAGAGGATGCGCCTGATTAGTAATGAGGCTGACTTTCATTTTTTTCCCTGTAAATTCAAGGTAAACAGCTGCCTTTATTCCCTTATTTTTGCACCACTGTTAGGAGGTTGCACGACGTCTGCGCAATTCTTCGTTTATGTGAACTGATAAACGCTGCACCAACGTCTATAAGCCGTTGTGTAAGCTGGCTCTTTGCATGATTCCTTCCTTTTTTTAATAAACATGTCCCCTGCCCCGGTTGTAAACCATCAATCAGCCACAGTTCTCGGGCTGTCTCCTCCCTACAAGGCATTGGCTCCACGAAGTATTCGATTGATACGGTAACTGCTACAGCTAACAAAAATATTGAAGACGCGTACCTGAGCACGCTTCTACAAATTTGAATACGACGTGACAATAGGAAGAGGGCGGCTTGGCATCGAAAGCAGTGTTGTCAAGAAATTCGGTTTATATAGAGAAGAACGTGCTTTATGTATTTTTGTGCAGTATTATAGGTTTAAGATCTGATGTACATGTGTTCGTGGTCTGTCGTGACTTTTAGACTTTTGGGGCATTTTCTTTTTTAATATTTTGCGCCCCATGTTCTGGTCGGTGCTGTACGGATATTCATTTCTTTATTTATTTTTTCAAGAGTATAAAGAATTGCTTTTTAAATTTGTAGTGAGTCTCGAAGGGGGCACCTTCAACGTACTAATATTATACAATTTGAATTCCATTTGTTGAGGACGTGCCGGTTACAACTTTGGTGGAAGCATTTGATTAGACGATATTCCCCTTGTATTCCAACATATTTTTTCTTCGGTGATGGCCACGTATTTTCAAGGCCTAAACAACCATATAATATTACCGTGGTGCCCCTCCAAAAGCTGGTAGACTCGCTAACCATAAACTGGTCGTCTTTTCAACAGTAAAAGCAGTGCTTTCATGGGTTATGCACTTATGCTTCATATAGGTATGTCGAAGAGCCGGTTGTGGAAAGTATTGCTAAAGTAAGATGCGATAGTCATAAATTTAATTTTAATAATCAACAATATTTTGCTCGTGTATTTTAACATGGTTCATCACAATCAATCACTCACGGGATGGCCATAATGCGATAAAGCAGCTTATTTCATGCTTGAAGACTTTTATTCCATTTATGCAAACGTCAAGAGCCACGGCGGAAGGTGCAGAGTTTTTTATCCAAATGTGAACACAGGAACTGCTATATTCCCTTCTGAACGCCGAGACATGGTAACTTGGTAACTTTTTGGAATACAAGGGGAATAGCGTCTAATATGTTTCCACCAAAGATGTAACCGGCACGTCCTCAACGGACGGAATTCAGATTGCATAATATCCGTACCTTGAAGATACCCTCTTCGAGATAATACTCACTACGAAATGACAAAGCAATTCTTCATCTATTCCTGAAAAAGGAAATAAAAAAATGAATATCTGTACAGCACCGACTAGAACGGTGGGTGCAAACTATTAAAGAAGAAAATGCTCCAAAAGTTTAAAAGCCACGACAGACCACGAACACATGCAGATCATGTCTTAAATGTATAATAGTACACACAAAAAATACAAAAAGCACGTTCTTCTCTATGTAATCCAAATATTCTGACAGCACTACTTTTGATGCCAAGCCGCCCTCTTCATTTTGTTTATTACGATATGTCGACATCGTGACAGTCATTCCCGGGACTATTTTTCCCGGAACCCACGTTGCAGTGATCCCCCGCCGCTGTAACGCTTTGCACCGAAATGTCCGTGCACCGAAACGTCCGTGCACCGGAACGTCCGTGCACCGAAATGTCCGCACCGAAATGTCCTGCACCGAAATGTCCTAGATCCAACCAGAGGCTCCCAGGAGCTGAACATCCAGGTCAGGTCACCACATGTTTGAAGCGCACGGAATTTCGGGAATTTCCACATAGTAATTTACCATGTCGACCAGGTTCAAGTCGAGCATAAACGAAGGAAAGGAACGAGTTATCAATTTTTGTAACTGAATACGTTAGTAGTATATGGTCAGCTTAAGAAGCGGGCAACTCACACAGTAGCCTGGACGCCATTAATTAGCAATTACAGCAATTTGGGACCCCCCACATTAATTAGGATCATTCAGTGAGTCATTACACTAATTGGGGAGCATCTAAGACGTGTCCAGACCACTGTGTGAGTTGCCGGCTACTTGAGCTGATAAAAAATAGGTAGAAAATAAAATGAATAGATCGAAATAGACTGGAGAGAAAGAGTTTAGTTGAAGATAAATGACGCCATCTTGAAGAAAGCGGTCCAGAACGGCCGCTGATCATAGCTGGGCGACGGAGCACAGAGGCAGGTTGCAAAGCATCACAGCTGTGACCGCCAGTTCCGGACATCCTGTGACATCAGCTGTGACATCATCATGGCATGTCTGGGCAGGGGAGGACAGCCCGGGACATGCAAGGAGAAAAACACTCATAATACAGACGAATGCAAACTACTGTGAAAGCAAGAGTAAATATGCTAACCATCACTAGCTAAAAACAAAAACAATCAGGCACAGAAGCAAAGCAGCCCACCACAACAGCAGTCACGGGGAGCGCAGAACGATGCGACTGCTCCATCTGACAGCCAGGCAGAGAACTGACTCGTAATACTTTTTTCTCCTCTATAAAGTCCCGCATCTGCACCCCCTAGTGGTTACTATCTCAACTAATCTCATGACAAAATTATTAAGAATCACGCCAGCGCTACTCTTGTTTCCAAGGCGGCTTTTGCAGAAGATAGAAAATGGCGGGGATGCCTGGACAACAGCAACCAGCACCCGACATGCACGGGCATGAAAATCGTACAAAAGGGGGACAAAGTTATCACGTGCAAAATAATTAGTTATGCAACAAATCAGCCCACCACAACAGGAGTCACGGAGAGCGCAGAACGATGCGTCTGCTTCATCCGACAGCCAGGCACAGAACTGAATCGTAATGCTTTTTTTCTCCTCTATAAAGTCATGCATCTGTCCCTCTTGCGGTTACTTTCTGAACTAATTTATTTGCAAAATTATTAAGAATCGTTCTGGCATTATTCCCATTTAAATCAAGGGTGCAGCAGCACTAGCGTCATCGTCAAGACAAGAACGATCAACATGAACCTTTCGTGTCCAAAAAAGAAAAAAAATACAGAGCATTAACAAAGGAAAGCATGCAGGTCAGGGCGTGTCAGGACATTGCTCAGTGAGTGCTGTTACACGAGGAAAAATCGCTCGACTGCCGGGCAACAGAGGAAAGCAAACACAGAAAAACATTTGAACAGAGTGAAAAAGACACTCACCATCATTTTTCACGTACACTGTATTCCCTCATTGTAAATCCCCTCGACACAAAATCCACCAGGATCGTCGCACACCATTCACCAGTGACGAACCACACATCCGCACCCCGTCAGAGGCAAACTGTATCCGACCCGAGGCTACACTTTTCCACTAATGGCCAACGCAATTGCTAGGAGCAGAATCAACGCATCCACACTCGCCAGTGACCAAGAGAGAAGTGAATCCTTGCACCCTCTGCGGGCGTTCCTCATTGGTCGTGACATCATCCTGTTGTCTCAGGGCTACACTGTTTTTTCCACTAATGCTCAACCCCCAACTGCCCTGGACAAGGTCCACCTGAAACAATAGAGCCACGGCGTGACGTCATCACCCAGGCATGCAGCTGCATGGTTCAAGGACGCGTACACTGTAGACAGGGGACCTGTTATTGATTGAACCACTATCCCAAGATTATTTCCTTTATTCTACTATAACGATTGCATAGGAAGCAGAAAAACTATTGCAGAAAAGCACCAGACATGAAAGGCGATCATAGGAATTAACATTTCAATCCCAAAGTCTTACTAAATGAGACTTACGAATACAGGAAAGAACAAAATATCCTAACACGTAACTCCATCAATGGCTAAATACGACGAGCTCAGGAGACATGTCCGTCCCATCCGAGAGCCAGGGTGATAACTGAATAATGACGTTTTGTTCCTCCTGAATAGAGCCACGCACCTGTCCCCCTTGCGGTTACTCTCTGAATTAATTGAATCGTAAAATTATTAAGAATCATTCTAGCTCTACTCCCATTCAGGGCAGCACTATCAACATGGCAGTGCTTCAACAAGAATGTTCCTTGTCAAAAAGAAAAAAAATACAGAACTACATGTAGACAGAAAGCATGACAGAACAGGTCTGGGCATGTCAGGACATTGTGAGCACTGTCATGCCGTGAAAAATTGCATGTTTGTCAGACAACAAGAGGAACAAAAGCACAGAGAAACACTTGAACAAAGTGAAAACACACTCCCCAGGATCAAACTATTTCTAAACACACACACACACTCCTCTTATTATTAAAAAAACAGTGCTCATCATAAATCCGTCCAGGAAAATGCACACCATCGACCAACCTCCCATTTTTCTATTGCTACACTTTTTCTCCGCTAACGGTCAATGCATTGCTACAGATACCTGGAACATAGAGCCACTGCGTGACGTCATCACATCCTGTCTGAAGATGGCAGCAGCAAAGACAAACACTCCTATTATTTATTGAATTGCAAGATTATTTCTTTTTTCCTACTCTTAATGATATTCATTCTTACATTAAAACAACAAAACAAGCAACAAAAAAGAACCGTGCATGAACGCTGATATTAGCGATTTTCACCCCAAATGCTTATCATGGTACCTGTGGTACTTTCAATCATTAGGATCCCAACAACAGTAAACTACCACTGCTCTTTTAAATAATAATTGAGACCCTGGAATGCTCAACATCATCACCAGGCTTATGTAATACTACATGGCGCACAACCTATTCTATCCTCATATACTGGTTGTCTGAGGCTACACCTGCGAGCAAAAAGCACGAAAGCCTGGGGACAAAGTTCCATTCGCGCACGGCAGAGCTCAAGACAGAACGCCTTTACGGGAACAGATATATGATGTGATTGCACTCCTACTATATTAATGATTTTCATTATTGCATTGCAGTTTAGAAAGACTATCACAAAAAGTCCGCGCTACTCTTAACGAGCTCAACTATAATTTAGGAGCCTTAACATTCTACTTGCTATGGAAACTATAATTGCCCTATTACTTGGATCACTATTAATCAAGCGCTCCAATTTTTTCTCTTCTCATTTCAGTCTTGTCATGCAGTGAAGCAGACTCATATCCAAAATAATTAATTTACACTGAGGGTGGCGTGCTTCATAGGAATTTCTGGCCTGCGCTCAGGTGCTAGCATTTCTGCACAAATACCTATAACTGCAAATAGCTGACTTCTTCAACATACCGAGCTCCTAATGATATCTAACAAACAAAAAACATACAAACCCTCTTCTCATGAATTCTGCTTTACCATGCGGCTGGGTCATTTCAGACCAAATCACCCAAAGGTCGTGCTCGACCCCCTTCAGTTTTGTTTCCAAAATTTATCATGGACTCCTTATTGCAAATAAAGAAATTTTTTCTGAGTTTTACTGGACAATGTTGAACCGTTGTCGATTTAGGCGGGGTCAAAGTTCGTCAGAATCGCGAAAACCATGCTACGAAAAAGTTACCTACTGAGCAGGGTTTTGCCTCTAGGTGGACTTTAGTGACATAGAATGAAAGAGCGTGGCCCTAACATTCTGCCAATATCAAGTTCTTCCCTCGTGTTTGATTTTCGGTTAAGGGCTTGCTAAGGGCACTTTTCGCACAGGCTGGAATGGACAAATAAATTCCGCGTGTTCTGGACCTTCCATACTTCAAAATCACATGTTTTGAAGGCCGACCACACAATACTTTTTGCCCCATTTAATCCCATATGCCGTACTATTGGTAAAGTTGGCTGTTTTCAATGCCATTTTTGAAAATGATGCGGTCTGCCGAGAACAATCCAAATAGATGGAGATGGCAGATAAATATCTATACTAAAACATACAAAAAATTGAGAAGGTACTTTTGGATAAGGGCGAGAAAATATTTTTTGTGTCCCACATGGTTACGCGGGCCGCACGAGACGGCTCCCTGTGAGGCGCGCGAACAGATCGCGTGCCTAGGTTCTACAACCCACGTCCTGCGGCCCGATATGAGCATGTCCTCTTTTTTGCCAGCCCTTTTGTTAGTAAACTGTGTAGTTTTATTGTTGTCAGTGCATTGGTAAGTATTGTTAGAAGGTGTTTCTCAGAGTCTTTCATTCGCGGCGTTTTAAAGTGGTAGTCATAAGAAACGACACCGATGCTTTCACACTCACAAGGAACATTATGAGCAAACCATATTATCCCTTCAAATGCGCGTTTCTTATGATTAATAGCAACGCAGGTCACGTTGTGAGCTGATGGCTTTTGCTGCATTGTAGCCTCCAAAAACGCGCTCGTACATCCACGCAACCTTTAACACATGGCCTTGAAATCGGCTAGGAGAGCTCACCCGCGGCTCAGCAGATTAGTTTATGATCGTCTTTCTCACATGTGTAACCAGAAAGATTGTTATTGCTCCAAGTTTCTTGCTGAAGTCGTTGTGTTGAACAATGGCCGAAGTAGGAACGTCAGCAAATGCGCGCGTGCAAAATGCAGGACTGCAGTATGAAATTGGGTGGCACGCACGGAAACTTGAGTCGGAGCAGCGTTCAATACCTATCTTTTCGCCGTAGAGAGGAAATTGTAGTGGTCACTTTTAATGAGATACCCTACCAATGGTCGCCTTAGCTTTTTAAAGTTTGAAAAGAAAATAGGAAATAATAATGAAACCGTTGTGCATACATTTATGTGGGTATCTTTTTGCTTTACTTGAAACTATTACAATTGCTAAAATAAAAATATGTAGACTGTGTGAATTGCAAATAAACTGTTATACCCCTGTCACACGGGCATTTTCGATCCTGCTCGACCGAACCTGCTTGAACCCAATGCAGATCGGATGGTGCTACACGGCCGCTTCCAAGCAGGATCGAACTTTGATCCTGCTTGACTCAAGACAGTTCCCATAACAGGATTGAGAATTTCAAGACGGCTCGACGGACGCCATTTGCATCCTCGACCCCGGTGAACTTAAGACGGACATGCGCGCGAAGCTACAAATGATGCTTACATCGGTATACGATATATTACTACCACTAATATCGCTGTTATATAGGAAACGCGAAATTAATGAGTTCCGTTTATTCATTTGCACAGGTCAACCAGTCAATGCGCATTGAAAGTGGCCGTGTAGCAGCGTCAAAACTCGAGCGTGCTCGGGAAGTCCGATGCAGATCGGATTCGAGAAGGATCGAAATGCCCGTGTGACAGGGGTATTATTATCATTCCAGCCTGCTTGGGTGATCATCATCAGCCAGCTGTTCGGTGTGGATACATTAGCAAGCACCACATGAGCGTCTCGGGCTAGTACGCGGTAGTAGCATAGATGTGACTTAGCTGCATATAATGTCTGTTCTGGTCGTCGATAATGGATAGGGAAACTTCACCACACGGAAAAACGTTATTCGCTGAACCAAGCCTCGGGACCCACCCGTGCGCCGTTCAGCGTAACTATGCGTAGAGCGGGTGGGATATAAAAATTATTTTCTCGCCTTTATCAAAAAGTACCTTCTCAATTTTTTATATGCTTTAGTATAGATATTGACCTGTCATCTCTATCTATTTGGATTGTTCTCGGCCGACCGCTTCATTTTCAAAAATGGCGTTGAAAACGGCCAACTTTACCAAAAGTACGGCATGTGAGATTAAATGGGGCAAAAAATATTGTGTGGTCGGCCTTCAAAACACGTGATTTTGAAGTATGGAAGGTCCAGAACACGCGGAATTTATTTGTCCCTTCCAGCCAGTGCGTAAAGTGCCCTTAGCAAGGCGCAAAGTTGTAAGAAATAGCGCCAAAAAGCATCCCTGTTTCGCTGGCCCAAACTGAAACACGAGGGGAGAACTTGAAATTGGCAGAATGTTAGGGCCACGTCCTTTCATTCTATGTCACTAAAGTCCACCTAGACGCAAAATCCTGCTCAGTAGGTAACTTTTTTCGTAGCATGGTTCGTAGCGATTCTGATGAACTTTGACCCCGCCTAAATCGACAACGGTTCAACACTCTCCAGTAAAACTGGGGAAAATTTATTTATTTGCAGTAAGGAGTTCATGATAATTTTTGGACGCAAAACTGAGGGGGGTCGAACACGACCTTTGGGTGATTTGGCCTGGAATGACCCGGCTGTCTTCTGCGTAAAATCGGTGAAAAAAAAAAAAAAGAGCAGCGAAAAATTGCGCGCACTTGTGCTGGAATTGCTATGACTTCAAAAACCGAAGCACAGGCTAATAAACTAAGAAAAAGACACCAATTTCTGCCATCAGATAATTCTTGCATAATGCTACATACACAACAGCATTGTCCTTGCGTAAAGAAAGCGCAGGACAAGGGCAGACAAATCCCTTTAAGCGTGCAGGGAAAAGGCTTAAGACGGAGCGCTCAGGAATAATAGCGGAGTCACCACACATCGCTACGGAACTCAACGGCTAACACAAGATAACAACAAGATACTAGCGGCGGGTAAAATTGTAACAAGGAAGACACTGCTAAACAAGCCCCAACATGCCATGATGACGTCACAAAGCAGGAAAAAAGCACACACGCGCGCGCGCACACAGACAGCAGCTCAGGAATGCACAAGGAGACGTGCTTTATAGGAATTTCTCCTCCACGCTCAGATACCAGCATTTCTGCACAAATGCTTATAACTGCAAACAGCTTACTCCATCAACATATCAAGCAAAGGGAATACTGACACTCAACAACATCTAACAAAAACAAATAACAAACAAATTCAATTCTCCTGAACTCAGCTTTGCCAAGCGGCTTCCTTCTGCTCTACCTGGATGCTGACTGTTTCCCCTCATCTAGATTCTGAGTAAAAGCAGTGAAAGAAGAAAGAGCCGTGAAAAATTACAAAGGTATACACAAATTACCTTACGCGATCAGGGAAAATCACTTCTACTCGGGCAGCATAATACGATATACGCTGAATTTTTACGGGTGAAAAGTGCAACAAAAAAGGTACTGCTAATCAAGTCCACACACACGACAGCACATAGAAAACACAGCAGGGAAAAGGCTTAAGACGGAGCGCTCAGGAATAATTGCAGCGTCAACGTACATCGCTATGAAATTCAACGGCTAACCGACAACAAGATGACACTAGCAGGGGGTAAAAATTGCAACAAGAAAGACACTGCTAAACAAGTCCAGACACGCAACATCGCATACAAAACACTGCTCATCGGAGAAAAGGCCTAAGCCTGCGACAGAAAATCATAGAGCCATACACAAGTTCATTTTTCTATTTCGCGTAAACTACACGCGGATCGCTATTTCTTGCTTGGAAAACGACGCACAGAACCAACTATTGATAAAAGTCAAGCAAAGTGTCCGAGCTATAATGTGCTGTGTTCTTACTCTAAAACTGTCTTCTCCCAATTGGCTATTATGCAAATGATGTGTATACGTAAGCGACATTTCTATCATGCATCCTGGGAGGTACCCGGGTTCGAATCCCGGTGCCGGCTGTGCTGTCTGGGGTTTTTCCTCAGACGCTTTCAGACATATGTCGGCACAGTTCCCCAGAAGTCGGCCAGGACGCACATTTCCCCAGGGCGTCAGTCGTGACGTTGCCCACATACGTGAGGCCGACAACGGCAAGCCCCTTCACCACCACCACCACCACCATCTATCATGCATCGTCTTCGTATTTCCAACAGAAGTATCGGGCAAAGTATCGCGTTGACGCCTTTTAAGTAACGGTAGCGGTACTCCGTTACTTTAAAAAAGAAGTATCGATATCGGTATTTCGATACTTTTTACACAAGTAACGAGTATCGGTATCGCGATATCATATTTCGGTAACGGGTAGAACACTGACATTGTCCCGGTGTCTTCCTTTCAGCAGTTATCTAAAACTGTGGCATGCACAGCGCTTCACCATGCGGTGAAAGGTAGTCGATTCTCCAAAGTTCACGACACACCTGCGAAGTTACTTTTACGCACTCATCCTTTAATGCATTACTTTACAGATGACTTGTACCTACAGTGTGTACAAGCTCCGCTTACGAAAGAATAACAATCAGCGATATTTTCTGGCCGATGTAAGATATTCCTTGATTCACTTGTGAGACCCCCCAATCAGCATCATTGATTGGGAGTTGTCGATTCACTTATTGGGTGAAATGACAACGAAACAACGGGTTGCAGCAATTATCGTTGATATTTTAATTTCACCAGAAGAGGAAGCTCTACATCATACGTCATATACTGACCAACATTTTGCTGATGTCCTCACTATGCCCACATGGGGCACTTCGATTTCGGATTCATCGGTGCATCTGTGGCGCATCCCCAGAAAGATGAAAAACGAAGCGAATTACGGAGGGGACCATTCACACGTTGAAAACTAACGCTCTTCTCTGACTCCAGGGCTAGTTGCTTCGTGCGTTCTACGTCCATCGTCTGGCAGAACCCCTTTGCGTACAAGATAAAGAACAATTGGTTCACTGTGATGTTCCTTCCTGTGAGGAGACCATAACTGTCGATGTTGATATCGTTCGCTTTCTTCAGAAAAAAATTTTTGTGCAACAAGCAGCGACATGCTGTTCATGGTGTTCAGTTCAGAAGTGACACCGTTGCGTATCTTCTGCTGCGACTCCAGTTCATAATGCTTCTGAACGCACTTCTGCACGTCGTGGTAGCCCATCAACGTATCTACGGACCACGTAAGCCTGTCTTTGGGGTAGTTGTACTGGTGCATGGCTTGAAACAATGCGCCCAGAAGTTTCGTGGTTACCCGTGGAATTTGGAGAAGCGCAGTTTCGTTGTCGACCAGATAACGCTGGTCAAACATGATCGAAGGGATGAAGATAACTTTCGACTCCGCATCGAAGGAAGGTTCAGTATCGAAAACAGACCCCTTCCACTCACTGGCTACGTGTTTTCGAGTGTGAAGTATTTTCGAGAGCTGCTGTCTAAAGTATTCCTTAGCTAGCAATACGTAAATGCTGATTGCATTTCTGTGGTTTAGCATCGGCCACGTCCTAGCTGCTGAAGGTTGGTACGACAGATGACCGAGAACGTTGGAGAAACCTGTCATTTGGATATTCGCAATCTTGTTCTTCAGCATGACCTTGTCGTCAATGCTCATCCATGTCGCGCTATTAAGATCATTAGCCAATGCTGCTTGAATCTCCCTGATCGACGCCCATATGACGGCCTCATTGGTGTTATGTTGGTTCATTCGCGCAAATGTTCGTAAGTAGAAGGTAGGCAGGACGTGCTCGAACATTCGTAAGCACCTTCTCCACCTCGGCCAAGTAGGCTGCAAGATTCCGGAAAGCTCCCTCATCTGTATCGTTGAGATTTTCTTAGTCTTATCTTCAAGAAGCGGCGATATGTGCATGATGGCACGGAAGCCTATATAATTTAGAATGTCAATGGGCTTGCTCGAGTGCATGGCCTTCCGCAATGACTTAAGGTACGTTTCGGACTTGACAAGTATTCTCGTCCTGCCGTGAACAGTGGAAATGTTCTGGAAGACGTATGTCAGCAACTGCGTGAGATAGCTGTACTCCTTGAGGTATACCACCTTGTATCGGCGCGTAGATAGGGTTTCGCAGCCTCGGTTCACTGTAACGTCGGCCAATTTTTCAGAAAAGTACAGTATCCCTTTCAAAACTTCCGTGTTTTTCGCACGAGTGACGACGGTCAGAGTTTCCTTAACAGCTTTGCTGTACCAGTTGGGTAAGCGGCTGTCTTTTGTTCCGTACTGGCCGAACAACAAGCTAGGCTCACCAACGGAAATGATAAATCGGTTTTCCCTGTTTGGATCCCCAGCGACAGCCACAGACACAATTGTAGCCAGACCTAGATCTCGCAGTAATAGACTCGCAGACTTCCAGACATTCAACAAATTCTTTGTGTCCCGCACAAATGGCCATTCATTCAGCCTAAAGCTTCGCAGGAACTCTGATAACGCTGTTCTATAAGTCTCGTACGAAGCCTTTCGCGCGCAGGTCGTGATCAGCTGTCCTAGCTTTAGAGTGTCGGGAGCACTGCTTTCTCCCCTTACAATCAAATGATACAGGTCAGTTTCGTATTTCTGAGCGAGAAGCGTGTCCATTGTGGTTCCAAAATCAGGGTGCAAGTTTTTCCAGCGGCTGCAAACGAAGTTGTAGAAGTTTTTACAAGGATCCACATTCCAGTCCAGGTACGTGGAGAGATAGGTCGATTCGCGCTCACAAGCTTTAGTCTTGCAGGACAGCTTTTTGTTCGAGTGGGGTGTGGTGTGGTGCCTGCCTTTTCTTTTCCGGGTGATCCTTAACTTCCCGCGCGCAGTAGACAGCGGATATACTTCGTGCTCTAAACTTCTCGTCGGCGTCCAGTGTACGGTTGCCTTGGGTCTTACTTGGTTACTCCGCGATGTCATACCACTGACTCTTTCCCCGGCATGCCGTCCGTAATCATCTTTCGTGGGAGTTAGGCCAGGAAGTGCGTCATCGTTCAAACTAGTTGACGAATTATCAGTATCCCTTAATAAATCACCAGGAGCATAAAAGTGACGCAGACTATTCGTTCTCTTCGTACCTTCTAGGCGGTTTGGAGTGCTCACGTTGGTGGCTTCAGACACAAGACCGATTTTCTTGTAGCGAATGGGAGCGGTGAAGACTTTGGGGGATTCAAGTTTTGGGGCAGCGTACAAGCTATACATGTGATACGAGGAAAAGCCGATGGCGCACATGGCAACAGCCGCTACGACGAAAAGAACCACGTTAGGTCCTTTCTCGTTCCGCCTCGTTTCTTCTGAAGCGATTGACTCAGTCAATTCGTGCACGCTCTGTGACGGACTCTCACGCTTGTCGCTGTCACTCTGATCCGGTACACTTGCACTGCTACTGCCTTGCTTGCATTGCGGTGCGTCCTCCGCGTCATAATACGGGGAGTAGTCCAGATTAGCGAAGTTTGTCGAGAACCTGCACGTTTCCCCACTTGGGCGTCTTCCATCAGGAAAGGGCGAGACGGCATAGTCCAGATCCAACCATTTTGGACAAGCTGAACTGAGTACCTGCGGTCGGACCCATTCATTTACTCTCCTCCTGCGATGCTGTGGCGTCCTGTCGATGATCTCCCGAAGGGCTACTCTGGAGTCATGTTCAACGCTCTTGTCACTTGGTGCACCAGTCGTGCTGTTGCGTGACGAAGGTGCATTCGTCGTAATTTCGGATTGGGACTCAGAAGGCGACACGGGACTCCTTCCATGCTCCGGGCGAGGTCGTCTCAGCATTCTGGTAGCGACGTATCGTCCTTTTCCCTGGCGACAGTTCGGATGTAAGAGAAACCGTGGTGAAGGTGCTGCGCGTGTTGTGTGGCTTCTTCACACTTCTTCTTTCACGTTCCTTCCTTACTTCACTGTGACTCATGTATATCATCCAAAGCTTGTCAAAACAAGCTGAGGCACATTTGCTATGCGGTGGAGGGGGGATCTATTTATTTTGACAGGAAAAGTTAACCAGAAAGGACGGGTTGCTATTGATTGTTAAATAATTCATTAGTGGGTATCCCTGGGGTAGTTAACAATAAGGCGATATGGTGTCAGAGGTCTTCCGCCGCCCACCCACGATGTCACAGGCTGCTGAGGAGACCGCTATCGTGCAGGTAGTGGAGAAGCGCCGCAGTTACACCACTGCTCCGTGTGTCAAGTGGTATTTTGAGAGAGGTGGTTTGTCCGAAGCTGGTCAGGCGAGACGAGCTTGTCGCGGAAGGACTTTGAACGGCGGCAGTCGAGAAGAATCCTAGTAGCACGAAAGGTCACAGAAACGTCTTTATTTGGTCAAATTGGGATAGAAGACGATCAAGACGTTAACGCGACGTCTAGAAGGCGTAATTTGTAGTACGTTTATAAGACGTGCCGACTTTCCGTTTATAATACGTCTTTGCCATCTCTATTATAGACGTATCGTAAAGGAAGACCTCTGTGATAACTGCCGAAACAAGGGATGCGTTCGCGTGGGCACCCGCAGAGGTGGGAAGGAATCAGGCCCATAAACTAATTAACGATAACAAACACAATCTAATACGTATTTACACAATGCAATATCGTAGCAATGATAAAACACACATAAACAACAGTAATGAACACGCCAGAAATAACCGAACGCTTCCAGTGTACAGAACTTTGACCCTCGCTTCGACAAGAATAGACTGACCATGACGTCATGAGGACCTGACGACACCGACGTGCTTCCTCAGGCCGTAGACACGGAAGATGACTTCAGCGGGGGCTTACAGTCCGGCTCTCCAGGTTCAGGATTCGGTTGCCGCTTCCATCGATCTTCCTCAGCCACGGTTTCTGCTCGTTGTCCACGACCCCAGTCTAGCGACACGGTGACGGTTGCCTAGAGCGACTGGCCTACAGTCCTGCATATGAAGTCTGGGACCCTGGAGTTCGGAATACTTTCGCAAAATATAAGAAATAGCACGCAACGTTTTATGGAATCGATGCACTAACATTAATTTGAACGTCATAATGTGACGGAGCGTCACACCTCCCGTAAACAACTTGCGTTTATGTTTGCAAGACCTACAGATTTTTCGTTTATAATACGCCTTCGCCATCCCTGTTCAAAACGTGTCTTAAATGAAGTCGATGGTATGCACAGCGTAAGGTAACTTTCGATGGTACGTGCTGAATGCCTCAAACCAAAAGCAGTAAGAAACACAGAGGGCGTGTTGATGGCCAGCTAATACTCTCAGCAATACATCACTTCGGTGTTCTTTTTGTGCGAAATTTAATTAAACATAAGACACCCTACGTTTTGACTTACAGGTGAGCATAGACTCACGAGTTTGCGGAAGCTTTAAAGACAAGCAACGTATAGTATCTGTTTCCCTTCAAATCCGCCTAAATGGGCGGCAAATGGGAGCCGGTCCCTCATATACCGGAGAGGGGCCCTTTGATAACGCGGTCCGCCCACGGGTGGGCCGTGTCTTTGAATGCGCGTCCGATAAAAAGGTCGTCGGGGCTGTACCGCTTGCGGTGCTGTTCCGGGAAGGTGTTTTCTTATATCTGTTTGCATATCAAGTTCTAGTAAGTCCACTAGGACTGTACTGCCCCCAAGCTTTCGCTTGGCCCATCCTACAGTTGGAAATACGACTGCCCCCGTAGCGACTCTTCCGGAGTTTCAGGATTGTTCGCATGGTATGGCACGTGCAAAAAGCAATCTCCCTTTGGAGCGCTGTTATCTGGTATGTAAGATAGAGTCTGTGTAAATGGGGCTACCTCCATAGGTACGGTAATTTCACGCGTATTAGCCGCGGCTTGTCGGCGATTTTTTTTCTCGCGAGCGCTCTGCGGCTTATCCACCGGTGCGGCTTATCTGATGATTATTTTGCCCTGGTATTTTCCCCATACGCCGGCTTTAACGAAAGGGCCGACAGTGTCTCTGGAACAGCACCGCCCTCCCAATGCACGAACAATGCGTAACAGGGGTGCGTCCAACTTCGAGTAGACCGACCTTCCTGGCTCCTCCAAGCAGCTTTAACGAAACTGGTGAGAGTGATTCATGTCTTCTGGAAGGCCACTGACCCGTCGATCGGTGAGAAACACAGAACAAGGGCACAATCCGATCATGGTAGAACACTAGAACTGAGCTCCTTTGTTGTACACCATGCCTACCCCGGGGTACGGACCACAGGGTTTATGGCCTTCTCTATGGTCTCCTTTGTCGCAAAAACCAGTAGGGTGGTATTACCCGCGGCTTATCTGCGAGTGCGGTTTATCTGCTCGAAAGGTTTGGAAAGGCTCCCAAAAACGTGTCCTGGGGCTTATACGCGTGAAATTACGGTAGTTCTCTTGCTTGATGACAATACATCTGTTTGCCGGAAGGTAGTGTCTGTCCAGAAAGGACTACCTCCATAGGTACCTCTCCTGCTTGGTGACAATACACTCTGTTTGGCAGCTATCACGGAGCGATGTCTAGCACTTCAGATCCGTGCTCTCTTTGAGGCGCTTCACAGTCAGGATCATCCACCGATACCACTGATACCACTGACCCAAGATTTTGGCGTCTGGGTAAGCTGAGCGTCATTCCCAGGCGGACCCTAAAGGTATGGTTGCTGAGGAAACCATGAATGAAATCGGCGGGCCTCCCTCCGATGTTGGTTGAATCGAGGGCCTGCATAACTATGTTTGTTCACACCGTGTAAAAGGCACATTCGACGTCGAAGTAAACCGCTGCGGTCCTCTTTTTGCACTTTGTGGCAGAGTCCACGTCGGATATGAAATCTAATAGTGCGTCAGCACCACTTAGGTGTGTTCTGAATCCGATCATTTGGTCTGGAAGGATACCTTTGGCTTCTAGGCACCATGACAGTCACCTGAGCAGCACACGCTCTGTGAGTTTGGCGATACATGAGGTGAGGGACACGGGACGATAGGATCGTATGTCGTTGATTGGTTTGCCCCTCTTTAGAATGGGCAGTTTCAGGCAGGCACGTTTTCCGGTGTCCATAGTTTGTTGATATAATTCAGAAGGGCCTGGGTACCACACGGGAGGAGGTTTCTCCAAGCTTGATAGGTTATGTCCTCGGCTCCCAGGGCTGTTTTTGTCTTTAGGTGACATAGTGCGTGTTGTAACTCGTAACTTCGTAAAGGGGAGGTCGAGGTCTGACGGCATACTTTGCGGTCGGAAGGTCGTTGCTGGTACGTCTCTGCCTTCGCCGAACTTGCTTGCAAAATCCTCGGCGGGCTCCTCCATCGAAGTGTTCTTAGCCATGGCTAATGAAGCGAAAGGATTTCCGCTTTTGGAATGGCCCATAAGTGCGCTTTTGAGTGGAGTAACAGCGGCATCCATGCCAAAGCACACGTCCGAACGTACGCAAGAACCGATTGTGAGCCATATGAACTTAGCTGGATTCAAGAAGTATACTGCCCCGACAATATTAGATTCATTTAAGGAGGGATGCGTAGCTCTCTTCATTGGGTTGCAGCACCCACAGCACCAACTCAAGACGTCCCATCTTTGCAACAAAGACACTGAAGTAGTCGCAGTAAGGACAAAAATGGGGATGGAGGATATCACCATAGTGAACGTGTACCATCAAACAAAAAGGCGAAACTCTGACTTGATTTCCTAAGGGCACTCACAGATACCCTCCCAAAACCTCTCATAATAAGCGGTGACTTCAATGCCCACCATCCTCTCTCGGCAGACAAAAACAGTGTCAACAGGGGGAAAGCCTTAGTCACATACTTTGAGGAAACAAACTTAATAATGGTAAATAACGGAGAGCCCACCTTCTTCCGTTATCCCCGTTACAGCACAACAGACTTATGCTTCCACTCAAAAGACGTCTTATATTGAACGGGGAAGTGATCCAAGACACGCGCGGCAGTGACCGGTTCCCCATCGAAATTACCGTCCAATGTCGCGGCATGACCTGCAAAAAACCCCCCACGAAATCCGTTAATTGGGACAAGTTTAAGGCCCTTATGAGCATGTCTGAAGGTGACATCGCCAGTGCTACAATGACTTGCATTAAGAGGGCATACCAGCTCTCCGCCCCACTGCATTTCCTATGGAACATATTTTATGCTTTTTCTCGGTAACCATCGCGCAGATTTTAACGCGGGTGGTTTCATTATAAAGAGGAAGACGAGATGAATTGGATAATGTTATACATTTCTGATACATGTCGTATGTATTTTACGGCGACGTCACGAATGTGAAAAAAATACACAATTTTTCTCGTCCCTCTTCGAACAGGTTTTTATTAAACTTCTATAGCCATTTCGGAAAAAAAAAACTTTCCATTTACTTTCTCTCGAAATATTTCAGGAATTGATAGACACCAAATTTATATGTCTACCACTTTTCGTTTTTATAAAAAAATCATGAAATATGAGTACACATACGCACCGACTGAAAGCCCAGTGACCCATGTTAGACCATGTCACTCTGTGGCGCCATCTGGTGACGAAAAGGAAAAACCGCGCGGACCGATACCATCCGCCAGGTCCCCCAAGGTCGCCATTTTCCCATGTATTTGTTCCTATCCCGATGCGTGCAATGCCGGAGGCCGCCCTTAGATACCGCATTGTTACCAGACGTTGGCTTGTGTTTGATTGTAGCGCGCTAAAGATCCAGTTGAAGCACAGTCCAAGCCAGGCCAAGTCACCGAAGGAGAAATCGACGACTGCGCCTGCGGCGCCAGTGGCGGCGCCTGGTACGACAGGTACGCCATGTGATGCACGCAGCCGTGCACTTGATCCTTTCGATCGCTCAACACATTTAAAAACGGGACCAAAACGTGAAACACGACACAGAAAGTTGTTATACGCGTTTTATTTGGACATATAGAGGCTAGATTCATTCGCAGAAACAACAAAAACATTTTGCCGCTAAACTTAGCGCGCTGAAGTGATCCGGAACGGCAACAGTGGGGTATCTAGTGGCGGCCTTCTTCGTTCCACGCTTTTCCGAGGTGAGTTTGGGGGACCTGCCATCCGCCGAGCAAGCGGTGCGCATGCGCAGCGTTGTGCGGGCTCGTATGGGTGGAGTGAGGGTGTGGATGGCATGCTGGTTCCTGCATCCTCTCTCTCTCTCTTCTCATTACTTTCATGGCCCACTGACTTAGGGCATGGCCTTCGAGGAGGAGGAGGGAGGAGGAGTGTCGTTGGGAGGAACCCGAGAGGTCTGCCTGCCTGATTAGGCGGCATGTTTCTCGGGAAGGGAAAGGTGGTGGAGAGGAGGAGAGGAAAGGGTGAAGTGGAAGACCGAGCGGAATCCGCTCGGGGGGAGGATAGCTGCGTCCATGGGACGGACTTCAGGGGAACTGTGCCGGCATACGCCAATCACACATCTGAGGGAAACCCAGGAAAAACCCCAGACGGCACAGCCGGCCCGCGGGTTCGAACCGCGGACCTCCCAGTCTCCAAGCGCACGCGTTACCGCTGCGCCACCGGAGCTGGTCATGGCCTTCGAGACCAGTACAAAAGGTTGCTTAGCTGCTCCTAAAAAGATGGGTGTTGTTTCCAATGCAGCCCCCAATAGTCGGATTATCTCCGATGAATAGAAGGATTAGCCATTGTGTAGGGTACACCACTAGAGGGCGCTACGATCGACGCCTCACCACTAGGGGCCGCTGCTGTCGCATTCCGCGGATGACGTCATTGCTCCTTCGGGGAGCATGGTGAGAGATAGCGGGAGGCATTGGATGGCGATGCGAAATAGAGCGCCCCCTTGTGCAAGGCTGTGGTGGCGCTGCGGGCGACATGACAGACGCTCTCGGTGGCGGCTCTCCACGGCGGTGTCATGGTCTCGTGACCGCGATACGCGGCGTCGGCGGCAAAAGGGTTTTGGGTCCAGCCATAGCCTCCTATATACTGATCAGTATATAGGAGGCTATGGTCCAGCGTTGTGTACGAGTCTTTGAGCGAGTTTATATTAATCTCACTCCGTTTATTGTTCAACTGATGGTTGTTGTTTGAGAGCTCAATTGCTATGCTGTGAGATTGGGGTGTACGGCACGCATACGGCATACGACAATATAAATAAATAAATATAAACAAAAGGACGTGCACGATAAATTACGCCACATTATTATGGCTTCCCGTGTTGCTACACTTTGCATAATAAAGGCGCTTTCGCTAACCAGTCCGTTCACAAACAGCCGTGTGCATCCCTTGGTGTATTTATTAGACTTGGATACTTTCCTTTTAATTGCCTAATAACGCTTTTGTGACTCGAGCGCGTATATTAGAAGGCTCCAGACTCGCGCAATATTATTTTGGTGATGGCGCATATGTTCAGACAAGAGCGGAGGAAAGTTGTTCCCCCCCATTTGCTTTATGTATTTATTCACCTCAGTATGTCATTCTCACATACTAGTTTAAATTTAATTAGCGATTAGTAATACTGCAGTATATGCAATTTAGCACACTACAGTGCTGTAAGATATATTGTACAAGCGCCTTGGCTGCAGAATCACTGGGTGGATATCTGTAAAATTTTAGTCTTTTCTGTGGTGGTCACTGTCACTAATAGGGATTCAGTTAAGTGTTGTGGCAATTCCAATGTAAACAGTCATCTGCTATATTGGAAAGTGAGTGATTATGGTCAAACAAGTCAATTAACATGATACCTTCTACAATACCATCTGTGATTCCTAAATGTCAGTATACAACAAGTCAGTATATGACAAGGTATGAAGAAATGTTAACGTAGTGCATGCTATTCAAAGCAAGTTCTTCCACACCCCCCCCCCATCTACAAACACCCAGAAAACAAAAACAAAAAAACTGGTCTTGGGTTTGCCTCTGGAAACATAATTTAACTACACAAATGCAGATATGTGCAGCCAAACACATTTGCCATAAGGAAAGCGTGAAGATTATTGCAGTTGCAACGGTCATGTCAGTAGGTCATGTACATCTTGGTATTTTCGAAATTTCCCAAACATTTCCATGTCTTTTATATTTAACATGCTGGACATCTAGTGTGCAACACCTGATATCGAATCAAAATCTGAGCCAGTATTGGGTCATGAACACACCGGTGTAACATGAGCAACAAAAAGGCAGACGGCATGTCAACAAGTTGCAAACCGTTGTTTCATCTTGCACATTTGTCATGCTCATCTAGGTATTTTTGAAATTTCTCAAACATTTCCATATCTTTTATATTCAACGTGCTGGACATCTAGTGTGCAACACCTGATATCGAATCAAAATCTGAGCCAGTATTGGGTCATGAACACACCGGTGTAACATGAGCAACAAAAAGGCAGACCACATGTCAACAAGTTGCAAACCGATGTTCCATGTTGCACATTTGTCATGCTCATCTAGGTATTTTTAAAATTTCTCAAACATTTCCGTATCTTTTATACCTAGATGAGCATGACAAATGTGCAACATGGAACAGCGGTTTGCAACTTGTTGACATGCCGTCTACCTTATTGTTGCTCAGGATACACCGGTGTGTTCATGACCCCATACTGGCTCAGATTTTGATTCGATATCAGGTGTTGCACACTAGATGTCCAGCACGTTGAATATAAAAGATATGGAAATGTTTGAGAAATTTAAAAAATACCTAGATGAGCATGACAAATGTGCAAGATGAAACAACGGTTTGCAACTTGTTGACATGCCGTCTGCCTTTTTGTTGCTCATGTTACACCGGTGTGTTCATGACCCAATACTGGCTCAGATTTTGATTCGATATCAGGTGTTGCACACTAGATGTCCAGCACGTTGAATATAAAAGATATGGAAATGTTTGAGAAATTTCAAAAATACCTAGATGAGCATGACAAATGTGCAAGATGAAACAACGGTTTGCAACTTGTTGACATGTGGTCTGCCTTTTTGTTGCTCATGTTACACCGGTGTGTTCATGACCCAATAGAGAATACTGGCTCAGGCTTTGAATAGCATGCACTACGTTAACATTTCTTCATACCTTGTCATATACTGACTTGTTGTATACTAACATTTAGGAATCACAGATGGTATTGTAGAAGGTATCATGTTAATTGACTTGTTTGACCATAATCACTCACTTTCCAATATAGCAGATGACTGTTTACATTGGAATTGCCACAACACTTAACTGAATCCCTATTAGTGACAGTGACCACCACAGAAAAGACTAAAATTTTACAGATATCCACCCAGTGATTCTGCAGCCAAGGCGCTTGTACAATATATCTTACAGCACTGTAGTGTGCTAAATTGCATATACTGCAGTATTACTAATCGCTAATTAAATTTAAACTAGTATGTGAGAATGACATACTGAGGTGAATAAATACATAAAGCAAATGGGGGGGAACAACTTTCCTCCGCTCTTGTCTGAACATATGCGCCATCACCAAAATAATATTGCGCGAGTCTGGAGCCTTCTAATATACGCGCTCGAGTCACAAAAGCGTTATTAGGCAATTAAAAGGAAAGTATCCAAGTCTAATAAATACACCAAGGGATGCACACGGCTGTTTGTGAACGGACTGGTTAGCGAAAGCGCCTTTATTATGCAAAGTGTAGCAACACGGGAAGCCATAATAATGTGGCGTAATTTATCGTGCACGTCCTTTTGTTTATATTTATTTATTTATATTGTCGTATGCCGTATGCGTGCCGTACACCCCAATCTCACAGCATAGCAATTGAGCTCTCAAACAACAACCATCAGTTGAACAATAAACGGAGTGAGATTAATATAAACTCGCTCAAAGACTCGTACACAACGCTGGACCATAGCCTCCTATATACTGATCAGTATATAGGAGGCTATGGCTGGACCCAAAACCCTTTTGCCGCCGACGCCGCGTATCGCGGTCACGAGACCATGACACCAGAGCCGTATATTAAAAGGGAGTCTGGCCATTAATGGGTCATGCCTATACCTGAAGCTCCGCCCACTTTTTCAGCTTTCCGACCAATGAAGTCTTGAAATATAGGGCGCTATCAATCAGCCTATCCTCACTATTTGTCCCCTTATCCAACATGGGCAGCGCCATTTTGGGTGGCAAGTGGATTGGATGGGATTGAAATGGATAGCTCTCGCAATCTGCAAAATTGGTGGATTTTTGGTGCCAATTTTGATGAACGCCACCTAGGGAGCGTAAGGCACGTCGGGAATTGTCGTCTGCTTCCGTCGTTGTACCGTTGCCGGCAGAACCACCTGCTGGGACACACTCTGTTGTCGGTAGGATTTTTAATCAAATCTACATGAATAGTTGGAATATAAGAGGCAAGAATATTTATATCCATGAAATCCAGCAATTTAATATAAGATTGTACAGCACAGCGCCGCTTTTGTTATGTTTTCGTTGTGATTGCCGTGTTCACTAGGCCTAACACCGGCGACAAAACGTATTATTTTCGGTTAGATATCGATGGATGAGCATCAGTTGAAACTGATTTCCGAGAAACGTATATGAGGATGTACATTTGCAGCGTAAAATCAGAGTAGTCTGTGAAAATTTTTTGTCACGAAATCCCCGCTTCACTGTGTTTGTTTTCGTCGCCATTTTGGGTGGCAGTGAGGTGTCATGGCGACCCCCTTGATAAAGAGCAAACCAATCAGTGGAGCGAAACTGTGATTGACAAGTCGAGCCTCTTTTTGTGACTCCTCCCAATGGCCAGACTCCCTTTTAATATACGGCTCTGCATGACACCGCCGTGGAGAGCCGCCACCGAGAGCGTCTGTCATGTCGCCCGCAGCGCCACCACAGCCTTGCACAAGGGGGCGCTCTATTTCGCATCGCCATCCAATGCCTCCCGCTATCTCTCACCATGCTCCCCGAAGGAGCAATGACGTCATCCGCGGAATGCGACAGCAGCGGCCCCTAGTGGTGAGGCGTCGCTCGTAGCGCCCTCTAGTGGTGTACCCTACACAATGGCTAATCCTTCTATTCATCGGAGATAATCCGTCTATTGGGGGCTGCATTGGAAACAACACCCAAAAGATTATCCTCTGAGTCTGCATAGTCGTGCCTGTGTAATGTAAAGAGAAAGCACACTGAGACCAACAACCCTCTTCTTTTCTCTCTCTCTCTGCGCACGGTGCTCGTATAGAAGAGTGAGACGAGTTTATTAGCTTCACGGTGAAACGTTAATTTGCACGATTTTGCCGGTTGGAGTTTGTGCGTACTGTCTCTGTTGTTTGAACTGTCTCATAAGGCTAACGAGAATCTCTCGTATTTCCGGGTAGTGCAAGGATTTACAGTCATTCTTTACAGTAACGTTCAACGGGACTGTGCTGTAATGTTCGTAAAGCTGAAAAAATGTTAGAAATTCTACCGTCGCCTCCCATAATAATAATTCGCCGCTTCCTTTTCTTTTCGCGAAGAATGCACGCCTCAGTCAGTTCCAAACTTCTGAAGTTTTCGGGAGGACCTCGATATTCCCGGTTGCGAAATCCACGATCTCGAAATTCGCGGGGTATAAGAAACAAAAAGGTCCCTGGTTGTGTGAACGAAAAAAAAAAAAAGGTCCCGCAAGCACCTGCGCTGCCAAAAATACAGGGGCGTAGTTGCAGATAGCCGATGGAGCACATCAGAGCCGACCAAGTGTTACCATTCGCTCTACTGATTTGAAATTCCATTCAATGGGCAACATAAAATCGATATAATTCGCTGCATTAGTTCGCTAGTGATATCGTCCTCTGCATGCTAGTATTTTTCTACAGTTGGCAAGACACGGGTTTTACAGTTGTCCCCTGCATCTTTTCTGTGTCGATGTTTATGTACAATGAAAGCTGTACACCCATTTATTCATTGTTTCATGGCCCGTACAACTCCGCTCCTGCTCAAGATAGAGTTCATCGACATCCAAAGTATGAAAGAACAACTGCAAAGTCTGTGTCTGACCTACAATAGGAAAATACGATACAAGAGATACGATATGCGATATAGGAGCACCACCCAGTGAGCATCATTCAAAGATGTCATTTATTTATTTGACTGATTTATTTGTCAAAAATGTTTATTATTTGACATCAATTATTACTTGAAAAAGGGTTGGGGACTAGGGATGAAAGATATGTATGGTATGCTTAGTCACTATGTGCCAGAGCGAGAAAACCTATCAAGTTGCCGAACGGGCTATGGTGAACAAAGCGGCCCTTGGACCGCTTCCTGTTGGCAGTTGACAAGCGCTCAGATTCATCTCTGGAAACCCCCATTTTGTAATTCCATCTGTGTCTGTGTTGCCCACTTGCCCTATAATAATAGTGATTTGACTAACGCATAAACTTGGCTCACAAGGCGTCCCATTCTTCAGCTTTTTCCCCGACCGAATTACACGTTTTCAAGTTTGGATTGAATTAACTGAGTCCTCAGCGTCCAACATGACGAAATCTGGAGGAAAAAATTGACGCTTCAGGAGTTCTTTAAAAAAAAAAAAAGCACAAATTGATTTTTCCACATAAAATATAAGGAGGTCGAACAGCACTGTTTCCCACACTGAAACAACAACAAGTTATGTTGTCAAGTGACCGTTATTACTATTTTTTTTACTCTATGTCGTTTTATTATTTGTCGCATCGTTCTTCTTGGTGTCCAGGGGAAAAAAGAAACAGTCTCTGTTGGAAATATCGCGACTCCCGCTGAGAGGCCCCGCCGTTCGACCTTGGCTGGTTGCCTGTGTGTCGACCCAAAGCCTTTATCCTCCTTCTCCCCCACCCCGATCCGCCTTGGTCCGCTACAATGTCATTTTTGCAAGGTACTATCAAGGTAAATTGCGTGTAGGCGAGTGCAGGAGCAAAATACTGTTTCGAGCACTAGATTTTCCAGATCGGTATTGTAGGCGCGGTGTGCAGGGAATGTTTATAGCCTAATATACAGCCGCTAGTACATCCAGTTGAGAGCCTCTGAGATTTCTTTAATTGGCAATCGACTAGCACTCGGACTCAGTGCTGGCAGCCTTCCTTTATAATACCATCTGTGTATGCATTGCCCATATTACCATCCATACTATCCGATCACATTTGTACGTCGGTATATAGCAAGTACGCACAAGTACAACAATACGAAGAGCAACTAAAAAATTCCATAATCAATCAGTACAGATAGAGTCACTAAATAAGCTTCGCTTCAGTGTATCGACACTGAGTTCCAAGAGCGAGGATGCGCCATCTTGTTTCCGCGCCACGCTACCCACGCGCACGCGAACTGCGCACGTTAGCGCACGATGCCATCTATCGTGCGCGGGTGAAATGTTCCTTTCGTTTACAAGCAGCAGTTGACGGCCATGAGCTCATCTTGACATCTTCGGGACGCTCTGGTGGATACAATGCATGGATTATCGCACAGCAATCATACACGCTTCTCTACCCCACAGCGAGCATTACGTTAACAGTCTTTGATCCTCAACTGGGGATGGCACCGGTGTGGTGCGGAAACAAGATGGCGCTCCTGAGTGTCGATACTCTAAAGCGAAGCTTATTTGACTCTAAGTACAGACGCCAGTGACTTGTGAAAACAATAAATATAGCAATAGGAGACAAGCAAACAGACGTGAGTGTCCCGAATCGAACTGCGGACCTTTCGTCTCAAAGTCCGACACACAACGCATGGGAGCGTGCCGCCTTAAACTCACGACCTCAACCGTGCACAATGGGGATTATTTCGCAGTCGGAGGCGAACGGCGTGATAAGGCACGGCGAGCGTGGCGCCATCTAGGGTCGGGAAAATCGTGAATCGGAGTTGCTCCCCGACAGGTACGGCCTCTTAAAACAGCCTCCAGGCACTTAACAACTCCAAGCGCAGACCCAAAACCGGATCTCAAACGCCTGAAGCTCTGTGTAGACAGGCAAAGGGCACAGCGAAGGTTACGACGCCAGAAAGACCCTGCATCGCTGAGTACAGAAGAACACACGCACTGCAGCGGTATTTTTCGACATAAAACAGGCCTTCGATATGGTTTCAACACAAAGCGCCCTCGACGCACAAACAGTAGTAGCCATTGGCGGACGTACAGTGCGCTTCGTCCATGCTTTTCTTAGGGACCGACATTTTAACGTACGTCTTGGAAACATCTTCAGTAGTACAAGACTACAGAATGTAGGACTACCGCAAGGCAGCGTGCTGAGCCGTCTACTTTTCAATCTCGTTATGCGAGGGCTTCCAGCAGCTATCCTCCCTGAGACGACACCATGTATCAAGATATACTTGCATGCGGACGATATCTGCATATGGGCAGCAAGCAAAAGTCCCAGTACCATATAAGACGAGCGGTGCTGAGAGGAGCCGACTCTGTAAACGATTACGTGACCGATAGGGGTCTTCAACTATCAAACGAAAAAACAGTATTCATGTTAATTGGCCCAGGATCAGGCTTGGGACGACTTTCTCCTCTCACTTTGAACAACACATCAGTAAAGAGGGTTAAAACAACAAAATTCCTAGGGACGACCATAGACAGTCGAATGTCGTGGGCGCCGTACACGAAGCACATCAAATTGCGCTGTCAAGCCTCGCTAAATCTTTCTCGGAGACTAGCAAGCCCCACTTCAGGCTGTCCACAGAACACTATACAACTCGTTCATAGTGCCCTTACAATGGCAAGACTCGTGTACGCTTACCCGTACACAAAGCTTAGTGAGTCGTCACGAAGAGTGCTGGAAATGGTTCACCAGAGGGGACTCAAAAGTGCCATCGGAGTTCCTCTGAGTACGAGAAATGTAGCAACGTATGCGGAAGTCCCAGCATTGCCTCTTCCCATACTCGCAACCAAACAACCGCTACAACAAATCACTAGATTGGAGAAGACAAAACCAGGAAGAGCTCTGCTTAACCGACTTAAAGGGCAGCAATGCCGATATTCGAAATAGTCGGAACGGTTGTGATATTCTGAAAGCCCACATCCAGCTCTCTCCAAAATGAACCTTCATTCTCCCAGTTCGGTACAGTACCATGTCAACAAATAGATAATTCATTCCGAAACACGCATGGGCGCAGCCATTTTTATGACTTAGATGCACCCGAACGGGCATTGTGACGTGTACGCGCCTTCGTACTTGTCAGTGGATTCTAGGTACGGCTTTTCGTAGCTTCACATATCTGTGCTTGAAGATGGTGGACAGCCAGTTCCGCGATAAGTAAACAGTGCAGCAGCTGCGAACTCATTCGTGAACCAAGCTCTGTGCGATATTGTGACTGGAATTCGTCGTCGTGCAATAATGTCAGGAACACAAGAAAGTTAGATTTGAAACCACTCTTATGTCGTAATTGTGTGAAGCTATGCAATTCCTGTCCTGCAAATAATTTAAACCATAGGTTTCATCTGCCAGCGTGATGATCCCTGAAAAGCAATTCTCACTTTGTAGGAACCACCAGTACTGAAAGCTATCCCTGACATATGTAGAATCAGGGAGGAAAACCAAGGGCAGCGGTGGAAAAGACAAACACACATGAGCTATGTTCTCATTGTGTAACAGCTGCTCTAGCTACTCAAAATGAACATGTTCCAAGTTAATATAACATGGCTTGACACAATACGCCGGCGAAAGCTAAGAAATAAAATTAGTAGTAAAATGTACAATACATAAACACTTGCCACAACATGACAGTTTCCTTCCTGCATTCATGTGCTGCCATTCATCCCTCTTAAAGGAAGTACTGAACTATATGATAGCGTTACACGCTCGTGTGACAGAACTTGAACAAGATTACATAGCACAAGAAAAAAGTAGAGTGAACATAATGTGCAGATTTCCATTCACGCATAATGGCCGCAGCAGTAATGCATGAAGACCACTGCAAAGTTGTGTTGAGAAACACCACTTTCTGTTTGCCATGTCTAAATGAAACGTACCTGACCTGATCCAAAGTAACTGTTCTGAGTCTGGAACACACAAAGAGAAAAACAGAACACACACCGCAACATTAACAGATAGGAAAATGAGCTGTGGCGAGCTCCACCTTGGACAAAGTCAACAAGTAATTCACCAAAAGTCAATGAGTGCCTGAAATATAACATCCCTGACTGGTAGCAGGGCGGTCCACATCAATTCCTGGTGCTAGCACTGACTGGCTTTTTCATGAATTATTTGTTGAAGTTTCCATGTGCTTGAGAACGTGAACCATTCATCAACCACTGTATCCTCTTGAGGTGATCAGGGTTTGTCATCCCAAAGACATCCCTTTCTAGCATGTGTCCTTACGGTTGCTCACCACTGCAGAAAAAAAGAAAAGAAAAATGATTTAATGACAAGAAGTGAATAGTCATGTGTACTTTATAATGATTGCGCACAACAAAAAGAAGACTTTCGCACAGAAGGCCGTACTTCTTCAGGTCTAACATCAAGTTACAAAACTCCAGAATATATAAGACATGTTGTAAGGTAGAGAGCAAGTAGAGCGAGGGTTGGTACAAATATACAAATAAAAATACAAACATAGTATAATAAAATCAAAGAGGGTATGACGCCATCAGTTTCAAACAGACAAGGGATGAGTTGTGTAGCACAATACATGAATGACCACGGTGGCCAGGTAAGTATTTGGCACAAAACGCGTTCACGGATGAGACATTCAGGGAAACAGTGCTACAGTGTCTTGTCAACTCATCCCTTGCCGGCTTGAAACTGATGGAGTTGTATCCCTCTTTTTATTTTATAATATATGTTTGTATATGTATTTTTATGTCTCTACCAACCCTCGCTTTCTACCCTACGACATGTTTTATATATTCTGGGATTTTGTAACTTCACGTTAGACATTAACAAGAGCAGCCTTGTGCACCAACGTCTCGTCTCAATAAAATTTAGATGCTCTCAACAGTCTTCTTTTTGTCGTGGATCTCTATCGCAGGATACCTGCACATTGTTGTTCCATGTACTGTGACTTTGCAGGAAGATTATGGACTTTGGATATAAAGACTATACACAGCACTGCTAAGGTATTTTTGCCTATCGAACAGCATGTATGCAGTATGCGCACAGTATTTGTGCAGTGGACCCACTAAAAATGTAAAGAATGTGGCATTGCCCACAGTAATGCACCAAGTTCAACACAAGTATTGTAGAACCCAGGTATTTTAGCTTACATGCCAATCCAGAACCGCTATTCAGTGTGAAGTTGTGACAAATAAATAGTTCCCATTTTTCCTAGCCCTCAGAACCGAGAGACAGTGAATTAACAAGAGTAGACAATGTTAACATGAATTCTGTGCTATTCTTCAATCAAACATTCACAGATAGTAAAAGCACCTTCCTCAATGGACGTTGATGACAGTGAAAATTCTAAAAAGTTATCAGAGACGACATCAGCATCTGCGTGTTAGAAAGGATTGTATGTCCAACAGTAATCCAGCTAACAGTAACTAAAACTTGCAAAAGACAAATTAACTGAACTAATGTAACGTACCTTCTATATAAGACAGTTAAGCTTGTATCACCCCATCCACAGGAACCAGTGTCCAGACAGCAAAAGTCCTTGAACTGGGAGATAGCAGCTAATCGGAATGGCGACCTTTGTTTTCCATCCTGAAAGCACAGGTTGTAACGTTAAGGGCAGATTTAAGAGTGGTGTCAAGATGTCTTGCATGAGAGCGCCCATGAAAAACGGAACATAGGTGAATACTCAAATTATAACATGACATTGACATACCTGTTGGTGGCAGCTAGACTGCAACTAACGTGTCAGCAATTTCTTCATGCACCAGATGAAAGCCAAATCCTGCTTCATTTCCGCCTTCAGCGTGCACCTGTGGTAATTCACAAGTGAATACTGTTGTGTTGTTAGTCGTGGCTATATCAGAGTAAGTGCAGTAGGACTGCTGCACAATCGATTCATGAAGCTTGCTATTTTTATATCTGAACCTCGACTTACCTTTCCGCTCTCGTTGTTTGTACTGATCCTCTGTGGCACGTTCAGAATTTGTGTCGGGCATCTCAGATTTTAATCAGACGATTTCGTGCCGAGATTCCAAATTGCCTCTGGAGTCGCAAGTAACCTATGATAACATTCGTGGACGAAATCCTTGGAGTGGAACTTAGCAGGCACCGCTATCAGCCAAGAGCTTCGCACTCCTTGGTCTTTTGGCAGCTTATAATAGGTAACACTTGAATGCTCCGATGAATTGTTCTAATAGCATAGCACCGTCGCATTCTCGACAACTTCGCCGTGGCATATCACGTATCACACCGCTCCAGCCCATAAAAGGCAAGGTCAGAACAAGGAAGTGCACTTTCCAAACGACGCTGTGCCAAAAAAAAAACATTCACATGCTTTGTTTCCGGCTCAGCAATAACATAACAGCTGTTCGCTTATGTAAGATCATGGACGATGCACAGAGGACGAAACGAAAAAAGACAAGCGACCAAGCCAAGAGTCCGTGCCAAGCCAAAGACAGATAAACCGAGAGCAGTGACGTCGGTGCGCCCGTGCGCATGGTTTGCCGACGGTCTGACGGGCGGGCGTGGGAACTAAAAAAAAATATTTCTAAAAAACTTCGAACAGTTGGACCAAGATATTTCGCACACATATTCAGTGTTCGCTAATGAATAAACAGCGCGAGTATCGCTCAGTTCTGCGGCACCTCAAAATCGGCATATCTGACCTTTAACAACAGACACCGACATTGCTTTATAACAACGCTGAGAACTCGCAGGTTGATTGCAATCCACACAGCAAGACCGCCAAAAACCCCATCTCCATGGGCTGTAGGCCAACCACATTGTAAGACGACAATTCCATGTCTGAAGAAAAAAGGAAATACGCAGGGCATTGTTGCTCGGAAGCTAAACGAAGACTACATACACGAACACCACCATGCTTCACTAAAAATATTCACGGACGCATAAATAGGCAGAAATGCTGGAACCAGTGCAGCATCATTCTGCATTCCAGCTCTGAAAGTAGGTTGGGCAGAAGCGGGACGGCGTCGACTAGAGATGCTGAAATGACCGCTACCCTGGCTGCATTAGTGAAAACAAAAGAAATGAATCGACAACCTGGCCGTATGGTAATTCTATCAGACTCTAGTGAAAACAAAAGAAATGAATCGACAACCTGGCCTTGTTGTAATGCTATCAGACTCAAAAGCCGCCCTTCAAACGATATCCAACGACAACGAAGACCACCCTGTTGCATTGCAAGTTATCAAAATTATAAAAGAACTAGAGATCTCCTGTATCGTAGGCGAGAAAGTCGATGTCCTGATCTGAGGACGACACGGGCGTTGCGGGCGTAACGGAAGCTCTTCGATGAGCGAGCGGCAGCTTTTCTGATAGAGTCATGACGCTAACAGCTGTGTTTTCTGGATTCATCTGGGCAACCTAGGTTGGGCTTGCGGGTAGTTCGCCGATGACCTGCGGAGGCATCGTATCTGAGGAGCTGCGTTCCACTGCGGTGGTACGGCTACGGCAAGGTTCAGCGTTCATTGCAGAATCTGCGCGGCGCAACGACAGCAGGGCTTGCGAGGGAGCCACTGAGGCTCAGTTGAATCGGGCGTGAAACTAAGTAGGAAACTAGCTGTACTTCGGAGATGTTAGGCCTAAAAGTGGTAATCGGACAAGAGCACAATGGAAGCACGTCTGCTCACCGTGACCAACACTGATAATGGCGAACAAGAGAAAGCGAGGCTAGTCCGTAGCGTGGCTAACGCACAGAGGTGCAATCAAGGGCATATGTGTACCCAGTTTGTGAATGGGCTCCGTGACCCCATTCGTCGGGTCGTCCTTTCCCGGGCACCAAAAGACTTCGCGACAGCGGTGGAAATTACAACCCAGGATTAGGCTCACCAAAATCTGAGTAATTAATAATTCGGGGCTTTACGTCGCGAGACAACTTGAAAATCTAAGCTTTTTGACAAAAAAATGTCTAAGTTTGGTTTGGTAGCCAGGTCAAAATTTAGGATGCAACGAAATTATGCCGAATTTCATGACGCGATAACTCGGTGAGTAATAAACCAATAGCAACCAACCGGCTAAATCCAGATAGCTAACACGTGTAAGACTCTAGCTAACAAGTTCATTGCGGCGGCTGACGCAATCTGTGGGTGAAAAAAATTAGTAAACATTACGCTTTAGCCCCGCCTGCTTGATTTCCGCAAAGAATCGCGCGCCAAATGTGCGTCTAGAGGAGGAAGTATCCCCGCCTTCTGCTTTCTTTGTGATAAGACGGTTGTCATCAGCATCAAGGTCAAAGCGAAAGAAAGAAACGTTGATTGATTGATTGATTGATTGATTGGGAGGTTTCTGGCGCAGCGACAACGAGGAGAAAGAAAGGTAAAACAAGAGGCGGGAGCAGATCCTCTCCCCGGATCTCCCGTGCGCTCTTATTTGCGACAATCGAGCAGGCGGGGCTAAAACGGAAATCTTAATTTTTTTCCGACTATTTCTGTTGTGATACTGTGCACAGTTTTTGTTGGGGCTGTGGTTATTCGTGGAGGGCTTCACATTTCTGTAAAAAAGTGAGGTACACTTGGCAATTTTCAAAGTTTAATTGAAAAATAAATTTCCCACAACTAAAAATTTTCCAAGCCTTCCTTAATGGTGGCAAAAGTTTCCAGAAGGTAATTGCCGAAAATCTCACAATCCTCCGGCGACTACGTCGCCAGTTAGAATTTTTTATCACGTTAGGTGAAGCACCCTGTATAAATGGATCCCCGAGATAAGGAAAAGACCGGCTTTATCCCGACAAGTGGCCACTTCAAGTGGACGAGGATGCCCATGAGCGTCGCTAACAACACCGCGGTATGGCAGCGCACGACGGATGTATAGTCCGAGACGGTCTCGTCTGTCTGTTGTTTGTTGAACGCCACGCGGCCAAAGCAAGCCCGAGAAAACACGTCGCTATGCGAAGAGCGCGCATCACGCCTTGAATGCTAGCATTCCACTGACCCAGCCACTGCTCCTCCTCCTTTTTTGTGACAATTATGAATAGCGTAAGCGTCACAAAAAGGCGTACGCCTCCCGTTTTGAACAAATCAGGGCAGATAACGATATCATTAGGGATTATTGTTGGCTAGGAGCGTGCTATGCGGTGAAGTTCATTTCTAAGCGTGTACCTTCCGAGTTCCTTATGCTGTATGGATCATCCTCAGGTAGGGCACGAGTAGAACACGGGGCAGGTACTTCTGCCAGGTGTTTCTGTTGCAATAGCTTTGAAAGTCATACCCTTCTTGCGCGTCTTATGCCCTAGTCAGATGGCAAGCTTAAAGGAGCACTGAGGTGACCCCAAAAACTATTTTTGTTTTTCGGTGCAGAGTGCTCTCCAACGAATAAAATTAGTTCCTGTGGAACAACAATGAGAGCAGGTACCCTAATCAGCGAGCACGCGGGCTCTGTTCCGCGCACCTTTAAAAAGTCCTTCTCCTCGTGGATAGAGCGCATCGTAGAACGAGAGTACGTCGTGGCGTATGCCACTCCCCTCACGTGACCAGTGACGTACGGCAACACAGAAACAAGGCACGAAGCCTTCTTTACGTCACGAGAGCATCGTGTCGGCCGTCTGCGGCTGCTTTGTCCGACGATTTTTTGTAAATTCGATTGCACAGCTATAACGCACTGCAGAGCGAAAATATTTTGCATGGTGACCCCTGGTGGACAGCTTGAAAGACGAGGCAGGGTTTCGATGGATGTTAAATGTCACCTCATTGCTCCTTTAAAACCATACACTGAATACCGTCGGACTAGGGTATTAGCGGCAAAAGGCACCTACAGGTCTGTTTCTTCTTGCTTAACGCTGAACGCGTCCAACAAGGCGAGGTCTATAAATGTGTGCATTGTTTCAGTAAACGTCAAGTGTAAGTTTTGCTTGGTCCTAGTCCCCTCAGTGGTGTGCGTTTTGGCGTTGATTTCACTTGGTATGAGTTAGAAACTACCTCAAGCACCTGTTTTAGTCAAGGTAGGGGTCAACACCAGAGAACAGGATAAATGTTTATGACGTAGCTTCCTTGAAACAAGAACGAGACACCCCATGGGCCACGTAGGTCAGGAACCCTCTGACCAACAATGTTGTAAATGATAAATAGCACCCCTGTATAGTTCCTCCAGGGCAGGGGTCGGGCATCCGCGTCCCGCGTGCAGCTTGCGGCTCAGCGCGTACTAAGCGCTTAAAAGCGCACTAAGTGCAAAAAATCCGGTGCTTAGAAGTTGTTGTTTGTTATATGGGCTTGAGGAGAGGTTATCCAAAGACTCGGCTGGCTTGGCAGAGGGCGCGGCACGGCAAGCGAATTCCTCAGGCAAAAGCGCACGCTCTGTGTTGACTTTCCCGCTCTAATGTTAACAAAAGGTATTTGTTGTACTCGCTTAGCACAATTTGTGGATGCCACGAGCCATGGAAGATGCGAGCTTTCAGTACGTTACGCTTAAAAAGTGATAGTTAAAGGAATTTTCAGCTTGTTCGGGCCGCTAAATAATTGCGACAGGCTCATTTAGACTTACTCTGAAATTGTGAAGTGTTCTGCGCGCCCTGAAAAAAAAGAAAAAGAAAAAAAGAAGGACGATGGCGGATGAATTGTGGCTCTTAAGATTGCAAAGGTTCCCGACCCCCGCTCTAGGGAGCACGGGTTAGAGAGAAACATTCTTTAGAGCGAGCCACAAAAGGGCCAGGTTCCTGAAACCATCGACCATGAAACGGGAGTGGGAAGCATCCACTCGTCAAAGAGCATGTAACTACTGGATAACCAATTATACCTAAAATTCATTAATGAACTCTCTTAAGTCGTAAGTAAGTTCGTTAGTCGTACGCTAGTCGTAAGTTAATTCGTAAGTGTCTAATTATATAGGGTTAATGTTTGTTATTGCACCGACGTTTAGGACCAGACAATGGTGCACATTGATTTTTAAATTAAGAACACACATATCAAATATCCCTGCCGGTCTGCAAGCGGCAGTTTCTAATAAGACGTTTTCGCGAAAATGCGAGACAGCAGAATTGAAGGCGATCATTATTTGAATCTCTCATTCCCTTTGAATCCCTCTTCCTCGAAAATCCTGAAACAAACACGTACTTTGAGATATAAATCGCCAAAGTTTGGTATGCAAATGAGGCGCAACTAGAACTGCGCGCTTCTCGAGCGCAGAAACGACATCGCTTCGGTTTATTTGGGCCGAAGAGATATCTATCTGGCCAACAGATCAGCCGTTTATCCCATGCCGGGTCGTGCTTCTAGAACCGTGTGCCGGAGATTTCCGGCGCACATCCAAAGAACCCCAGGTTGTCGAAATTATCCGTAGTCCTCCTCCGGCACGTGCAGCACACAAGCCTTCGCCACAAGGCTGACGCAGCTTACGTGTCAGTCCACTCCAATTACCTATCGGCCCAAATCGCTACAAAACACGTAGCCATCCGACGCGAACGTCCTTTCCCTCTTTTTGGGCTCGAGAAGTGCATTGCATTTGATTTATATCTCAAAGTACGTGCTCGTTTATGAATTTTTGAAAGAGGGTAGATTCAAGTAATGATTGCCTCCAATTCCGCCTCCAATTCTGCTTTCATCTAATGATTGCCTCCAATTCTGATGTCTAGCATTTTCCCGAAAACATCTAATTCGTAAGTTAATGAATGAATTTTAGGTAATTAGTAGACCAGTAGTAACATGCTCTTTCCCACAGGAGGTTCGCCTGGCCGCCTAACCCAGCCGCAAAAATTCGATCAGTGCTGCTCTCACAGATTTAAAAAAAGAAAAATCTGTAACGGACTAAAAAAAAGCACCGTGTATAGTACGTACATGAAGAGACGTGGCTAAATCATATAGGGACAGTAAAAGCGCCAAGATACTTCTAAACTTGTGATATCCGATAAAACTCAGTTAAAATTGTCGGAGTTGCCCCCCCCCTAAAAAGCTTCCTACAAACAGATATAACGGCATACGCGCAGGTAAGCTTGTGGATCGCGTCCATGATGAGGAAAGCCTCTATGGGGAAAGACCACTATCTGATCACGTCAACCTATTACAACCTGTCGTCCTGAGGTACTTCCCTGCATATTACAAGGTAAAGGCATTTGAGGGAAGCTCGGGCCGTGCAGCCTGTCGGATATTGTATTAGTGCCCCTTCTGCAGTAATGCACCCTGTCTTGAAGCTGTTCTTGTCTGAGAATTGAGGTTGTGGGTTGCCTTTTGCTTCCTTGGCCTTGTTTCCTTGCCTTGTAGTGGTTGTGTGTTCAATAAATCATTTGGCTTGTTTGAGCTGTTCATGTCGCGTTGTCCCTTTTTGTGTGTGCCCAAGCTAAAGCTAGACTCATGGACCTCATCATGGACTTCCTACGAACCTTCAAGTCCGAAGGCAGTATATTACGCAGATTTCCGACGCACGTAAAAAAAAAAAACCAGGTGGTCGAAATTATCCGCAGTCCTCACTTACCCGGCGTCATGTGCAACGTGTAGCCACACAAATGTGGGAGGACTCACCTTACGTGTAAATCTACTCCGAATTATTATTAAGACCACTCTATGCCACTAGAGCCCTGTTGCTGAAGAAGAGGAGGCCTGCTACCTCGTGACACGGTTTTGCTGACGAGCTTCACCTACGCTTCAGAACGGAGACAAGGCAACACATGAGAAAGAATCGAATTCTGTTCTTCCGCTGAGGAGAGACTGGACTGTGCATTGCAGACGCCGAGTGCGACAGAAGTGAACAAGTGCTATGCTTTACATTGTTCACGTCCTCCTTGGAGGTACGTACGTAATAGTCATTGTCGCCGTTGGAGTATGGGCAGCTCGAAATGTGCGCAGTGATAACCCGCCTGAAGATACAACCAAGTATGACGGAACCTACATTAGAAAGCTCTTTCTGGCCGGACCCTACATGAACACTGCGTTAGTCGTCATCTCCATGACCACATCCTGGGTAGGTGTGGGTTTCCTCAACGGCACCGCCGAGACTGCCTACAAGGACGGGATTCTGTGGTGTCATGCATCGTTGGGATACGCGGTCAGTCTTTTTCTGGGCGGACGCTTCTTTGTCGCTAAGATAAAAGACACGGAGTCTCTGACGATGTTGGACCCATTCCAAAGCCACTTTGGAAAATGGGCAGCGCTGTTCTTGATTTTCCCCTGCGTCCTGGGAGAGCTACTATGGTCATCGGCTGTCCTGCGTTTCCTTGGGTCTTCAGTGCATCATATTGTCGGTGCAGATGCCAATGCGACCGTGTGGCTGATGGCTGCATCCGTGGTCAGTTATACGATGATTGGAGGAATGTATTCAGACATGTACACAGATATTGTACAATTCTTCACTGCAGTCGTCGGTGTATGGATTTGCGTTCTTTTCTGCCTCAGCAACGAAGCCGTTGGAAAAGCGCGAGAGGACTGGATGGGTACAGTTGATTCGCACCGCTTCTGGGAGTACCTCGACAGTTACTTAATGACTGTCTTCGGAAGCATTCCATGCCTGGTGTATGTGCAACATGTGTTGAGCTGTAGCACTATTTCACAAGCGAAAATAATGTCGTACGCGTCTGCTTGTGGCAGCATTTTACTTGCTGTTCCGGCAATGTTGGTAGGAGCAGCGGCGAAGACGACTAACTTCACCATCGTTAAGTACAACGCGACGACGTTGCTGGGAGAAGACTCCGAAAACGTGCTCGTGAAGTCTGTTGTGCTCCTTACCCCCGACGCCGTAAATTACGTGAGCCTGATCGCTATCGCCGCAGCTGTCATGTCATCTGTGGACTCTTCCATCCTATGTGCTTCTACCCTTCTCTCCCACAACATCTATTTCACCCTCGCTCGTCCCACTGCTGGTCACCGCGAAGTAGCGGCCGCTCTACGAATCTCCATTTTCTGCTGCACTATACTGTCAGTCATTGTTGCTATCAGTACGAAGTCTGTCTATTCTCTATGGAGGGTATCCTACGATCTGGTTTATGTGCTCTTTTTCCCACAGTTTCTCGGCATTTTTTACTACCCTGCGGTTGCTAATTCGTACGGATCGTTTGTCTCCTTTTTCGTTGGCGCCATCCTCCGAATCCTTGTCGGCGAACAAGCTGTTGGAATTCCAGGCTTATTTCCTTATCTCTTCAAATATCACACGTATGCCTTTCCTTATAAAACTTTCTGCATGGCGATGTGTTTCGGTTTCCTCCTCCTTTCCTCTGAGTTAGCCAGGGCTGTGTTCGAGAGAAGGATGCTTCCGCTTCAATTTGACATTTGTCATTGCTTTTATGATCCTAAGAAGCAGCAAACACCGATAAAACATGAGACTCAGTCTGAATCGAAGACGCAGCCGAGTGCAGGTTCGGTCATGCTAAGTGCCTCGTCACCAACGGCTCGTAGTGTTCTAAGTCAGAAGTCGCCTTCTCATTCGAGGACAGTGTCTGCCATCGCGCATGAGAGCGCAGGCAATTCGATGTCACCAGCCGAGTTCATGGGGAAGCTTCGCCGCCGCTTGAAGCGGAACATGCAAGATACCACCGATGATCAAACACTCCTTGCAGGAAGGCGGCGTTCCTTAGAAATCAAGCAAAGACGACAGTCGCCCAGGACGACAACGCCGCGCGGAAGCCCTAGAAGCACGCCGAAACGGGGGTCGCCGAACCTGTCTCCTACAAGGTCTCCAAAGAAGGCATCACCGTCAGGGACTCCCACGGGACGCACTGCTCCGTCTTCGAAGGCAGCATCTCCGATAAGGGGTTCGCCAACGCAGACGCCGGTGTCACCACCCACACCACAAAACAAGATGGTGGCTACGACTGCTCCCAAAAATATGACACCGAGATCGACACCGGGATCACCAACGGCGTCACCAACGAAGGTGGCTGCTGTAGGCCACCGGGAGGTCGACAAGAATTCATCCCCACCACAGAAGGGCTCGCCACATGCAAGAACTCCAACGCTACGCGAGGCTGAGATGGATTACACGATGCTTTCCCAAACGCAAGAACGAAGGCGGCTGTCGCACACTCCAACGCGGTCTCGTTCGGAACTGGATATCAGCATGCGGGGAAAGAAGAAGAAGAAGGCTTCATTGTGTCTAATTATATAGGGTTAATGTTTGTTATTGCACCGACGTTTAGGACCAGACAATGGTGCACATTGATTTTTAAATTAAGAACACACATACCAAACGTAGATGCACAGTTAACGCAACCACATTGCGGAATAAACGATTGTTTGGAAAGATTTGAAACTTTGCAATGAGCTCGTAGTTGTGCTATAAACAGCGCACACACTGCATATTTTGTAGCAACGTAGCAATTCATTCCTGTTGGAAATTACTGTTTATTCCTGTTGGAGGTTACTGCAAGGCGTCAGAGGTAGGGTCCTGTACCGCTTTTACATTTCCGGGATTTCTTTGCAACTGTTCCAGGAATCTCGTATAGGACTCTATGCACCTGCACATCTACGATATGACAAATTGCGATACAGTGCGCGTTTCCTGTCATTCCCACATAACGTTCTAATAAAAAAAAAGAAAAAGGAAAAAAGGAAATAGAAAAACGCAAAAAGAAAAAAAAAGGAAAAAAAACGAAGAAGGAAAAAACATGGTCTCGGAGCAAAAGTTTTGCCGGGTGTTATGTTGGGCATTTGCAGCGTCCCGGAATATCGACTTTGCGTAGGAATGCGTCCCTGCTTGTCGCCTGCAGGATATTTCCCGCGGTTTGCAGGGCACGAGAGCACATGACGTTCAGCACTTGCACTTACATGGCTGCTAAAAGCAATGACGTTTTCCGCATCTTCCGCTGGAGTATTCTGGGGAATGTCGGTTATGTGAATACATATGGAATAGTGCGTTTTGCTCTTCTCCGCTTTTATTCATCCACGGTAACTGTTGCGTTCTTACTGGAGCAGCTAAGTCTAATTTTCTGAAAAGGCTGTCTCCGTTTTCTCTCTTTATTTTAAAACATGTATTCGTAAGGATCAAAAAGGATAGATTCTGCAATATATTGTGGTGCCTTACGTATACGAAGACTCTTGATTTCGGAGGAGTTTTAATGCTAATTGAGGAATGTTCTCAGCGACAACTTGCCTGTTTCACATCAATCACTAGTTAAAGGTACTGTAAAGCAGTAGACAAGCATGATATGCCGGTGATGTGAGTAGAGACTTTCTTACTTCTGAGTACGATATGCTGAACCATACGACCGACAACGCGCTATAAATATTTCTAATTTGCCATGAAAAATGCGGCGTAGTGGAGCGGTGCGACGCCTGGTGTCAAACGACCCCCTGTACAGCGGGCAACACTGAAAATTGGTATTACACACTATTACATCGGAACTTCGTTATTTTAGTAACCATATTATTAGTTTCACTGTGCATTTTGGAACCCCTGTGAACAGTGTTGTAGAGAAAGAGCCAGACGATCGGAGCCAGAGTAAAACGTTTACTGGACGAAACCCAAAAGAATAATATGCGCGCCCTCTTAGCTCGAGGATTAGCACGAGCCCAGCTGTTTATCCACATCTTCCTTAACACTCCCCCACCCGATGCGTCTCAAAATCTAGACCTCAAGAGGATGAAGTAGATGAATTAGTCTTCTGATGAAGGAACCAGTGACTGTCTTGGGCGTGCACGATCGTACAAGTCCATGACGTCCAGTATGAAGCTCCTGCACCCTTGCTAGCTTCCAAAACATCCTTGGCTGCCGCTGATCCGCCAGTAGTAAGAGTTGATGCGGTTGAACGCTGTTGGAGGTTGCATGTCGACTCAAGTTTGCAGATCTAAGCTGTAGCAAGTAGTCCTTGTTCCACTGCGTCGAAGTCAGCTAGACTTTCAACAGTTGCTGACCGTGTTAACAGAGGTCTAAGCGATCGTCAACTCACGGCCATTGACACAAATGTCAGAAGATCCTGGCGACACCCAAGCTTCGTCTCCGTCGCATCTGATATTGGGGAAGCGACTCACGGCGTTGCCGCCAATTAAGAGACGTCAGACGCCGAACCATAAGAAGTGCTTCAAGCAAAGGAAAGGCTGTGAGGAGCCTTTCCTTTGCTTGAACGCTGCTTTTTTGCTTTCCTTTGCTTTTTCGTGTCATGCGCCATGTCTCAATCGACGGTAGAGGCTGTCCTGCGATCGGCGTCGAAGTGTACCACAGGAAGCGCAGAGCGTCTGTATCCTGTTTGTGAAGTGCAATCTGCAAGAAAGCTTTCTCGATAATGAAAAAATGGCTAGGAAGCAAGCGAGCTGGTGAAGATGATGCATAATCTAAAAACCCCGAGAATAGGGAACACGAAGGGACAGACACAACACGAAGTCTCAATCGTGTTGTGTCAGACAATCAGACTTCGTGTTGTGTCTGTCCCTTCGTGTTCCCTAGTCTCGGGGTTTTTACATTATGCTTTCTCGATGTCTGTCACCATGCCTATGCGATGCATTCGAAACCTTAAGAGCAGAGAAAGGATGTCAGAGTTCAAGTTTGGACCGGCCTGCAGAACGTGGTTCAGGGATAGAAAACCCGAAGTACTCGATGAGGCGTCGAATACAATTCTAACTTTCGTAGTCTCTCTCTCGCGTCTGATAATTGCATGATGTGGCATGTAATATTCCCGGGCAGCAACAGGTGATGGTGATGCTGCATCAATACGCTCCGCATGACCGTTAATGAGATACTGTCGTATCACCTGATCGTATTCGTTCATGACCTCTTGATCTCGCAAAAGAGTACGGGTGCTGCTGGGTAAACGCTGCTCCGCTACAGCCTTGTTGTTTCCCAGTCGTGAGTCGAGGTCGTCATTCCACGGCAGGAGCACTGTCTAACGACCATCTTCAAATCTGGTTGCGTCCTAAAACCTCTGAAAAACTTCATGCTTCTTGCCCTCCGACTCTTCACTGTCAACAATACCAAGGTGCTCTAACTCCCAGAAAGCCTGCAGCGCATTGGACACCTCGTCGTGGTTAACGCTGGACACTTGCACATGTAGGGCGTTAGACTCGTAACCTCATTGCTTTCCCGTAGAGACTTGTAGAGTCCATCCGAAAATGGTTTCCATGCCGATGAGATTGTCACGAACTCGTACTTGTCTCCCTGCGACAACGGACCCATAGAAATCTGCTGCTACGAGTATCAGTATTTCAGGTGACGCGTCAGCGAACGTAGCTTCACCTGCTAAAGACATTCCCTCGGACTTCAGCTGAGCAAGAGATTTCCGGTCAATATTAGGAAGATTGCCGATGCAGATTTCTGGTATATCAAGAGCTTCAATGCAGACTTCCTCGAAAGTATACTGCGACCGAAGCCTGACTTTCAGTCTACGATGCAACGATTCTGTTCCAGGCTTGCCTACCGTATTGATTACCAAATGCTCTTTCCCAACAGTCGGTAATTGCAACATCTTGGACAGTGCTCGCTTAACGAAACTTCTTTGACTTCCCCCATCTATGAGGATACGGACACACTTCTCCTTTCCTCCGGCCGCGCAAACGACTACTTGCGCAGTCTGCAGCAGGACTATGTCTTGTCGCAAACCTGTACGTTGCCACGTGCCACTTGCGAGTACCGTCCCTCCAGGCCTTGGTACTGTACTCTTCTGCTTGCACAGCACAGTTAAGTGTCGTCCATTACATTTTCTGCATTTGAGGCTACGAAATGATCGGCAGACCTTTGCTGTATGATACTGCTTGCCGCATCGGAAGCATCTGTGGCTGCTACGAAGCCTTTCTTCTAACTCTGCCACATTTGCTTGTAAGTTACAATTCAGCATCTCGTGATCATTCCCGCAGAAGAAGCAGGGCTCCGTCTTGTCACGAGCGGTAGTCGGTTTCCTGGCTTCGATGCCAAGAGCGGAGGCGGACGACAGTCTTTCAGAAGAAGCTTGCCGTAACTTCCTCTGGGTCGTCGGAATAGGCCTCCTCGTGTCGTAAACACTGTCTCCTGTAGCCAGTGGCAGTTGCTCCCTTCACACAGCTTCCATCTTGATAGAGTCTAGCAACTTCGTGAGAAGTATCTCATAACGATCTTCTGCCGATGTAGTTCCAAGCGATTGTTTGTCGCCGTGAACCTTCCTCTGGAAGCTGAGAATCATATCTTGCGGAACCGCTTGTTGTAGAACAGGAAACAGTAGAGAGCAAAACGACTTTGAGGTAGTACCCAGCGCTTCTAAACTCCTCATATGATCCTTCACTGTGTCGTGGAGACGTCTCAGTTCGAGAACAATGCGGCAGGAGCGTACCGGTTGAAGACCTAGCAATCACTTCAGATGAAACTGTACCAGCATGTTTGGATTTCCAAATCTTTCCTTAATTTAATCATATTGACCGCAGTGCCGTACATATCTCCCGTCAGCTGGAGGCCCTTTATTGAAGCTGCAGCCTCGCCAGTAAGAACCGCTGTCAGGTAGGACATCTTCTCTTTGTTCGACAAGGAAGCATTGCCGTCTACCAGGGACTCGAACCTTATCCAAAATTCCTGACAGTGCTCTTGACTGCCATTATATCTGAGGAGTTCCAACTTCGGTAACTGTGGTCTGTGACGGCCATCTCCTGCAGTTCAACTACGTTCTCCAATGAAAAGCGCCAGCTCACCAGGATTTCTGGACTCCAGTATGGAAGCAGCTCTCAAAGACTGCGCGACGATATGTTTCTTTAGTAAGCAGGTGATGGTGGTTACCCGGTCTTGATAGTCGATCATTCTCTCCAGTTCCGCTTCAACCTCCTCGACTGTAAACATAGGCTCCAACTTTCTGTCCACGTCATCCAGGCTGGCGGAGAATTTGACGATGCGCTCAAGTAGTACCTCACAACGAGTGGTGTGATCCTGAGAGATTTTAACGACCTGCATAGCTTGCTCGGCTTCATTCAGTACAGTGGTCAATCTCTGCCGAAACGACTTCCTCTTTTGCAGGAGAAAAACCCTCGAAGTCGATTCCTGTGACGCCTCCGTCATCGTGCTGGCCTGTGAATGTCCTCCACTCTCAAGTCCCTAGCAGGGGTTCACGGGTTTCGGCACCATATTTGTGTAGAGGAGGAGCCAGACGATCGGAGCTAGAGCAAAAGGTTTACTGAACAAAACCCAAAAGAATAATAATGCACGCCCTCTTCTTCTTCTTCTTCGTCCCACGGAGAATGGCCATTAGCCCCAAGGGCCCTCTTTGCTCGGGGATTAGCACGAGCCCAGCTGTTTATCCACATCTTCCTTAACAAGTGTTTTTTGCGAAGTTACCCAGCGCTGGCCGCTGTTCGATGGAGGCTCTCCCTACTTCTCTGCTGCGCCTGCGCGCTCCTTCTGTTCGCGGCCTCTTTCCAACAAACAAACTCTCTCTGTGAACCTCTGTGAACAAACAAGTCCCGACGCTGTCTGGCTTGTTGAACGTCTGACACATTTTTTTTTCAACGGCTCAGCATTTCATTTCAGTTCGCTTATCCGTTTATCCTCATCGTTGTGTGGATTGCAAGGGCGGATTTTATGGTGGATTGTGGTGGATTGTTATGTCGGGCCCAGTGTTATACGCATGAAATGTGGCTGCCGCCGTATGTGGCAGGAGTATGGATTCATTTCGAATACCTAGTACGGTGTTGCCCGTAATAATTAATTGTAATTTTCTAATTAATTGTACCGTCGATTGGAATGAAACTTGCACAGTTTTTGTCCAGGTGGCTTGGACTATCGAATAGCCACACTAAATGACATTTGATCCGTGCTGCTTTACAGTACCTTTAACGTCTCTGTCATGTGCCGTGGACGATGAGGTCAATTCAGTTTCCGATAGGCAATTTTATGTTTGAGGAAAGGGACGCTTGAAACCAAAAGTCGGTAGACACCGTTCTTTGTTTTTCACTCGTACCGCCGAATGCCCGTTGTCAAGAAAGACGAACTTTGTTGTCCCGAAATTCCGTGACTAGGGCATCGTGAAATCCCGCGATATCGGGACATGAAATTAGGCCGAAATCCCGCGGGATTTCGGCATCCTCGTCACAAGTGCATTCTTAGGTCGTGCTGAAGACTGGGAGGAGGAGTGTTCGAATCCTACTACCGGCTGTGCCGTCTGAGGTTTTCCCTGGGGTTTTCGAAGGCTTTCCTGACAAATGTCGGCACATTTCCCCCTGAAGTCCACCCAGGACGCATATAAACCCCTCTGTCCCCCACTCTTTCCTGCTGTCCTCTCTCCATCTGTCCACATCTGTATGCTGCTCGTATAGTCCCCGTGGCTTCGCGGCGCTAGCACGAAAAAAAACAAAAAAAAAAAACAGGTGCATTCTCGAGAAACCTGGTCCAGGGACAGCTTTTCTTAGACTGTGTTACCCTCTGTTGCAATAATGTAACTGAATTGCGTTGCACATTAGTACCCCATTTTCTATTTATTCGGTCTAACGCCGGGGTGGTTGTATGCTTCGTTTCAATATGACTCACACGGTAGCAGCTGCTCGGGGCTAGATGCGTCATCATTACAATGCACAAGGAGAAAATGATGCACGTTTCTGCGGTCTACCTTCAACTCTTGCATTTTTCTTTCCTTGGACCCATTCACTGCTCTATTGCTCGTTTTCACAATGGCGCTATACCACACGATTCCACTTTATTTGTATCCAACATTGAACGCTAGATGCGACTGGTTCTGGGTTCGACCACTCGTTGTATGTGTCAGAGTTCATGCTTGTTTACCTCAGTAGTATAGATTAACGACGTACATTCCTGTGGGATCTATATATTGTAATTTTTTTCCGCCGCTGCCACCCACTCACCAGCGGACAACATGTGCAACTATTTTTTCCCTTCACATTCAATGAGAAAACACACATGTAGATGCAATACAGGGTGGTCCACCAACCATGATAGAAATTCATAGTAAAAAACGTAGGCCCCGGAGAGACATGCGGTCAAGGGATTTTTTCTCCCAATAACTTTTGCCACATATTGGTAACATTTTTATTTCATTTCAATTGACGGAAACTTAATTTCCTGAATTAAACTCTGAAATTTCCCAAGGCAACCTGACGTTTTCTTTGTGGAAATGGGTTCCCCGTGGTCATTTTACTCAGTATAGCACATGATCCCACTCGTAATGCAATGGCAATTGCCGAAATAAATTCGCCGAAAATCCGTAGAAATCAGCCCTTGGCTCCGCCTCTTTTTTGACGGCTCGTAGTTTGAGCACAAAGCTGTGAAGAAAGCAAGTTACACTGACACGCCACACGAGGGGGGAAAGGGTTACAAGCCGTCGGGTGACCTCATTTTTGATAAGATAGCTCTGATTCCCGCACTCACCGCGCGTGTTTGTTCCGTGGGTAAGGCTTGTAACCCTTTCCCCCCTCGTGTGGCGTGTCAATGTAGCCTCCTTGCGTCGCAGCTTTCCGTTCCAACTACGAGCCGCCAAAAAAAGAGGCGGAGCCAAGGGCTCACTTCCACGGATTTTCGGCGAATTTATTTCGGCAATTGCCATGGCATTACGAGTGGGATTATGTGCTATATTGAGTGAAATGACCACGGGGAACCCATTTCCGCAAAGAAAACGTTAGGTTGCCTTGGGAAATTTCGGAGTTCAATTCAGGAAATTAACTTTCTGTCAATTGAAATGAAATAAAAATGTTACCAATATGTGGCAAAAGTTATTGCCAGAAAAAAATCCCATGACCACATGTCTCTCCGGGGCCTACGTTTTTTACTATGAATTTCTATCATGGTTGGTGGACCACTCTGTATATTTTAGTGCTCGTATATGAGATACCCTACAGGGTCAATATTTCATTAGAGTAGGGAAACAAATAATCATTCAGTTATTCACCTAAGAGTATACCTCATGGATATAAACAAACATTTGGCTCTCCAATGACATTTCACGCAAGTTACGTTATATCGATTTTTTTTTTGTTGCTTCGCTGCTCCATAATTCTGAGGGCCCATTCAATGTGAACACACATACAGCACCTGGCAAAACATATCTCAAGCCGTAAGTAGTTTTGCGTCTTGTGATAAACATGCTGAAAAGCGTCAAGTGCATGCCGAATGTCCCGCTACGATTCAGACCATCGGAGAAAGTCTTCACATGGTTACTTTCTGTAAACTTTATTGTGGTATTTTCAAGAAGAGAAATAAGAAGCATGAGAGGCGTTCAGTCAATAACCTTAAAAGTTGACAAAGTTCAGTACTGTGTGTGGTGTTCACTTTTTCTTGCAACGGCCGATAGGCCAAGTCTTCCAATTATAATGTTTTTTTAAACCCCCAGCGGCTCCCACGTAGTAACGTGACAGCTATACAAAAAAAAAAAAAATCTCCCAGTGTACGTTTGCACCAAAAGAAGTGCAGCAGTCAGCCATCCGTTTCAATATGAGCGTGGGTGTGAAACCCAATTACATCCACCTTCGCATGAAAGCACTGTATGATAGTGCCTGCACATCACTGCAGCTATAGTAAAAATGGACGCATACGTTCTCGGCAGACAATACAAATGCGTTGGGCTCGGCCTGGTGCACACACTACTGTAGTGACCGAAGCTATCGAAACCTCGTTTTTGAAAAATCGACATTGGGGTACAGTTGTTGAACGTTAAACGCCCAGGGAACAACGCCCAGGCAGGGCCGGCGAGAGGACGGGGCAGCCGGGGATGGAACTCCGGGGCCCTGGCGGGGCTCTTCAGGGGCCCGCACGACCCAAACGCACGTCATAATCATATAAAGTACAAATACTTAGATTATGTTATCGAGACATGAGGTGGGAGACCGGGCATGACCCATCCCCGGGGCCCGTAATTCCTCTCGCGAGCCCTGCTGCGCAGGGAGGGTTAAAGCGAACAACGAACCAAACGAAACATGCGAACTCCTGGGGACATATTTGAAGCCCGCCATCGGAACGTAACGTCGAGGGCTATTCGCAAAGAGAGTACTGCTCCAACATACCTAGCCCGCCCGCATGCATCACGTATCCGTGATCGTGGATTTAACTTTCGCTCACATCCGCCATATTCACCTGACCTATCATCGTCAGACTAGCACGTATTTGGCAGTCCCATACTGTAAATTGAAAAACATCCTTATGGTTGTAAATGGCTTGTCCTATAACTCACACCACTTTTTACACCGTATAGTCTGGAGTACCCTTTTTAGAGGGTGTATTCTGTGTAAAACACCTTTTGAAAGGGTGCACCCTTTAAACACCATTTTAGGAAGGTGTTTGACAATCTTACACCCTTTCGAAAGGGTGTAATAGAATGCCAGGACGGATTACCGCACCGGCAGTTCCTGCATTGTGTGCAGCTGCCAGCACTATAAATGGGAAATGAGCCCACGTTCTCACGGCACCTTCACCAGCTAGCTAACTAGCTCAGAACTAGCTTTGTCGGCTTGGTTCCATACAGTAAACCCTCCCTAAAAGCTACCGCGGCAGCATGCCGAGCCATGCAGTCCGACGTTTTTGCTTGTGTGACTGAAACCACCCTGGAGACGGCACATTTCCAGCCGTGGTTCCAACGCACAACCTAAACCTCAGCAAAGCGCGTCACAGGCACCCCTCATCGTCCTAGCAACACTGCGAGTGAGTAAGTGAGAAAAAAAAAAGAAAAAAAAAGAAAGCAAAACACTGGGTCATGCGTAAGGGAAGAGGTGAAGGTATCAGCATCGCAACGCCGTCCGTGCTCGTGAAGTCAGCGGCGTTACGATGCTGGGATCTTCAGATGATGCCAGCAATGAGCCCGGGCACCCTCGGTATCCTATATTGGCGTACCAAATTGATCATATACTGAAATACAATTTGTTGGGGTATGTTCGTTAAGCTTAGCGCGGCAGAACTCTTCTGTAACAGTGACGGAAATGTGTCTTTGCGATTAACACGTACGCCTGCAACGCGTCAAAGATATCAGCGAACTTCCTGACACCCCTCCCTGTGAAATATTGTGTTTTTAACTCAAGTTATCGTCTATAATGTGATTACCTAATGGGCGGAGCTGTCAAGCCAATATAATTTTTCTCTCACGAATTAAAACACCATTTTCAACACCGGTGTAAAAATGGTGTATATAACGCAAACACCTTTTTTGACACCTCTTTTTACACCCGTAATGATCGACATAGGATAAAATGTGGTGTAGGTCGATGTTATACATTTAATAATGCTCTCTTTACACCTTTTGCTTCAATCTGCGAGATAGAAAATGGTGTTTTATAACAATACACCTGTTTTGAGCGAATAAAGGCATAAAATGATTTACTGTGCAGGCAAACCACATTGTTGTCAGCTTGCTGTTACGGGATCGTGTTTCAAAAGTGTAAAACAACCTTGTTGGACACCAAGTGATAAATTTCACAGTCAGTGGCCTATGCTTTTTCCTGTGAATGACCACCTGCACACACCATGTTACACTAGAAAGCGGTCAGCCTTATTGCTACATAAAAACACCATTTTCTACACCAGTGTTACTTGAAGGGTGTGAAAAAGAGATAGGTGTAAACGAAAAAAAAAAATACCCTTTTTGATACAGCTCTTAGTGTAATAAAGAGTGTATTTTCTCATACACCTTTTTTAGCACCCTTTTTGCGGCCTTTGGTTAACTTTGTGGAATTAAAAAAGGTGTATTTGCTTAAAAACACATTTTTTTTACCCAGAAAGGGTGTTTTTGAATTTACTGTGCAGTGAGGGCCTCGGCTGTTGGAAATTTGGTTCCGACGGGGACATCAAGCGAGCGGTGCATGAACAGCTACACACCTGACCCAAAGACTTCTGCTCTGTTGGTATACAGACCCTTCTCAAACGATTGCGCACCAGCACTTAGAAGCAGTCTTGGGTAGTAACTAAGTTACTTTTAACTTGTAACTGTAACTAGTTACTTTTTGGGGTAACTAGTTACAGTAACTAGTTACATTTCCAGACAAGTAGCTTTTAACTGTAACTAGTTACTATTTCTGTGAATGTAACTGCAAAATGTAACTAGTTACTCGAATAAATGTCGTTCCTTCTTTTTTTCTTTACCCTAACTTCCCCTACTTCCTCCTAACAATGTCTTCCGTCCTTTTATCCGTAATCGGTATGTGCCTCGTGCCTTGGGCTCCTGACCAAGCAGGGAATTCCAGCTTTGCGAACAGAAATTAGTGACCCTCAGTGGTCGGAGTGAGTCATACGTGAGTAATAGTGTCACTGCCCTAGCACGGGACCCTGCCTCCTGTGGATATGGACAAGGGAATGATTATGCACAAAGAGAAACTTTTCTGTCAGCTCTCTTGCGCTCCGACCAGTGCAGTGGCTAATCCTTCTCCGGTTGCTGCTATCATAAGCTTCCGCAGCCGCTCTATAAAGCAACCTTCGAGTTTTTATCATGGAAAGACGAGAATTATTTAATTGTAAAGTGCAAGCTATGGAATAAGACGTACTCGGCAAACAGGACGCCAACTTCAAACCTGGAAAAGCATCTTGAGGCGAGTTCCTTGTTCTTGTGTATGTCTCTCTCTCTCTACACGCTACGAAACGCGCGTTCGTGTCACCCTGCTGTTCTTTCTCACCGCGATGCGCCAGGTCGCATGCACATGTCGTATTTTCCCGTGTGGGATAACCGCGTATTAACCCATATTGCTTCTGGTTAAGTGCAAGACAATTTTTATCGCACTTCAGTAAATGTAAATAAATGTAGGTTTTTAACAACTGTATCACCCTCTCATGGTCATTTTTATATAAAATAACTGTAATGTAACTAAGTTACTTTCTCTCAGTAACTGTAACTGTAACTAGTTACTCGACCGAGAAAGTAACTATAACTGTAACTTAGTTACTATTTTTGGCAGATAAACTGTAACTGTAACTCAGTTACTTTTTAAAAGTAACTTACCCAAGACTGCTTAGAAGCAGGGAGACCACGCAGAAAAATGGTACGCTGCTTTCTTAAATATTATATTTGATTAGCTGTCAATAAAATATCTAAGGTTATTTATTCAACCACCCTCGTGTATATTAATAAGTATTGTGGTGTATCTTTGGATACCTCGCTCGTCACGTTCTGAATTACGCAGTGGAGCTCTCACAGACCGCTCGAAGCCCAACGTTACCTCCCCACCCCTCTCAATAGGCCCGATCAAGAAGAGAGAACCAAAGACTGAACCGCTTACGACAGTGCTTATTTAACAACTAAAGACACAAGGATTCCAGCTCTGAGTCCAGGAGCTGTTGCGCAACCACATAACCTTGTTTACGAGTTCCATGGCCCTGTCCGCCCCAAACCGTTGGGAGGGCGTAACTTGGCACCGTCTGGAGAAGACCTCGAGAGCTGTGTATTTCTCTTTTGGTCTGTGGTTTGGGGTGGCATTGGGTTTGGGGCCCCTCTTTCCTATCTTTTGGTTAGTTTTACAATCATCGTTCATTTCAGATTTCCCGTTTACAATTGCATGATAGTTTGGGAAATAAAAACAGCTGCAGCTCCCCCAAAAATCACTGATGTCAACGTTTGCGAGTTGCACGTCGAGATTTTCAAACATCATCTTGGCCCAGGCCTGACAGTTGTTGAAGATGATGTTGTACCGGGTATTTTCTAGGTTAATTTGGTCAACCACTCTCCTTATGTGCTCCTTCGAGATAACTGCGCACTTCTTGAGTAGACTCTGCATAAACCAATACAAATCCACATGAAGTAGGAGAACTTGAGATAACAATAATAATAATAATAACGCTTTTTATTACGTGCCCAAGAACAGCCTCGAGGGCCTTGGTGTTGGCGCACGCTCACAAAATTCTACATAATGCTGAAAAGTGAAAACGACAGATACCCAGGAAATGGAAAATGTACTCACAGCTTACGTAATATACACGTAGGTCAAATAACATATATACAATAACGTTGGTGCATCGATTGCTTATGTCTAAAATTACAGGCATGTAGAATAACATATTGCACGTTCAGAGATATGTGAGACTAAAAGATCGCAGAAATAACATGCAATACTGATCAGAAAGGGCCCCGTGTCCAAATGGCAGCTTACGATAAACTGTCAGTAATTTAAAGTGCCACTATGGACTAAAATAATTTTTTATTGCGTATTAGGGTAAGGTGGGGCAAGAGGCGACAGTTTTTGCTCGACGACGCCTGTCTCAGAGACGCGTTCCTCCATGCGCTTGAAACTTCACTCATATGTGGCTCTGCATGTTCGTTTTATTGCACGTGAGAATTGTCCGGATTGGTGTATGCATTGAAGAGACAGAGAGAGAGAGAAAAAAGGGTTTCTTCTGCCTGGAATGTAAAGATATGGTGGGCTAGAAGGACTGGTGAGCCGTTCGGCTGTTGTCAAATGTACCCGCCGATGTTCCTGCCGAGAGATGGCGCCAAGCGTATCTCGGCGCTATGCGATCTAATCGCCTCTCGCGGCTCATTTCAGTGCTACTCGTCACGTAAATACACACCTGCCGTTAACCCATGAGCATGCCTTTTCTTTGCTCTGCACGCAAAATGCCCCTTGAGTGTCACCTGCAGGAGCAAACGAATGACACACCCAGATATCAGTGCTGACATTCGTCGGCGCGTCCCTATCAGCCCTCGGGTCTGGGACACGTGTACTTTGATAACGATAAAGACGTGTTCGAGCAGCCGGTTCTGCCTTTGGGTAGAGATATTCGTGATATGTGCTCATCGTTCCCTTCATCTGAGCGACCTTTACCTTCCAGGTTGCGAGGTCCGGAAACGGGGGACTGTGATAGAAATGAAAATGTGATAGAAAGAAAAGAAGTGAAAGAAGAAAAGAAGAAATGAACTGTGATAGAAAGAAAAGAAGTCGGTGGCTATAAGCGTGAGATATACGTTAACTGCAGCTAAGCAACGGAAGCGATAGAATTGCTGATTACAGTCTACATATGAGCAGTCAGTAGAGGGAAGGAATCCGGAAGACAAAGGGGACGACACGAAAATATAACGATTTATTCATTTATTTCAGAATACTGGTCCCAGAAGGGACATGGGAAGGAGTAGGGAACGTACATTAATTATATAATATATACACATAATACACTCGTATAGTGGCGACAATTCGAAAGAAACCCGCAAAAGAGACGCATCAAAGGGGTCCCAAGTTACCTTCGCGAACGTGACGATCGGTAACACGAGTGTTCTATATACCGGTAGTCTGACCTAAGCAGTAGCATAATGAAGTGTTCTTCTGGGATAGAAGATCTAAAATCAGACGGGACGGCGACCCCAAGATAATTGTACTAAGCTCCCTTGCAAGTATACTATGATGTTGGCAAAGCCTTTGTTCTACATATAACAGCATAGACACAGTTTTGTCGGTGTTCAAATTGATTTGCAATTTGTAACACCACTCGTTGATGTGTTCTAAACTGCTTTGCAAAGGTGCGTAATATGAGACGAGCAAGGTGATACATAAGCAAAGCACACAGAAAAAAAAGAAAAAAGAGAGAGAAAGAGAACGATCGGCATATTGAGGACGCACGTTGAGATATTCCTATGTTTTTCGGAATATATCGCGCGATATGTTATGCAGTCATCAGCGAATAAACATGATTTACAATTAATGTTACTTAACATATCGTGCATATAGACAAGAAACAGCAACTGACTCCTGTCGTATACCCCAGGTGTATGGGGTTCGATCAGACAGGGAATCAGTCCCGAAGCCAATCCATGATCTTGGTATTAGGTGTCAGCTTTCTATAGGGTACGTACACGGTCAAGTGCCTTGGAGAGATGCAAAACCAATATTTCAATTTGTAGGTTATTATATAAAGCAAATGCAAAGTCGTGGATGAAATCAAACAGGGCCATGACAGCGGAGTAGCCCCAACGAAAGATATGCTGCAAGGAATGGTGTCACTTGATCATGATGTTAATTGTTTGGAAAAGATGTGCTTTAGCAATTCACAAAAGCTGGAAAGAAGAGAAATTCGAAACCAATGTCGGGACTCCTGCCTTACGTATCGGTTTTATACGAGCGCATTTCCATTCGTTCGGGACAGTCCCTTCGTCCAGCGATATCTGGAAAATAATTTTGAGGAATTGCGCAGCTTACTCGGCGTACCTTCTAAGAAAATCATTCGGAATATTGTCTTGCACAGAAGACCACAATATCGCGTCCTGGAGTAATCAGTCCCGAGACTTTTTGGACTAGCATATCCACTTTTTTCCTTTGCCAGTGTATCCGCAAAAGACTACTTCATATTTACCTCGCACAGTGGCATAATAAGAAATAGAGATACAAGTGCTGCTTTAAAGTAATGTCATACTAATTCGGGAGTTGCGACAACGGTGATAGATCTATTAGGAGTTTGCCACATCTTCTATATAATCTGTTCTCTGCTGTGCGCCGAGGTGGGCACCCTCGCGAGGGCTTGTGAGGGTGAGGGCTTCCTCACCCTCACCTCACCCTCACCTCACGGAATTTGAAGTGTGGTGAGGAGCATCGAGCAATGGTTGAGGTGAGGTGAGGTGAGGAAAAATCTTCCTAGAAGATGCTGAGGGGAGGTGAGGTGAGGAAATTTTCTGAAATAATTTTGGAGGTGAGGTGAGGTGAGGAAAATTTTCTGAAAAACTTTTTGAGGTGAGGTGAGGTGAGGAAATTTTTTCTCCAGAAAGGCTGAGGTGAGGTGGGATGAGATACATTTTCTGAAAAAAATTTGAGGTGAGGGGAGGTGAGGGAAATTTTGTTAAAATTTTCTGAGGTGAGGATTCCTTTTTCATGTGAGGTGAGGACTTTTTTTCGTGTGTCGAGAGAAGAAAAGGGAAAATTTGTCCGAAAATTTTTAGGTGATATGAGGCAAGTTGGCAAAAAGTAGTTGTTAGGGCTGTCTTCTTTACTTTATTTGTTTTTTCAGTGACTGTTGTAAACCGAACTATCAATAATCGCTGCTTATTGGCTGGTCCTAAGTCCTGACGATGGGTCTAGACTCTGGCTGCACATCCCACAAAAAGTAGGGGGCAATATCGGCACGACATTGGGTTCACTGATGACGTGACACTCATACGATTATGATTCACAAAGCTGCGCTTCGATTCGACCACCACTATAGCGCTCAACCTATCGGATGCCATGCGAAGGCGGTGAACGAGACAATTAGCAATGCACCTGCCATCCCACTAGCTGATGGCGAGCGGCCATGATATAATGCGTAGGAGATGATCCGTAAATAATTTTAGCTATCATCGACACTCATCAGGTACTCACCGCAGTCGTGGCGCTTTCTGGCCTCTGTTGCGCTTGCGCCACAAACACCTACAGTCACAATCTACCGCTGAAGCTGAGAGAGTCGGGACCTGATGCTTTAGTCTCGATACTTGCTTTACGCTGCGTACTTTCGTCATTTAAAAAAGTGAGAAGCGTCGACCTTGAGCAGGGAGGGGCACCCTCCTAACTGCAAGTGAGGTGAGGGCGCCTTGAACCCCGTCACCTCACGGAATTTGAGGTGAGGTGAGGTGAGGGAAAATTTCTTTATGCAAGGCTGAGGTGAGGTGAGGTGAGGGAAATTCTCTGAAAAGGTTTTGAGGTGAGGTGAAGTGAGGAAACATTTTTACAGGAAAGGCTGAGGTGAGGTGAGGTGAAGAAGTTTTTCTGATAATGGTTTTGAGGTGAGGTGAGGCGAGGAAAATTTCCTGAAAAATTATTTGAGGTGAGGGCAGGCGAGGAAAATTTTCTGAATTTTTTTTAGGTGAGGTGAGGTGAGGTGAGGAAAAAGCTCCGTCCAGGAAAATCGAGGTGAGGGCAAAGACCGCGAGGAGTTTTGCCCACCTCTGGCTGTGCGTCATCTTGTTCCTCTTGCGCTCGATACTTTGAGTAGTCATATGCCAAATTTGCTGGGAGTACGCAACAAAGACGTAGCTATAATATTTCTTTATAGTCTCACTTAATTTCCTCATTTCCTCCTTCAGTGCCTTCGTCAAACCTGAAACCAGGGTTAGTTTCCATCGCCATCTAATGTTGTTTATGCGACGTTTAAGATGCTAAGCTTCGCGTGTCAGCCATGGTCTTTGAGTGTAAACCTTGTCTTTTTCGTTTTCCCCGTTTTTTCCTTTATCTTTCCTTCCTTCTCTTTTTCGTTTTTCCCATTTTTTTGGAATAGCAAACCGGCTCTTTGCCTGGCTAACATTTCCTTCTTTTTTTTTCTTAATAAACATATTACCCCCCCCCCCCCCCGTAAGGCTTCTTGGACACGAACTTTCTTGAGGGCATGTGTACAGTGCCCTTGAAAAAATTTCAGGCCATATTAACATTTCTCGAGATGCTACAGATCCAGTTAAAATTGTACAAGGATCTGCCCAAGGAATATCGTGGAATATCTGGATTTTAGGTCTGTCATGCTTAAATTTTATATGGTGCATCTCAAGAACCATCTTGTGATCTGAATGTCAACCAAGTACTTGGCAGTCCCATTTCCAGTGAAAGGTGTTAGGCACCAGGAACAGATCACGTATTGAAGCAGAAGACTCTTGACTTCTGGTGTACCTCATAGCAAAAGGCAATATCAAGTAGTGCATTTATGAAGTCTGAAACTCCGGTTAGGGTTTCCTAATTTACACTGCAACATGGGACCATAACTCAACAATCATGACATTATATCCTTAACCGTGTTCAATGTCAATAGGTTTCATTTGTAGCTATGTTACACCCTTTTTAATATAACCTGATGATGGCGGTCATGAGGTAACAGAAAATTATGGGGATATGAGTCACGACAGAGTCGGGGCCACCCCAGGACGCCTACAAGCGATGAAAATGCAAACAGATGCACATACGGTGAACGGATCAACTGCAAAATGTAGGACAAATGTCTCAGAACGAGTGAGGGTAGTATGACAGAAGTAATATGGCGGGGGGGGGGGGGGGGCACACCAAGCCGGCACTTCGCAAGTCATAGGGCACATGTATATTACGCTTTTCAACTTGAATCTTTATAATCTATAATGACGCATTAGGGCTGTCGGTTGTGGGCCACAAACCCAGGTGGCGAATTTCCCCATTTATCATCATCAGTGTATTCGTTGTTATTGTATAATGTCACGCTAACAGCGCTCTTAGGCCGCTCAATCAGTGGATAAAATGAGTTTAACATGATGTTCTAGGAACCCTTTGTATAACATCAATTCCATTCAAGCATTTTCGGTTAATAATACAAGTGTGGCATTTTTTCTTCTCTCTCTCTATATATATATATATATCTGCAACAAGCTAAGGAGCAAGGAAGAAGGAGCAATGAAGTAAGGAATATATCTTTCGCGCTATATATACATGACTCCGTCGTTCTACTGGTCAACAGTAAAACCGTGCGCGTGCAGAGAGAATGCTACTGCGGTGCTACTGTTTCGTTTTTTATGGCCGATACCATGTTCCTTTATAGTTACATAGGGAGCAAAAGAATTACAAAACAACTAAGATGTGCGGCGAGGTACACTATATAGAAAGCGCCATAGTTTAGCTAAATGACAATTTAGTTGAACAATCTACCATCGGCCTATGTTCCGTGACAAAGTGTCCCCAGCTTCCTGTACACAGCAACTCGATAATCTAGACTGAAAAGAAAGAGTGAAGAGAAAGAAGCCATCAAGGAGGCGAGCTCTCGGACGCAATAGCCGCTCTTTATTTTGTTTTTCGACCCGTCTGTCATCATCCAACGAAGATAGGACATGCGGTCACGTGCTTCGCAACATTCCGATATCTTTCGCTTGCAGGGATCGTCGGCTAGGCAGACGTGACGGTAGCAAATGTCACGTGGTTTAGTTACAAAGAACTGCGGACGCTAGTAAACAGTCAGTGCGGCAAACCAACGTAGTGCTGGTCCAAATATATTCACTATAAAAATAGTCAAGCACAGACACACCGTCACACACGGCACATGTTGGACTAGTTCAACGAGAACCCGCTTGGTTCGCAGCGAGCGCATAGCGCCGGAGCTCAGGAGCTTGGCTTCAAAACAGGGGCATCGCGCATTCCATGTATTGAATATGGCGGTAAGCACACCAGTCTTTCTAGCCCACCATAGTAAAGACCCGCAAAAAAGGCGTGATTTTCTGTAGTCCTTTTTCTTGTCGGCTGTACAGCAGCGTGTCGCACGCTTATTCTGTCGATATAAGTCCCCATCCTATTTCTTTATTCATTAATCTAGATATATGCAAAATATGGGCACTCCTGGTTATCCGATGTTTAACTGAAAAATTAATGCATCCGATGATATGCGCGGGGCAAGACGCGACAACTTAATGTAATCTAAATTTAATGTAATTAGTGAACTGAGAAGTCAACTATTAGGTGACTTTATGCTTGTTCCTGAGAGATTTCTTTTTTTGCCTCGGATTTTCCAGCAAATTTTCCTGTTTCCTAGGATATTTCCCGCAAAGGAGAAGTGCACTCAAAAGCGAGCGACCAGCGACCCATCAGACTGGCGATGCCTTGTTTGCAAAGGACGGTGGAGGGAAATAGCACCGGGTTCTGTGTGGTTTTATCGCACATCATGTGGGCGGTGGGCTCAAGGGGGCTGTGTAGGTACTTGGATTGCGAAAAATAATTTCCTAAGTTCATTTCCACGTCGTGTCTCATCTTGCCCCACGCGATGTCTCGTCTTGCCCCGAGGGTTGGGGCAAGATGAGACAATCAGCATTTTTGAATTTCTTGTTCTGTGTTTATTTTAGAACAGGCTACGTCCGTTCTGATTTACGGATCAGGAGCTCTAGATCTCTGAGAATGTGCCTATGGCTAGTTTTTTTTTTTTAAACGCGAAAAATAAAAATTCCATATCCAATTGCAAATTTGTGTCTCATCTTCCCCTATATATCAACCTCGCTGAACGACTCGGTACGCAAAACATAAATACCGTTAGTGAACGCTACGCGATGCCACGACTTTTGACGAATGAACCTGCAAAACTTCATAGTTTCAGACTCTCCTAGAGCAGGTGACGTCAGCGATAGCTCTGGCGTCTCTGTCCTATAGTCGTGTTCAACTTAAGAAGGAAAATAAGTCTAGTCTAACAGTTGCATACGCCGTTGGGGAGAAGGAGACGCAATAGCGCGCCAGGAGAAATACTGCAACGCCACCACGCAGCATAGTGTCATGTGGCAAGTCTTAACAGCCAATACGGAAGCAGAGTGAGTATGATGAAGAGAGAACTGATGTTCTGAGGCTGGAACAACATAGAAAGGAAATCTTTCATCGTTGAGTATGACGGGTTACATTATCCTGCGGAGGAGCGAGCGTGACTTCTCTGTGCCCAGCTATCCTATCTGCGACGCAGTATTTTGAGATCTGACGGACTAGATCTCTTTTCCTTCTTAAGTTGAACACAACTATAGCAGCACGACGTGGGCCCATCCGCACTCCGCTCTCCGCCGCACCTTGGAAGGCTACCAGAAGCTGTGGTGAGGAAATTGGCCTTCCTGGAGCAATGTGGTCAGCCGCAACGCATATTGTGCACAGCATAACCTCATCTTTTTCAAAACTTAGTCTCCAGTGACACTTCCGCGTCACATAGATAAGCAATGTTTTCGGAAATACAGTGTGCCAAACGTAGATTGCAATGGCATAAACTTGTAGCATTCTGAAGACATGGGAGAAGTCTGTAGTGACAGTCTGGACCCAAAATGTGGAGTAAAGGGCCGCTCTCAGATGATCTCTCATGTGTTTGTGAGACATTTATTTCCTTTACATTCGGCTCCGAATTTCTTAAATGCAATTTCAAAGTTTGCCATGGACTGAAAGCTGCACCTCGAGCATTCGTGACGTCATGAGCGTTCTCTTCCAATCGCTGCAACGTCTGCTCGACGGCTCCTCACAGCCAGTTGTGCTTTCTGCGTAGCCGTTCTCATAAGTTCAGTACGCATCGTGTTCCTGCTTTTTCTTAACTGTGACTGGTTAGTGGTTGCTGTTTAATGTATCCACGTATTCTACCATTTTTTCGGGAATGATAGCACGCCGGAGTACGCTGAATATGTACCGGAGGCTTATTCTATCTCAGCCTGCCTCTGATCCACCAGGATAGCGCCAGTCAAGTCACTGTCTCTGAGACATTAATCTTGAGCGTGTGGACATCCAACCTGTTCGAAAGCTCAATATCCTGGGTTTTCTCGGGTCAACCAGGATTCTCCAAGAAACGGTTTCCAGCACTATCGAAGGAGTTCAGAAGAGAATCCTGCTCTATAGAGGGCTCCAGGCTCCTTGACCTACAAGCAACAATAGCGCGAATTCTACTATATTCCACTTTGCTCTACGCTGCGAGCTTCCTCCCTGTATCCCGGTGTGTTCAGGTGTCAGCGAACTCTGCCGTTTTTTCGTTTCTTGTGGGGCGTCGCAGATGTGGAACTCCCGCGTTTTGTTTTTCAGGTTTCCCGAGAACTGGGTGGACGGAACATCCCGAGCACAGCGACTGCCTTGCACGTCAAGTGGGCATATTAGCATACATAACAACAACCCTGTCACGTCTGCTCTGGCCAGATTCTTCGCCGGAATCCATCTGCGTGACTTGGGAATCCCACTTGACCGCACTGTTCCACGATCCGCCGACCCTATTCCTCTCTACCGCGACGCAGGAAGAGCAATCGTTTGTTGATGGACCCGGTCACCAAATGTAAACGTGGTTGAACTTGGTGTCTGTGATATTGTGGATTTGCTCATCCCAAACCAGCCGTACTCTCTGCGACACAACGACTTATACCCGGCTGTCCCATAGTGGAAAAGAATCACTGCGGAGTACGTGAAGTACAGCACTGCACGGGCCGACTTTTCCGGGCCCGACCCGGCCCGGGCGCATCGAAAAATGGCCCGGCCCGACCCGGGCCCGGACCTTCATATTTTTATGCGGCCCGGCCCGGCCCGGCCCGGTGACCCAGTGACTAGAGCCCGGCCCGGCCCGGCGTCTAAGCAAATAGAGCCCGGCCCGGCCCGGTGTTCCCGGCGAGTAGATCCCGGCCTAGTATTTCCAGCCGCGACGTACGCGTTTCTGGCGATTATCAAACAAATTTATAAGTAAATTTATAAGGAGAGAAGACAAACATACAAGTGATGGCGGTTTAACACCGTAACCGCACGAGACCAAATTAAATCCAGAACGCACGGGGCGTTATCGTTACACTGTCAAGATTTTGCGGAGATAGAGCATGCTGTCGACAAACTGCTTCTCCCAGTCCCTATCCCTCTCACCAAGCTTTGCCAAAGTGATTGTGAAATATGTGAGGAGTGAGGAGCAATGTAAAGTGGCTTGGAGAATGTTCTAGAGGGTCGAATCATATGCATAATGCAGTACCCTTTGCTTGTCTTTGCAAAATATGCACAGGAATGACGCAAGCGCATGATGATATGAACTAATGCATCTCCAATGTGTGGAATTAGCTGCGTGGCCCGGCCGGGCCTGACTCTCGGGAACATATTTGTCGGCCCGGGCCCGGCCCGGCCCGCGGTGCTGGCGTATTTTGTCGGCCCGTGCTCGGCCCGGCCCGGAGCACACAGCCAATAACAAGCCCAGCCCGGCCCGCGGGCCGGGTCGGGCCCGGGCCGGGTCGGGGGCCCGGGCCCGTGCAGTGCTCTAACGTGAAGCCCAGCCGAGTGAGAGGATGAAACGTTGAGAGAGGATGAAACGTTAAGCATGCTTTTTCCGAATGTGTGTTAGCCGCTGCACTTCTTAGGCAGAGGTTTACGGCGTGGTAGGTTTTAGCGTGATCGCACATGATCCGCTCGAACCACTGATGAAGCACAAAAGTAATCGCAGCGCGCGCCACAGACCTAACTATTGCAGCTCTTTCGTCTGCTGCAAAGCGCAAGTGACCTGCAAAGGAGCGAAAGTGACGTCGATATCTGCGCCCTCACTTAATGTCACAGAAAAAAGGCCTTCGAGATTGAAGCAAACCTTCATAGCGGGATGTTCCATGATCTTTCTCTTCCTTTATTTTGTTTTTTTGCTTGCAGAAAGCTTTGTGCATCACCACTACATATCAGCGCTGATTGTACCGTTGAAGGCCAAAAGCCGTGTCGGGCAGAATGGAAGGAGTGATACGGCGAGCGACTCCGGGTATATGAAGGAAGAAAAGAAAGCAAAAAAGAAAAACAAAACAATTACTTAATTATTGGCTGTTTACGCCGCGAGACAACTGAGATCATGAGCGACGCCACAGTGATTGCAGTCTATGGATTGCTTTCGCCCACCCGAGGGTTCTTTAAAGGGACAGTCGCATCGACCACAGATCGATTCCGAAACCACAGTGAAATGAGATTCCCCGTCCTCCACTGACCATGACTCCGAAAGCCCCGTTCCGATCGACGGAATACTTTTTGCATAATTCGTGTGTAAGCGGCGCTACAGCAGACGACGGAAGCGGCCGTCAAGCGGAACTCCCTGCTGAGAATCTTTAGCAACGTCACATGGAATCTGACCAATAAGAACGCGGCGAGCCAGAGGAGTCCCCGCGGCTTGCAGCTTGCATGAGCAAGGTCAGGGAGACGAAGGCGAAGGCACATACGGAGATGGCGGACTCGGAACGCGGAAGTGGCGAATCGTGCTGTTCAAATGCCTTTAGTAATAGCTCCCGTGACGAATATACATGTTTGATGACGGCCCATATTCGACGGATCCGCTTATTCTGCAAGTCGCTGGTGATGTACGTGCCGCAGCTGCGTTAGCGCAACAGAACGAGCCTCAGGACCACTGCTTTAGGTACGTTCATGATCGGAGTGCTCAATACTTAATCCCGTGACATTCACACTACGACGCAGGAAACAATCCAAGTGTTTGTGCGGCGTCTGTGTTCCTCAGGAACTGGATGAGTACCTATATGCTGCAGTGCTGGTGAAGTGGCAGATTTGAGCAATGACGGCACGCACCACACGCACGCATCACACTTTGTTCCCAGCTCCCTGTCATCGGCCAGAACTTCTAGTGGTGTATCTACCGCAGTATTGCAGCGACGATCACAGTCTTCGCCTACTGTGCCCACGATAAATAGGCACGTCGAGCAATCCTTATTTTCGTAGTTGTCGTCATTGTTTGCACACACGACGAATGCCCCATGAAAGTTACGAAGGCTCTAACCAACTGTGCAACTCAAGGGCCGGGTTAGAATTAGAATGATTGTCAGGAAATTAACTATGCTACGTGTTTAGGAAAGTGTCCTTTCTTTTTACAGCTACGTCAGGTTCACTGCTTATTGTGTGTTTACAAGCTGAGCTTTGGAGATTCCTTGGACCGAAAAACAGACGACAGATACCTGGGTGTGTCGTCCGCATGATTCGCCAACGTTTTTCCATCCTGGTCCTATCAGGACTATCATCTTTAGCGTGCCTCATTTCCTGTTCACACCTACACCATAATAGACTTGCGTAGTTTCCAATTGAGAAGTGTGAAACAGAATCTGTGTTACCACAGTAATCCCGAGAAGTGCAAAGGAATAGGCAGGAGCAATAAACTACCTGGCCATAAGTGACAGTTATACTTTTAATGATAGTGTAATGCTTCTTATCGTTGGCAGTATTATAGCATGTGAGGGATATAACACGTCAAATAATTTCAGGTAACGTTTCATAACTCACTAATGGTACAGTTACACCTCATTATCATAGTAAGTGATACATCTGTCTGGGAATGTCCAAAATTTGTCATTCCCACGGAAGATTGTTCTGCCTTGATACAGCAAAACAAATTTTGATACCTGCCATTGATCCAATTTTTTAGCACCACTGTCTTGAAAACAGCTTTCAAGACTGTAACTTCAGAGATCCTTGGCAGAGCATTACCTCTTGTCTATGTATTATAATAATTATTATAATGACAGGCAATAAGTTACGCAAATGTGAATAAATCTTTGTGTTGACTGAGTGTTGTCCATTCAAGAGCCATTGCACAAGTCCACATCCAACTCTTCACGCACAGATATTTATTATTTGCTATGCACAGACAGTTATCAGCGTGCACCACACTGGCAATGTCCCTTGGGATCTGAAGCGGGGACTCACAAAAATAAAAAATAAAATAAACAGTTTTGTAAGTACTTCAATTGCAATGAAAACGGGACGATTGGACAGTAAATTGGACGGTTTCATTATAACAGTGGTACACAGGAAAAAAACTCGGGGTGTTGGGGGGGATCTGGATCGATCTCTGGGCATAACCAAGTGTAAAATTTTAGAAGGGTTAGTACATCCTGAAATGGCTCTCATGCCTCAGACCCCACTACTCGATTAATGCACCTCCCTTTTACAGTAAGAGGCCTCTTACTATCTACGGCATATCCTATCAAAGCTCACAGGACAGCAAATTTGGCCAATGCTTATGTGACAGTGCCTCGTAGAACATGCAGGTTTTCTGTTGAATTGACACTACATCTCTGGTAGCCCCTTTAATGTCTGGAGGTAGGTGCATCATTTTACATTTAACCAGCAGTAATGTATAGCATTACAAAAAAGGAAACAAGGGCTTAATCTCAACGCTGCATCAGCATCATTCATCATCTCACAATGGCGTTGTTGTTGTCAGCCTCTGCACAAAGATTTGGGTGGACCTGAAACGGAGTTTTTTTTTCTTTTCATTTCCTGCTGTCAAGTTATTTTGTCTTGGCATGTAGCTGTGAGATGTCAGTAGAAGCCATGAAGTCATTCTCTTTACTTCTTGAACTTGGGTGAAGAAAGCACTGTTCTGGAAGATCCTAATTTGTCAGAGGCGTCGTAAAGGCATTAGTGTAAAAACCAGGTCTCTCAGCAAAATTGCCGTGCACACACGTACATTGTTTGATGCCGTTTCATGGATGGATGGGACTTGATCAGCAGCACCTGGTCCTTCTATAACACAGAACGTCAAAAGTGCACCTCAAGTTGGCCACGACAACCGCAAAAACCGCCGCCCTACAGCACACAAACAGTTCACAAACAGAGAGATAAAAGGTAACTGGGAAGTGGGTTATGGCGCTTATGTTACGTACAGAGGTACTGTTTGTATAGTGCCTATTTCTAACACCAGCACACAAACAGCGTCAGTTCTTCCTTTTAGTGATCAGGGTTCATAGTTTGCGAATTGTTCTGCGTCCAAAAATTGTAAACACATTATATGTATTTAAGTAATATACGTACCACTTGCGCTTGACCCTGTCGAACTGCCTGCAGCTGTAATACACATGAAAACCAATCATGTCTACCACATTCCACAAAAGTCACAGGTTCAGTAACAGTAAAAGTTTCATGATAACGCGTCCGACAACGAGAAAAGTCAATCACGTTCATATGAATGACATCACTTGAACTTGTTTATTGTATTTTATTTATCTAGTTATTAATCATAGGTTAGGGGATACCTTACGTTGTACCGATTTCGTCTTTTGCTGCAAAGTTACTCACGCGCAAGAGTGACAGACCCGATTGGGAAACTACATAGACATTGTGACTTACTGTCGAAGTTGCTGGCTCGCTTTGTTCGTGGAACACTGTCGCAACGGCGTCAAGTTTCAATTCGTTCCTTTTTTGTGTCAATCCAAGTTGCACTTCCATGATGTTCTCATCCAGGTACACAATATCGGTGAAATGCGAGGAGCATACACGGACAGCATGAACACTCCTTTCTTCATCTGGATACCCGCTAGTGATGTAGCTGCTTCCAACTTTCGCTTCGTCTGGGGTCTGGCTGTAGCTGTATCCTTGGCGTGCGAAATCAAACATCGAGGTTTTCGAAGGAAGTTTTCCTGGAGTCGGGAACGCTGCGTCGGTTTCCAAACGATATCCCACGCGAAGGATGCAAGCGTAGCGATAGTATCCGAGTCACTAGAAAGTGTCACATGTGAATACGGGCGACGTGCCGGGAAAAAACAAAGCAGCCCCAGACTTGGCGGCAGACGACAGCGTCCTTCACAGCGGATTAGCCAGATTCGACCTTGCGTCACGCGATGTTGCTGGCGCTGGCGCTTTCGAGGATCAAAACGAAACCGGATCTTTTAAATTCGATTCCTCATCACCCGGTCCGTTTTGGAAGGAGAAAATTTGGCAAATAGCTCGGTGGTAGTGTACCGAACACATTGGTATTGGATTCGTAACCACGGTTCCGGATGCGACAGTCCCTTTAACGTGCGATGAAAGCTCACCACACGGCACCCCGTATTTAACGTCCCTCGCGGAAGACGGCATGTCTAAGCAACTTGTGCCCTGCCACCAAGTTGCTGGCGTCCTCGGCCGGGTTCGAACCCGCTATTTCGGGATCAGAAGGCGAACACGCTACCGATTGAGCCACCGAGGAAAAAGAAAACAAAGATCGTGAAACATACCGCGATAAGGGTTCCCTACATCGTTTATGATGTTTTTTCTGTGACGTTAAGTGAGGGCGCATTTATCAACGTCACAGACGCTCTATTGCCGCCGACTTGCGATTTACAGCAGATGGCAGAGGTCAAATTGTTAGGCCCGTAGCGCGCGCTGCGATTACTTTTGTGCTTGATCAGTGTTTCGAGCGCACCATGTGGACATCCGGCTTTGCAATGTGCACTCTAAAGTCAACAATTAAAAAGTGATTAGAATATATCTGTTAGTTGGTCCCCAAATTGAGAAAAAATACGGTTTCCTAGTAGCAGCCCCGTCGAGTAATGTAATCCAATGACAAAAGTAAAAGCGTTCTAAGGCAACTCCCCCTTTTATGAGAATTTGTTCCAGATATAAAGAAACACCCTGGGCCGTTCCACGCCGAGTGATCCAGAGGTGCCTCTCGACCCCCCTGGAATTTTATGTGAATTTTTTGGTGGATCCTTGTGACACCCAAAGCAACAGAACATTGGTCTTTTCTAACGAAATTGAAATTTATGGGGAGCAGAGCCCCTCAAAGATGCAGTGCTGGGCGAAAACCTGTGTCATTTTAAGCATGCATTACGGCCCACGTAAGGCATGAAGCATGTTAAAAAGCGTCTTATTTGACAGGGGAGAGTTCACTTTACGGTATGTAAGCAATTTTCACCATCGCACTCGACGGGTTCGACTCCTGTGGCATGCACGAAATTTGCAAAGTTTGTGCAAGTTTACAAGTTTCTTTTTGCAATATAAAATTCTGGAATTTCTCCTTCAAAATTTTTTGTCGTATAGCCCCTATGTTGTACTTTAAGTATAAAAAAATCGAACCCCGCCGGTGCACTGTAATCCGCAGTAAAAAACCGGGAATTTGTGAAAATTCGACAAAATGCACATTTTGGACCGAAAAATTCGGTGTGAGGAGGGATAGAAGCGTAATAAAGATGTCATTCGATGCATCGTCTTCCTGGTACGCTGTAGCAAAAAAATCTCAGAGGTACTTTTCGTTAAACTCAGATAATTTTTAATTGAAGGTAGCTTCGCAAACGTGTATGCGCGCTGCTGCGCATCGTACCGAATGAACAACTGAGCGGGTCACTCATAAAACACTAGATGGAAAGAGGACACTAGGCAGTCGCGTTATTGAAGACACCTCTGAAAGCCTAGTGCAAAGCCAGTCAAGTGTAAAAGGGAAAAGAAAATTAGCAAGAGCTCTTTGGCTGCACGTGTAGCATATGTTTGTAAGTCAAACGTCGTCATGCCAGTACTAGACAGCTGTTTCGGCCTTGTTGGGCCATCATCAGCAGTACGCAGGCAACGTTTGAGCGGTTGGCGTCAGAAGGTCACGTGGCACGTGATGCCTCCCGTCAGGGTGTCCTAAGACACCTATGAAAGCCCTGTGCAAAGTCAGTCAAGTGTATCTTAGTCTTAGGACATGTGTGTCTTAGGACACCCTGACGGGATGCATCACGTGCCACGTGACCTTCTGACGCCATCCGCTCAAACGTTGCCTGCCTGCGTACTGCTGATGATGTCCCAACAAAGCCGAAACAGCTGTCCAGTACTGGCATGGCGATGTTGGACTCACAAACATATACATACAGGGTGTCCACGCTAAGTGTGAACAGATTTTTTAAAAATATATCAATCACTTTTTCCGAGATGAAATCAATTGCAATATAGCATATGCTGAAGGGCACTCCCTAGGGGGCATTAACAGACTCCTAAGGCAATGCCTTAATTAGCTTTCAATAATTAACTTTTTAATTATAAAAGCTACGAAGTTGCTCCAATGAGAACATCTGATCTCTTCGGTCACCAGATACCAAAACCGTTTTCAGAACAAAAATCCGTTCGGTAGATCGTCCGCAAAAAAATCGTGAAGGAACGCGATTTTTTCTTTTTTTGGTTTATTGTGCATCTTCAAAGAAGCGGCTTTCCTTTACCCCCAGTGTGAGAGAGCGAAAGAGCACAGTGCCGCCTCATGCTTTAACTTTAAGATTAGCTTTAACTTGCGGAAACAAAACAAAAACACAAATCTATCGGGTGACTCTATCGCGACTGCCCTTATCTTGGGCTGCATTTTCTGTTTTCTTTTAATCTTTTTCCAGGACGCAAGAGGCGATAGTGTGCTCTTTCATCCTCTCGTATTAGGGGCGAAGGAAAGACGCGTCTCTAGAGATGCGCAATGAATAAAATAGAGAAAAAAATAGCGTTCTTTCATGAATTTTTTGCGGACGATCTATCGAACGGATTTTTGTTCTGAAAACGGCTTTGGTATCTGGTGACAGAAGAGATCAGATGTTCTCATTGGAGCAACTTCGTAGCTTTTATAATTAAAAAGTTAATTATTGAAAGTTAATTAAGACATTGCCTTAGGAGTTTGTTAATGCCCCCCTAGGGAGTGCCCTTCAGCATATGCTATACTGCAATTGATTTCATCTCGGAAAAAGTGATTGATATATTTTTACAAAATCTGTTCACACTTAGCGTGGACACCCTATATATAGAAGTTCAAAAAAGACGCGGAAACAGATTTTAGGGAAGTTACAAACACTAGTTTATTACATAGGGAGACGTTAAAAAGTAAAATGGGCAAGGGGTCGACGTTTGGACAGTGGCACTGTCTTCGTTAGGACAAAAAAGTCATTTTTGTCCTATGTAATAAACTAGTGTTTGTAACTTCCCTAAAATCTGTTTCCGCGTCTTTTTTGAACTTCTGTAAAACTTCGTGGCCGTTTGATAATCCTTTTACCTCACCCTATATATATATATATATATATATATATATGCTGATGAATGCACAATAAGGCCGAAACAGCTGTCCAATGCTGGTGTGGCGACGTTTGGTACTTATAAACATATATATATATAGAACAAATAGGTTAATATATCAGACGGCTACGAAGTTGAATAAAAGTGAAATAATAAGACTTGGACTACAGATTACAGGAACGTTAACAAAAGCTAATTTATTTAATGGGCAATTTAACACATAGATTAAAAAAAGAATGGTCTACGTTTCGACAGTGGCACTGTCTTCGCCAGGACAAAAGAGGTACAAGGGTTGCATATTGCTTAAATAGGTTTCCTGGGTGACGTCACAATCGGTGCAAGTATGCCACGTGGCAGTTGTCTGAGTCATATTCTGGAACATTCCGCAAGGTCAAGTCCGGGTGGTGATGTCATCTTTCTTGGGGAGCCAGCTCAGGGTGAGCTGTACTGAGGCCATAGCTGAAAAGAAAAAAAAAGGAAAATAAAAGGAAAAAAATGGGAAAGTATATCCCATCTAGACGACCAAATTCCTTACTGTTGAAAGTACACCGGGATCTTCGTTAATGATTGATTGGAATTTGTAAATGAGGTAAGACTCGCGTTATTCCCTGCCTCTATCGGAGTTAAAGTTTGATTGAAGAATGAAAAGGGCAACGTCATTTATTGAATGACCAGGCTGGTTGAAATGACGAGAAACAGGAAGATTTGGCTTTTTATTAACGTTCAACCGGTGGTTGTTGAACCTGATCCGAAAAGATATTTTGGCTTGACCTACGTATTGTGCTTGACACGCGTTGCACTGAATGGCATAAATGACGTTGGATGAATTGCAGTCAAAGTCACCATGAATTTTGACGAAGAAATTAGAATTTGTGCTGTTAAGCACGTGGGCACTTCGCATTTGTTTCCATATTTGACATCTGCGGCCATTGCACGGGTGGCAGCCTGCCGTCGGACTTGTTGGTCGGTTGACTTTGAAGCTGACTAGATTATCGTGGAGGTTTTGCGAGCGCCTGTAGGTCACACGTGGCGGTTCCGGGAAGATTTGTCGCATGCGCTCTGACTGACAAAGAATACCGTGGTGTCGATTAAGTATACTGTTGATGTTGGATACATTATTGTTGAATGTTACAACGAGGTTGACGGAACCATTGTCTGATATATATATATATATATATAGATACTCATTGAACGATGCGACAGCACCAGAGGACACGTGTTTCGCCGTGTTTGCGGCTCGTCGGCCCTGGGTAGCTGTGCATCGTTCGGGATTGGCAAACCAGGGGTCACTCAGCGAGCGATATACACCTGGGAGGGTGACTGAGCACTCCTCAATGCCACAGTGCAAGCCAGTGAATTATAAAATTATATATATATATATATATCTTGAGAAGTTGGAGTTGGATCGGACGGCTACGTAATTATAGTTGAAATAAATGGGAGACAGAAGACGAAAGTAGGGGAAGTAACAAAAAAAAGGGTTTATTAAAACTTAAAAATCATAAAAGTTAGGGAGGATGTCTACGTTACGGCGGAAGCTCCGCCTTCTTCGGGACAAAAGAGCTAAATGTGGCCACGAGGCTGATAAGGGGCTTGAGAATGACGTGGTCGGTTGGGGGAAATTCCCGCCACCTGGCGGTTGTCAATTGGGGAAATTCCAGAGCGTTTTTGTGTCAGGTCCAGGAGTGGGGTCATCGTCCTTGTGGGTCAGTGGGGATTTTGATCTGCCTGAAACGAGAAAAGGCAACAGGGTCTTATCTAGGTTGTTAGACTTCTTATTGTTGACAGCATGCCAGGGTCCTCGTTAATGGCCGATCGGAATTTGTAAATTAGGTAAGATTCCCGTTGTTCCCGGGAGCGGTCGGAGGTAAAGTTCGACTGGAGAATAAAAACTGAGGCTTCGTTGATTGAATGTTCTGGTTGTTTGAAATGGCGTGAGACTGGAAGATTAGGTTTCTTGGTAACATCCGATCGGTGATTGTTGAATCTAATTCGGAAAGAAGTTTTTGTCTGACCCACGTATTGGGCCCGGCATGTGTTGCATTGGATTAGATAGATAACGTTGCATGAGTTACAGTCTACGTCTGCGTTGATCTTGACGGTAAAGTTGGAATTCGTACTTCTGACCGTTTGTGCGGTCTGCATTAACTTGCAAATCTGGCATCTCCTGCCATTACATGGATGACAGCCCGCCGGATGGCTAGTGGGTTCGCCTACTTTAGAGCGGACCAAGCTATCTTGTAAGTTACGTGTACGTCTGTAAGCGACACGTGGTGGATTAGGAAATATGTTTTTCGTGCGTTCTGACTGGAGAAGGATACTGTGGTGGCGGCTAAGTATGTTGTTAATGTTTGGGATATTTCCGGCGAATGTTACAGTTAAGTTCACGGCATTACTTTCTGATTTGTTTTGTCTTTTCTCCAGTAAGCTTAGACGGTTTGCCTTGCGAGCTCTGTTGAGAGCATCTTGAACTAGATCGGGTGGATACTGACGACCGACAAAGGTTTGTTGCAGCTGTTCTAAATTTCTGTCCAGATCGTCGTCATTCGAGCAGATTATCCTATACCGAAGGGCTTGACTATAGGGAATGGCCAGTTTCGTGTGGCGAGGATGACAACTATGGAATGACAAATACTGCTGAGAGTCTGTGGGTTTACGGAACAGATCAGACGTTAAAACTCCATTGGTTAGCTTAATTTGAACATCAAGAAAGCTAACAGTGACGGCAGAATAGGTGTGAGTGAAGTTAATAGAAGTATGGAACTCATTGAAATCGCGTATAAATTCCAATAGGCTGTCTTCCGAATGTGGCCAGATCATAAATATGTCATCAAGGTAGCGCTTGTATAAAGTGGGTTTGTCCTCACGCGTGTTCAAGAATGCCTCTTCTAGTGAACCCATGAATAGATTTGCATAGTTTGGTGCCATTTTAGTGCCCATAGCGATGCCGCTGACTTGTAAATAGTGGCCATCGTTAAATTCAAAGTTGTTGTTCTTTAGGATCAGTTCTAGTAGAGTAGATACGACAGATGGATCACAAGAAGAATCAGAGTATTTTGAAAAAGCCGCCTCGGCTGCAGCTATGCCATCATCGTGGGGAATATTGGTATACAGGGAAGAAACATCTAACGTAACTAGGAGACTAGATGGGGGTGTCTGACATTGATTTAGTATTTTCAGGAAGTGATTGGTGTCCTTGATGTACGATGGTAGTTGCGGGGGTATGTCCTTAAGAAGATGATCTACGAAACTAGAGAGTTTTTCAGTGGCTGTCCCATTGCAGGAGACGATTGGACGTCCGGGGTTCCCCGGTTTATGAATCTTTGGGAGCATGTAGAATCTACCTGGCTTTGAGTTACGGGGAAGAAGGTATTCATATACCGCCGAATCGATCTTCTTTGCGGCCTTTAATGCCTTTAGATGTTTTGTGATATCTGAAACAATCTGTTCCGTGGGATCAGTGTCTAAAGTTTTGTAAAACGTGGCACAAGCCAATTGTCGCAGTCCCTCATCGATATAATCCTGCATATTCATTACGACAATTGCACCACCTTTATCTGCCCTTTTGATTATTAGGTTTTTCGATTTTTTAAGATTCTATTAACTTCACTCACACCTATTCTGCCGTCACTGTTATCTTTCTTGATGTTCAAATTAAGCTAACCAATGGAGTTTTAACGTCTGATCTGTTCCGTAAACCCACAGACTCTCAGCAGTATTTGTCATTCCATAGTTGTCATCCTCGCCACACGAAACTGGCCATTCCCTATAGTCAAGCCCTTCGGTATAGGAGAATCTGCTCGAATGACGACGATCTGGACAGAAATTTAGAACAGCTGCAACAAACCTTTGTCGGTCGTCAGTATCCACCCGATCTAGTTCAAGATGCTCTCAACAGAGCTCGCAAGGCAAACCGTCTAAGCTTACTGGAGAAAAGACAAAACAAATCAGAAAGTAATGCCGTGAACTTAACTGTAACATTCGCCGGAAATATCCCAAACATTAACAACATACTTAGCCGCCACCACAGTATCCTTCTCCAGTCAGAACGCACGAAAAACATATTTCCTAATCCACCACGTGTCGCTTACAGACGTACACGTAACTTACAAGATAGCTTGGTCCGCTCTAAAGTAGGCGAACCCACTAGCCATCCGGCGGGCTGTCATCCATGTAATGGCAGGAGATGCCAGATTTGCAAGTTAATGCAGACCGCACAAACGGTCAGAAGTACGAATTCCAACTTTACCGTCAAGATCAACGCAGACGTAGACTGTAACTCATGCAACGTTATCTATCTAATCCAATGCAACACATGCCGGGCCCAATACGTGGGTCAGACAAAAACTTCTTTCCGAATTAGATTCAACAATCACCGATCGGATGTTACCAAGAAACCTAATCTTCCAGTCTCACGCCATTTCAAACAACCAGAACATTCAATCAACGAAGCCTCAGTTTTTATTCTCCAGTCGAACTTTACCTCCGACCGCTCCCGGGAACAACGGGAATCTTACCTAATTTACAAATTCCGATCGGCCATTAACGAGGACCCTGGCATGCTGTCAACAATAAGAAGTCTAACAACCTAGATAAGACCCTGTTGCCTTTTCTCGTTTCAGGCAGATCAAAATCCCCACTGACCCACAAGGACGATGACCCCACTCCTGGACCTGACACAAAAACGCTCTGGAATTTCCCCAATTGACAACCGCCAGGTGGCGGGAATTTCCCCCAACCGACCACGTCATTCTCAAGCCCCTTATCAGCCTCGTGGCCACATTTAGCTCTTTTGTCCCGAAGAAGGCGGAGCTTCCGCCGTAACGTAGACATCCTCCCTAACTTTTATGATTTTTAAGTTTTAATAAACCCTTTTTTTGTTACTTCCCCTACTTTCGTCTTCTGTCTCCCATTTATTTCAACTATATATATATATATATATTTATTTATTTATAAGTCCCAAACGTTGTTTCGGCCTAATTGGGCCTTCATCAGCAATGCGTAGGTGGGCGACGATTGAGCGAGTGGCGTCGGAAGGTCACGTGGAACGTGATGTCCTCCCGTCAGGGTGAGTGACTCACCTCTGAAAGCCCAGTGCGAAGCCAGTAAAGTATTAAGTGAAGAGAAATAGCATAGGCTCTTTGGCTGCACGTTGAACATATGTTTATAAAGCGCCGCCCGCATACGACGGCTTTCTCGACGGAAAAGCGCCCAACTCCGCAGTCGTGACGTCACCCCGACGGACAACCGCCGAGTCCACCCGCATACGACGGCTCCTCGGGCGGCGTCGGTTATGTTCGGCGGCTTGGCCTTCGGAACCCCTTGCGGAGTTTTAAGCCACGAAAATTAACAAGAAGAACGTAGGCGACGGAGAACTAAGGTTTTAGGTGTAGAATGTAGCACAATACTTCACACACATAGCTTGGCAACAAAAGCACGAAACTTGATCCCGTGTATCGCTTGCATTTCCGCTTCCGTTCTCTTGTTCACTGCCGCTATCACCGCGATGGATGAACACCGAAAGTTGCTGCTTCTGAAAAAGAAAGTGCTTCTTCTTAAGAAGAAGGAGCTTTTGCGCAAGAAGAGCTGGTGGGTTCGACCTGTTTGGGAAGATAGGAAGACTGAAAGTGAATTCCACACAGCAGTGAGTACCATTTGATATTCTTCGATGCCTACGCTCACGCGAGCGTACACTTTGCGTTCTTGCACTTTGCACTTGCAGTCACTATATAAGCTACGTTTAGCGTAATATATGGTGACTGTAGGCGCAGTGACACCGTGTTACGTTCACAACGTAAAGCGCTTTACTTTTGCAGATGCGAAAACTGAGAGACAGCGGGGACAACAGCTACTTTCATAAGTACTTTCGCATGGGTCCCGAAGTTTTCGACATGCTGCACAAGTTGGTCGAAGATGATCTGCGAAAGGCCCACCTCTGCAGAGAACCGATTTCGTCAGCTGAGCGACTTGCATTTACACTGAGGTAACAGGAACGGGCGATCGTACCCTTCGAACTGCACATAACAGAAGCGTAACTGCACCCACTGGTGCCCTCGAATAACTTTGTAATCAACGCAGCCAAAACCAAGGTTATGTCTTTCTCTCGTAAAACTAACATAGTCTCTTATGACTACAGTTCCAGCACAAATGTCATCTCATGTGCTATAATTTGGACCCTCACCGAAGCTGTCCAAAAAAAAAAGTGATTCATATTTTGCACTATCTATCCGTCACACCCAGGGACTCCAGTTGTACAATTATGAATAACTGCTCCACCACGTTGGCCTCATTCCCCTTTCAACTCAGTGCAACATTACCGATGCCACTTTCTTATACAAGTCCATACATTCACAAATTGACTGCCCCACAGTTGCTAGGATCTCTGCATTTTGCTATTTCATGCATATCGCTATGGAAGCGTGCAACATATTTTTCTCCCGGACATTCTGCAGTTTTTCTTATTGCGTATAATTTCTACAATCATTTATTTATAATTTATTAATTTATTGCTAGCTTCACATATCTGTAATGTGCAATGTATTATATAAGATATGCCTTTAATTTTAGATATAAGCAATCTATCCAGCAACATTATTGCATATATGTTCTGTGAACTATATGTGTGCTACGTAAGCTGTGTGTGTATTGTCCATTTCCTCGGCATGTGTCGTCTTTAGGCATTATGTAATACTTTGTGAGCGTACACCAACACCAAAGCCCTCAAGGCTGTTCTTGGGCACACAATGAAAAAGCGTTATTATTATTATTATTACTAATTCGCTAAGCAGTGGTTCACTATACTCTCAAAGAATGAGCAAACAAAGCCTAGTGAACTGGGATCTCACGACTTCTTTGTCTCTTTCACAGGTACCTGTCATCCGGCTTAGATGTTAAGGATGTGGCAATGGCCTTCAGAGTGGGACTTGAAACTGCACGCGAGGCTATTCACCTAACTTGCAATGTTCTCTGGGAAAGACTGAGGGACCTGTACATGAAGGTATAGGTTGGCAGCTAGTCATAATCACGTGCACATGCACACAGAATATGCAATTATAACTTGTGTATTTTGCTCAACAGCCACCAGGTCCTGCAGAATGGGCAGACATTGCGAGAGGCTTTGATGAACGGTGGCAGTTTCCAAACTGTCTAGGGGCAGTTGACGGCAAACACGTCAAAATTGTTGCGCCGAAAAAAACTGGGTCCCAGTACTACAACTACAAGGTAACAGCATTTTTTATTCATACTTAAATGTTACAATATTCAGCATATGCAGCATTAGCCTATTGGCTTGTTGGCCATACCAGTCAGCCACAAGATATTGGGGCAATAATTGCTACAAACTTGTAACTTGCATTATAGAGTAGACCAGTGGTTCTCAACAATCCTTTCTTTGGACTCCTAGTATAGAACTTGTATGAAAAGGTTAACAAATATTTTGTATGATTCTACCATTTCATGGCTCCTGTTATGTCGAATGTACGATGCAGTATCTCGATAATTATTTCTGTCAACGATGACAACTTTGTCATCCGCATACTGGAAAATTGTGCTTTGTACACCTTATTTACATATACATTAAAACAGATGTTCATGTACATCTCTTTGCGACGCAGTTGATGTAACCCAAATTTTTTTGTTCTCTGAATATCACATACAGAATGTCATAGCTGTGTCACATAGCTCTGTTGCTACTTGTGTGCATATTTATTAAGGTATTCTTGTCCTCTAGGGGACATTTTCGATAGTCCTGATGGCTGTCGTAGACAGCTGCTACAGGTTTGTCCTGATTGATGTTGGCGCTGAGGGACGACAAAGTGATTCTGGAGTGTTCAAGGCATCTCCAATTGGCCACCACCTTGAAAGCGGCACCTTGGACACCCCAGGGTTGAAGAAACTGCCTGGAAGCGACCTGGTGACTCCCCACGTGTTTATTGGTGATGAGGCGTTCCAACTGCGACCTGATTTTCTGAGGCCCTACCCAGGCCTCGGCCTGCCTACAGAAAAGAGGGTCTTCAACTTACGGTTGAGCCGTGCCAGGTAATGCATATATTTTGCAAAGTTCTAGATATACAATTACTTTTACATGTTGCTTCTTAGCACTTTTATGGCAGCATAACAGTACCTCAGTTGTACTGTTGTACTGTTTCATGTAGAGTACTTATGCATATTTGTGTAGCATTTTGCAAGCCACACAGTTACTTGGACTGACACGAAAATGTGGGTAAATGTTAAGGGCATCTTCATTAATTTAGAAGAAGTGTTTTATGCATGAAACTGTATGTTATGGAATTGTTACACTAAAGTGTAACATGCCATGACAGACACGTGTGGGGTAATATAATTGTGGCCTACAAGTTGAACTGAGCAAGGAGCCAAAAAATCCACAAAGTAAGAAAGGAAACAGAAAATAGCATAAGAACATGCAGACAAAACCACATGGTCATTTTTGTAACTTGAAGAGGTGCTGCGTCCACAGAAGTCTCGTTTTAAGTGTGTGCAGAACCTCCTAACAATATAATTGTGTTTCATTTCCTTATGTTAATGTTTTCTGCTCTGTTCTGTTTTTTGTGTTTTTTTCCTAGTTGTCTTTCTACAAACTTGTATGAGCTCAATATTCTTATACATGCCATTTACATTGCATGTAGGAACTGCGTTGAAAACGCATTCGGCATTCTCTGCGCACGGTGGAGGATCCTGTTGAGGACCATCAACTTAATACCAGAAAATGCAGATGGTGTTGTAAAGGCAGCTTGTGTGCTTCACAATTTCCTGAGCACTCACAACAATGACACTGTGGGCTATGGTGACAATCAGGATGTCTACAGCAACATTACTGAAGGAAGATGGCATCAGGAGCTGGAGGGTTGTTCAATGTTGCCTTCTCTGCATCGCACCCATGCAAGAAACTTCAGCAGGGATGCCGCTGCAAGCAGGGAAGCATTTACTAAATACTTCTGTAGTCCAGCTGGGGAGTTGTCATGGCAGTGGGCAAGGGTACAACCACAGTGAAGGGCAGTTTCTTCATGAAAGATGTGCATTAGGATTGTCACCTCTCCGGATTTCACCCGAACAGTTATGGAATTGAAGTCTTGCTTTTTGTGTCTGGGTGAAGGTGAAATGCATACAGTGGACAGGTGCGCAGCTCCCCATAGAGTGCATAGTTTGAGATAGCTCACACAGAACTGGGCACAATGTAAATGAAATTGATAGGACCAATAAAAATGCAACGTTATGCATTCCAGCTGGCCAAAAAGGGGTTGTGACAGGTCATCCCAGGTTATCCCAGATAAACATAAAAAATTGTTATTTGCACTGATGTGAACCTGCACTGAAAGAATAGAAGCATAGAAGCAAAGAAAATAGGCACCGCGGATACCAAGGCGTATGTGCCTCTCTCATCACAGACCTCAATGCCGCCAGTGAGGTAGCGCACAAGAAGTCACGTGCTTACAGCTGCCCATAAAAATCCATGCAACTCTGAGGTCTGAGACGTCTGCGCTTAGCTCGGCGGTGTGCTTGAGGGCTTGTATCTCACTAGGTACGGCACATAGAAGAATAACTTTTTCCCCTTTGTATTTAGCTGCAGTGCAATGTGTCCACGACGTAATGAACCACATCTATGCAAGTGTCTCAACCCCGTGAATGCTTATCTAGGCTTTCGGCGTGACCAGGCTGTCCTGGCTTTCTGTAGTCTGAGGTAACTAAAACAACGTTTGGGTACAGAAAAAAAACTTTTGATACATCGTATTAATTCAAATGCAAAGCCCACTGCGTTGCCCCCCCCCCCCCCCCCCATGTCATTGGCTGATGGAGAAGGTGGCAACCCTAATGTACATATGAATAGTGACTCCTTTTGTTACATGAAAACAAATGTGAATGGTTATAGGCTGTGAATATGGCTGTGTTGGACTTTATGTTTTGTATAGTACTATTGTATAAATTTTGTGTGTTGTGGGGGTTGTTCTACAAACGTCGCTTGATGAATTATTCGTGAATAGACGCTGCTGTTGAAATCCTTTTCCATAGAAAGCTCTCAGTTTAAACTGTTCCCTCCCTTTTTGTTGTGTGTCATCAACTGCATCTTTCAAAGTACCCAGTCTACTGTATATGAAGTTCATCAGTAATGTTAGATTGGTTATTCATTATTGTCAAATGGTAAAACAAGGTATTGTTGTACAACATTGAGATATGTTTATTGCAAAGTCATTTCTTCATGGAGAAACTCGAGCAGGTAGCATGTTAAGCTATATAATGTTATTGCCAGCAGCAATGCTGCTTGCATGTGCTTTCCCACAGGATTTCCACCTGCAAAAATAGCATCGGTGCTGCCACGTACAGCTTTTTTCTATCTGTACAGGAGGGAAATTACAGTGTATATGTACATATTCCTATACCATATACATACACAGTGCTCTAGATATGTTGCATAGGTGACCAGCAGCTCGAACCTTTTTTTTTTTTAACACATAGCGGTAATACTCTCCACTTATTGTGATGCATCATTGACTGTGTATTTGGAATACACCCACTATGCTGTATACATTGTTGATACTGTATCATGTTGTACATTTTTGTCTACTTGTGAAATAACATGCGGTTGCACAGCACATACTACTATTTATTGCCTGCTCATTTCTTCATACCTGTGGAGAACGTCCAACAATTCAACTCTCAAACCATGCAAATACTCGCGTCGGCAGCGTCGCGCACCTTCTGCAATTATGTTTCCGAGGCTGTCATGTTCGTCGGGCCTTTGCTGCAGCTGCAGATCAATGAGACGCAGTTCAGCATCAAGCCTTTCATGGTTGTTTGAGGTCCTGGTACGTTTTCTTCGTGGTTGGGAGGATAAAGGTTGGCGAAGTGGAGTGACAGGCTGGGTCTCACAGGGTCGTGTCGCATCATCTTCACATGGTATATGAGGAGAAGCTTGAGCAACTGGGGAAGGTGGGGCATGTGGTAACGAATGGGATATTGTCGGTGGTGATGTGCAGCTAGGGGTCAATCCCGAGAGGCAAACAGAACCTGTGTGCGATTCTGTCACCATACTCTCAAGTAATGACTGTGCTGTCTCACTGCTATTAGATGCAGGCAGGGGACACATCTGTAAATTTCCAGATGTCCTGGATAGAAAGCATGATGTCAGCAGTCGAATAGCATCGATGTTATAGATTTCGCAAACCAACACTGTCTGATCAAACAGGAGCTGCATGGATGACAGAATCATTTAAATCACCATGATGCGGGAATGCTGTTTCTAACGATCCTTGAATACCAATACCAACAGTTACTCGGTCCGCATTCATCTTTTGCTCATTCGATGCATTTATGAAAGTATTTACACATGTGTCAGCACTGTTTCCCTTAAAGTCTGCCCAGGATGCACATTCCCTAAGAACGTTAGTCATGATATTGCCCACCTTTGTGAGGTGACAAGTGATGGTGACATGACAAGTATTTAAAACCACCAAAATTTATTTTTGCCCATCCCTGTTCAAAACTAGAAAAAGAAAAGAAAAAAAAAAAGACAACAAGAGGAGTGTAAAAAAGACTTTGACCATGGTGCCCTAGTTGCTTACCTCCTGGTGTTGTATATGTCTTTAAGGAAGAATAACTGCTTAAAATGTGTCCAGTCGTCGCTGTCTGCATCCACTTCTTCTATATCTCCCGAGCCCGCGCCGCTCCTCTTCTTTTGCAATATCGCTTTGAGACGTTTCGCGAATGCATCTCGTAAGCTCTTCCATCTGTTTTGAACTTCCGTGACTGAATGGAGAGCAATGTGATTAATTGAACCGCGTTCAGTTTTCAGATTCGAATTTATCATAGCGTTCTACAGTAAAAGCAGCTTAGAATTACCGTTCCAGTTGAGCGTTTCGGCAACTTGAATCCACAAGAGGTGTTTTTTCTTCGGGTCCTTGTAGTCACGACATCTCATATCCCATAGAGGCCTTCGCATGTGCACTTCAGCGACCAGCTTTTCATTTAAGAGTGCCTTTGACATTCCCGGTGAAACCATCTCAACTCCTCGAGGATGAAGAAAACACGACAAGAAGCAGACGACAGAAACTTAAAACCAGCAATGAGTACTTTATTTGACATCCAGAGGCCGGGTTGAGGAGAGGAGATTGCAAAAAGAATATACAGATGCTGTCAACAAAAGCTTTTACTGTTGTCACAGCTCAAGAACGATCCGAGAACAGTGATACGAACAGACGAGGGAGATAGCGTATGAACTGAAATTGAGGACGCAGGAGCATTCCTCTTGTGTAACGAACAAAGGCAAGTCGTCCCAGTTGCAAGACAGTTTGTTGCGAGCCCAAGAACGGATGGGAAGCTTCAGGAAGATGGCTTCAGTTGCTTGTTGAGTGCGACAGAATAAATAATAAAAAATGAAATGCGTATTCTTCGCGTGACTCCCTCGTCTACTTCGCAAACAACCATCGCAACAATCTGACTTGCAACTGCGACGACTTGCCTTTGTTCGTTGCATGAGAGGAATGTTCCTGCGTCCTCAATTTCACTTCATGCGCTATCTCCCTTGTCTCTTTCATTTTGCGCTCACGAAATGGTAAATGGAACCTTCGGTACACACATCTCTACGCCGCACGCCATGATAGTTAGCTGTTCAGGCGGCAACTTCCGGCAAGACACCCAATTGGTCAGGAAGGACGCGTTACTTCCGGCGTCAACCGTCGAGATCTGCTCACCGCAGACGTCGGCGAAACTGGCCTGCTCCTATTGTTTTCGGAGTTCAGCGGAAAACCGTCGAGCCGTCGACGCTTTCCCGTCGAGAAAACGTCGTATGCGGGTCGCGCTTAAGTTCCAAACGTCGCCACACCAGCATTGGACAGCTGTTTCGGCCTTATTGGGCCTTCATCAGCAATGCGTAGGTCGGCGACGTTTGAGCGAGTGGCGTCGGAAGGTCACGTGGAACGTGATGTCCTCCCGTCAGGGTGAGTGACTCACCTCTGAAAGCCCAGTGCGAAGCCAGTAAAGTATTAAGTGAAGAAAAATAGCATAGGCTCTTTGGCTGCATGTTGAACATATGTTTATAAGTCCCAAACGTCGCCACTCCAGCACTGGACAGCTGTTTCGGCCTTATTGGGCCTTCATCAGCAATGCGTAGGTCGGCAACGTTTGAGCGAGTGGCGTCGGAAGGTCACGTGGAACGTGATGTCCTCCCGTCAGGGTGAGTGACTCATCTCTGAAAGCCCAGTGCGAAGCCAGTAACGTATTAAGTGAAGAGAAATAGCATAGGCTCTTTGGCTGCACGTTGAACATATGTTTATGAGTCCCAAACGTCGCCACCCCAGCATTGGACAGTTGTTTCGGCCTTATTGGGCCTTCATCAGCAATGCGTAGGTGGGCGACGTTTGAGCGGGTGGCGTCGGAAGGTCACGTGGAACGTGATGTCCTCCCGTCAGGGTGAGTGACTCACCTGTGAAAGCCCAGAGCGAAGCCAGTAAAGTATTAAAGGACAACGGAAGCGAAATTTGTCCATTGCAAAAAAGGGCTCGAACAAGGTGTAAATATTACGCAGAATTATGGTGCCGCTAGTATTTTGCGAGTACGCTGTACGGATGGGCATATTTTTGACGATTACGAGCGCGACACGATCGCCCATGGAGCGCGCCCGCTGCTGCAAAGCATTGCGGGAAAATCTGAGTAGCGCCGTCAAATATCTCTCGAGCTCCATGTGCGGCTGCCCGATGAACGGGGTAAACACGGCGAATTTCGAATAACGCCTGAAGGTGTTCGATTCGGAGATCTCGTGGAAGTCTGAAGGCGATATATCCTATGAGAGATGGGTTCGTACATGCTTCTTCGTCTCCGTTTTTTCCCCGTAGCGGGAATGAGACGTACGCCGAAACGCCAAGTGGAGGTAAAGATTTGTGCCTTCCGTTTTCGTGCAAATACAGAAGGGGCTGCTCCTTCTTTCAGTCTGATGTACTTCGTTGACAAGTCAAGGCCTATCAGCACCTCTGGATTTGTTTTGAACCATTCGTCAACAATATGTCTGCGCACTACTTGTCTTGTTTCACCTGGCTGCAAGTAGGCATAGACGGATTCGCGGCGAGAATAAGACTCCTGTCTTTCGGAAACAATTTAAATATGACAGTCATCAAAAAAGTCAGACATCGGCAGAGTTTGAACTTCGCATCTCTCGATTGCTAGTCGAGCGCCAATGGCCAATACGGTCACGGAAACAACCACAGACTGGTAGAGCGTGTTTGTTGTGAAATATATCCTGGCCGAACGCAAGGTAAGACATCCAGCAATAAGCAGCAAGACTCTCACCCCTAGAGAGAATGAGATCACCTTCCTTCGGATGGATTTTGGGGGCCAGCCTCGGTAGTGTTGTCTTTGTAATAAACGTCACTCGATGTTTGACGCTGTGTTGTTGATGTCTATCCGTGTTTCGTTCGTGCAAGGAACACTATGTCCTCCGGTTGCCGAAAGGAAGTCGGCAACATGCTGTATCACAGCCAGGAAAGACTTCACAAGTATGTACAATTTTTCGTGTCGCGAAAATCAACCTCCGATCGCAAAACAACCGCGAAATGAAAGTCAGGAACTCCAACAGGAGAGACATCGTGCGTCACTTCCGTGGTCTGCTACTGCGGCGCAGCGACGCTCGCCAGGGGCTCAGAGTGCTCCGTGGCCGATTTTTATATCGCGATTGTGGCGGCATTTCAACTAGTAATATACGTAAATCTAAGTCGAATTCCGGATTGTTTTGGTACACATCGCAATATGAGGCAAACAGCTTTGCAGCTTATTTTCGCTTCCGTTGTCCTTTAAGTGAAGGAAAATAGCATAGGCTCTTTGGCTGCACGTTGAAGATATGTTTATAAGTCCCAAACGTCGCCAGACCAGCATTGGACAGCTGTTTCGGCGTTATTGGGCCTTCATCAGCTGGGCCGAAACTGCTGTCCAATGCTGGTGTGGCGACGTTTGGGACTTATAAACATATGTTCAACGTGCAGCCAAAGAGCCTATGCTATTTTTCTTCACTTAATAATTTACTGGCTTCGCACTGGGCTTTTAGAGGTGAGTCACTCACCCTGACGGGAGGACATCACGTTCCACGTGACCTTCCGACGCCAATCGCTCAAACGTCGCCCACCTACGCATTGCTGATGAAGGCCCAATAAGGCCGAAACAGCTGTCCAATGCTGGTGTGGCGACGTTTGGGACTTATAAACATATGTTCAACGTGCAGCCAAGGAGCCTATGCTATTTTTCTTCACTATATATATATATATATATATATGTATAGATAGATAGATAGATAGATAGATAGATAGATAGATACTCATGGAACGATGCGACAGCACCAGAGGACAGGTGTTTCGCCGTGTTTGCGGCTCGTCAGCTCTGCGTAGCTGCGCATCGTTCGGAATTGGCAAACCATCTTAATGGCGGTCGTTGGCGCCTGACGCTTGACATGTAAACATATGCCTCACGTGCAGACATGGAGCATTCGCTCATTTTTATATTTGTATCTGTACTTATTGGCTTTGCACTGCGGCCGCCGCAGGTGTTGCTAACATCCTTCAACATTGATGTCTTGCAGAGACAAAGTGTTTGTGCCGACGCAAGAGCGTGTCACATCCCTACGCTGTGCCGATGAGAGCCAACTAGCTCGAAACGGCTGTCCACAGCTGGGATTGTGGCACGCTTGACATGTAAACGTATGCCTCACGTGCAGCCATGGAGCATTCGCTGATTTTTATATTTGTATCTGTACTTATTGGCTTTGAACTGCGGCCGCCAGAGGTGTTGCTAACACGCTGCAACATTGATGTCTTGCAGAGACACAGTGTTTGTGCCGACCCAAGAGCGTGCCACATCCCTACGCTGTGCCGATGAGAGCCAACTAGCTCGAAACGGCCGTCCACAGCTGGGATTGTGGCACGCTTGACATGTAAACATATACCTTACGTGCAGCCATGGAGCATTTGCTCATTTTTATATTTTTATCTGTACTTACTGGCTTTGTACTGCGACCGCCAGAGGTGTTGCTAACACTCTGCAACATTGATGTCTTGCAGAGACACAGTGTTTGTGCCGACCCAAGAGCGTGTCACATTCCTACGCTGTGCCAATGAGTTTTTGCTGATGTTTTCCTCAGACGGCTATCAGACGTATGTCGGCGTAGTTCCCTTAGAAGTCGGCCCAGGACGCACATTCCCTCCAGAGCTTTAATCGCGACGCTGGCCAAATCTGTGAGGCTGACAAAGGCAAGCTCTTTCAGCACAATCCGCACCACGGCCATCCATGTTGGTTCAACTTTTCGCCATAGTATTGTGGCCAGGTTGCGAATGCCCCCTTATTGCTGCTTTCTTGGTGGTGCTTCCTCCAACCCTTTCTAACTCTCATGTGCAAAGACACATTGTCGTAGCGACACTACAGCTTCCGTGCTAGCACTGAGTAGATGGCACACCATCGAAAGTAAATGTTAACTGCGTCATTACGGTAACGATATGTAACGCTTATTGAGTGTTGCCGAAGGAAAGTGTTATAACTAGCTAATTCTACAAATATTGCCAGTCCTGCCGTGAGCTCGTCTTTGGGAGTTGGCGTTGCGATGGTTGTAGACTAGTGTGTTTGTTGCGTTAAAGGGAGCCAGCCAATATGGCTGGTCTTCCACGATGATGCCAATACATATATAAATATTGGTATTTAGCGAATATCTCCATTCCTCCGCGGACTACTCTTCAGGCCGCTACATGTGCGGCGTTTCAGTTTTATCTGGGGCGGTTCTGTAGAATGGGTATCGAGAGGTCGTATGTATCGGCCTCGCGTAGATGGCGGCCTTTTGGTGCCCGATTTCAAAGTGATGTGCCTTGCCTTAGGTCTGCGCGCGATCTTTCAGGGTCTCCTAGAGCAGCGGCATCCTGCTCAGGGTCTACTAACTTTTCTGTTAGGACCCGACATTCGTTTTTTTTCTGAGCTGACACACACTCGCCCGCGCTCAGAGTGCGTGGCTCCCCACCTGAAGGCATACGTTGTGGCAATGGGCAGCCTGAGAGCTTCTTTCCCTGATGATGACATAACATCATGGCCCGTGCGGCGCCTTTACATGGCACTTCTTGCGCTTAATCGGCCACCCCCGAACTCGACGCCTATTCAGCGCCACATGGCGTGGCGTACGACCACTGCTGGCTGGCTGGATGCCCGTCGGGCCAGTCTTCAGTGGCGCTTAGCGCATGACGTCTTGCCGCTGCGTGAGCGTTTTTCCCGTTTTGGTGTAACGTCACCCGGCTGTCCCTTCTGCGAGTACAGGGAGTCAGCAGAGCATGCTTTCAGTTTATGTTTGTTGCCGGGTGCCCTGTGGCACCGTGTAGCAGGCCCCTATAGCCTGACGGATGTTGAGTGGAGCACAGTTCGTGGTCTGTACCCCCTCCCTGTCTCGCAGCGGGATAGGCGGCATTTTGTGCTCTTGGTGGTCGAAATCAACTACCAAGTGTGGATTTCACGCTGTCGACGAGTGCACGCGCAGGAGAGCCGCAGTGTGCAAGAGGTGATTCGGCTAGTTAACGCCGGTATTCGCAAAGTTCTTTGCAGGGAGCGTGCGGTGCTTGGAGCAGTTGAGTTTCACCGTCGCTGGATGACCTCTGACATCCTCTTCAGGGTGGACAATGGCAAGTTCCATGTTAACCTATGAGGTGTCCACATCCTCGTGTTGTTCTCCCACTTGCAGCTTTCCAGTGTCATGGACTGTTGCATGGCGAAACGGACACGTATAGCAATCCCTGAACAGCCTTAGTCGCTGGGCGAGAGTTGGTATTCAGAATGTTGTTCGAGTCTATTTGAGATGCTGCAGGAAGCCTGCCCCTGTGGCCGGCCTTCCATTTGATGCCAATACACTCTCATTAGAGCTGCCTCTGGTCTGGCATATGCTCTGGTCTCCCTTCAAATCCGCGTATTGATCTTTCGCCTTTGGGCTAGGATCTTTCGCGGTGGAGGGAGGCGAAAGGGAGCCGGTCCTTCATATTTGGAGAAGGGCCCCTTGATAACGCGCTCCGCCCCTGGGTGGGCCGTGTCTTTGAACGCGCGGCCGATAACAAGGTCGTCGGGGCAGTACCGCTTGCGGTGCTGTCCGGGAAGATCTTTTCCTGATCCTTCTAGAGCTACCTCCATAGGTAGCTCTCCTGCTTGATGACAATACACCCATTAGAGCTTTCCAAGGGAGCTTTCCATATTCCACTTTTACTGTGGAGTAGGGCGGCGCAAATATTTGGGTTCCCAGCAGTTGATTGGGCCACCGTAAGGTACCTGGAGCCGTTGCCGGTCGCACGCGCAGAGCGGAAGCAACTAGCATTGCTGATCTCGGAAATTAACTTCCAAATTTGGATTCGCCGGTGCCGGCTGTCCTTTGGTGGCCCAGATGTTGGGAGCATGGCTATTTTTCAGGCAGTGAGAGCCTTGCTGCGTGCACTTATCACCCGTGAGCAGTCATTATTTGGGTCTGTGGAGTGCTGTCGCCGCTGGCTTACTGCGACTCGGCTCTTTGATCATGATCAAGGTGAGTGGCATATCAAGTTCTAGTAAGCCCACTAGGACTAAAATATGTGCAACACAGAGATGAAGGCTGAGGAAGGGGATGCGTCCCCTTGTCTTCTTGTCCTGGGCACCTCCCTTCTTGGGATCCTCAGCTGCCTTGTCGACACGTGCGCTTGGCATCCCGTGTCGGAAAATCTGCACCTTTACTTATTTCTACATTCCTGCTCAGCTTCAACGTTCACCAGGAACAACAAAAACGTATTCATTTCACGTGTGCGAACTTCGAACGATACTTCGAACGATAAACACAATGACAATGCGACAACATGGAATGTTCATCTGTGGACAGTAATATCCGACCAAATACTGAGGTATTCTTTTACGAATCAGTGATATTTCTGCGCGTTTTTCACTTTGGTGCCGAACGTAGGTGAGAATGCCGTCTCGGTTTCCCTTAGGAGTATACCCAAAAGAAAATAAAAAGAAGATAAAAAAAGAGAAACGTAGGCCGCACTATTGCGCCAGGTCACTCCACGACACTTGAGCTGGTCACCACTTTTGAATGCTGCTGCAAAGCCACCTCTTGTGTATCTCGCGATATATACGTATACCCCGAATCATTATCATTGTCTATCTGGGGGATATTGGATATATAGTGTTCGCTGAATGTCTGCGTTGTGTGTCACTGCTCATCATGAGGACCATTATTCTGTCCGAAACTGATCTATGCTTCCGTGGATGCAGACCGAACTTTCTACATGTGCGGAATAGAGTATCGCCCCTGCCGAAGAAATTCCCCATTCAGAATCATAAAATAAAGTTGTTTTTCTGCATGTGTATATATCAGGTGCAAACATCTGGTTGAATCAGGTGTCGTACGACCCAAGCCGCGGTTACATGAACCCGACAGAAACTGGTCGAGATTGGTCGACACGGCCTGATGGGAGAGGGTTTGCTGCGATAAACCAACTCGACTCACTTTTGTCGAGTTCCTATAAACGTGGGTCCACATGTACAGCCTGTGTCAAACCTGGTTCAACCTGATTTCATACCTGAAGCACACGTGTACGGTTCCAGTGCTTGTTATGATTCGAAGCAAGTGAATACGTTTGAAATTGATACGTTTTTGTTGTTCCCGATGAAGGTTGAAGCTGAGCTGGAGTATAGAAATAAGTGAACGTGTCTATTTTCCAACAAGGGTCACCAACTGCACATGGCGACAAGGAAGTTGAGTACCTTACGAAACGAATTGGCGGAGACTAACACAAGGGGACGCATCCCCTCCTAAGCCTCCATCTCAGCATAGCAGATATTTACTCATGCTGCTTGTGTCGCGTGCTTACTGTCCCTGACAGCGGTTTATCCAGAAGCCCAAGAATGAGGGGGGAGGGGAAAAAATTGGGCGGGGGCAGGGAGTGCACACGTAAAAAGGTAGGGGTGTGTCGCCGAACATTTGGGGGTGTTGACGGTGCAGGGGGTTCTGGATACATCACAGGTCCTCGACTTATCATACTGTATGGTCCGAAAGAGTCATTTTGGGGTAACAGAAATTCATGGAAAATACCATACCTGTTGGGATTAGCGTCACCAGGAGCTTCATTATTATAGCCATCATAGGGAATGCTCAAGGGAACACTGTAAATGAACCCACATATCACCTTACAATACATTTATTTCCTTGCTCAAGTGTCTCATCCAGTGCCGCTCTTTCTCATTCAGGAGCTTTCCTGAATTGAAATGCTTTCAGTCGCTCCCCAGCACGTCTCCTTCCACACTCTTATCTTTCCAGACGAGGAGAAGCCGCTGCTCTATCACTCCGCGATAGATTAGCGGACTATGATAAGCGCGGACTCGAGACCGAAGGCAGGCTGGAACAGCACGCTCATTTTCTTGTTATTTTGGTTTCGTCACTTATCATCCTCTCCCATTTCGAAGCCAATCAAATCTCCCTAACCTTCTGAAGAGAAAAATATGACCTGGGGCTTTAAGCGTGGGGAAGAAAAATCAGTGACGAAACCAAAATAACAAGAAAATTACCTTTTTGGGCGGGTTCATTTTGAAATGCGCTCGCCGTGTGTTATAGCTATCTCTGAATGATATGGCACGTCTGCAGCCCGCCGCCTGGAAAGGAGAGATTCCCGTGACGTTGATCCAGCAGCTGGAAGTATTTCTACCGAGGTGATATTCGTCCCTTACAACTACGCTTGTAGTATGCATTGTGCGGGACTTGTCGTATTCAGTAATATAGTTATGAGTGGAAAACATTATGTGCTCTAAAACTAAATTGCACAGCAACCAGCGAGTTTAGATAAGCCTGAAAGAAAAGAAAAAAGAAAAAGAAAATCGGGTTTGATAATGCGACCCCTTCGTTCAATTGCAGCATACCTTTCAACTTGGTATCCAATCTTTATTGCAGATTTCCAATAACCCAATACCCATTAGCAAGGATCCACGGTATGAGGGCCGACATGGGATACAGTATATAGTGTAGTAGAGACTGGAACAGCATAGAGTATCGCTGCATAGAGCTGTTCTTAAGTAGAGTTTGAGATAATTCTAAACAAGTGCTACGCGATCTCGGGTAAGTTACTTATTTCTAGATGAAGTTGTAGCGGCCGGTGGACAAAGACGAAGATGGTCGCGCGCCTGGAGCACCTGCCTCAGTTCCACCGGCGCGGCCATGGAGATAGGCCACCGTCATTGCCTCTCCGTGGCATACCATCATCGCCGGTCGGGGCTCACGTAGATGAAGACCATCGTCCTCTACATTTGGTGACCCGAACTATGAACACCATGTTCGGCGTAATTCGGTCCTTTTCCCAGATCACCTCGGACGGTATCACGCCACTCCGCACGAAGGTCAAAGCTATTGACGATTTCTCCCAGCCACAAACTCATCGCAAGCTCCGCCAATTCCTTGGGTTGATCAATTTTTATCGAAGATTCCTTCCCGGCTGTGCACGTCTACTTGCCCCACTTTTCGACCTCCTTTCTGGCACCAATCGTTCCAGTAAAACCCTCGTGTGGACAGCTGAGGCTGAGCAAGCGTTTCAGCACGTTAAAAAGATGTTGTCCGAGGCTACGCTCCTCGCTCATCCTATCCCGAATGCACCGACGTACCTCGTAGTTGACGCCTCAAGTGTGGCGGTAGGCGCAGCCCTGCATCAACTCGACGACCAAGGCCAGCCCGTCCCATTGAGTTTTTTTCTCTCGCAAGCTCACGGCTGCAGAGAAACGATACAGCACTTTCGGCCGCGAGCTGCTTGCCGTCTACCTAACCATAAGGCACTTCCGCCATTTCCTCGAGGGACGACCCTTCACCGTTTACACGGACCATAAGCCGCTGACTTTCGTCATCAAATCCTCCAGCGCCTCGCTTTCGCCCCGTGAGATTCGGCATCTCGCTTTCATCAGCGAGTTTAGCACCGACGTTCGTCACATTTCTGGCCAATCCAACCAAGTAGCCGATACGCTGTCGCGTCTCGATGTATCGGCGGTCACATCATCTCCACCTCCAGCCATTGACTATGCTGCCCTTGCTCTGGCACAGGCTGATGATCCGGAACTCAAGCAACTCTGCGCGACGCCGAATAACCTAGCCATCAAAATGGTCCCATTGCCTGTCAGCACTCATCCCCTTCTCTGTGACACTTCTACGGGAACGCCCAGACCTTATGTCCCTCAGGCCTTTCGACGCCAGTTCTTCGACGCGTTCCACTGCCTCGCCCACCCCGGTATACGAGCCACGCAGCGTCTCATCTCCACCCGTTTCCTGTGGCCCAGCATGCAGAAGGACGTCCGTCACTGGACCCGCACATGTCTAGCATGCCAACGAGCCAAGGTGCACCGCCACACGTCGACGCCCTCCGCTGCCTTCCCCGTACCCGAAGCCCGTTTCCGGCACATACACATCGACCTCGTCGGGCCCCTTCCACCTTCTTCGGGTAACACCTACCTTCTAACATGTGTTGACCGGTTTTCCCGATGGCCAGAAGCCTACCCCATTCGCGACATTACCGCCCCTACTGTCTGTGGTGCATTTCTCACCACATGGGTATCCCGGTTCGGGGCGCCAGCCACTATCACCACTGACCGCGGTCGCCAATTTACTTCCCGCCTTTTCGCCGCGGTATGCAGATTCCTGGGAGCCCAGCACCGTCTCACCACTGCATATCATCCCTGCTCTAACGGCCTCGTAGAGAGGCTCCATAGACAGCTCAAGGCAGCCCTGAAGACCTCGGAGTTTCCGGAACGTTGGTCTGAGCACTTGCCCCTGGTTCTGCTTGGTATCCGCAGCGCCATCAAAGACTGCAGTGTTTCCGCAGCAGATTTGCTGTACGGCGGCCCCCGTCGCCTCCCCGGTGAATTCTTCGCTCCCGACGCAACTCAGCCCCTGCCCGACCCGCAAGATTTTGCCACCCGGCTCTCCTCATTCTGTGCCACCCTGCGGGCGCCGTCTTACCGACCCTCATCCGATCGTCGCGTCTTTGTGCACCCCGACCTGGCAACCACGACACATGTCTTCGTACGCCACGACGGCCATCGGCAGCCCCTGCAGAACCCATACGACGGTCCCTACCTCGTCCAAAGTCGCCGTCCGAAATCCTTCACACTCCTCATCAATGGGCGCTCCGAGGTGGTTTCCACGGATCGCATTAAGCCCGCATACATGGACGTTCCGTCTGGCTCAGCGTTTCCAGCCCCCGTCTCTTCGGTCCCCTCCCCCGTGACCCCGGTTTCCTCCCCGTCTCGCCGGGTGCACTGGGACTCAAAACCGCCAACCTGCCTTCGGCCTTAGACTCTTTTTGTGTGCGCTCTCCGAGCTTCTAGAGGGGGGAGCCTGTAGCGCCACCGCCGTCTAACGATTGTCACGATCCTCGAGGACTGCTTCTTTCCTCTCGAGCTGGCAGTTCCTTTCGGGCAGTGTCGAAGTGGCATCACGCAGTAAAGACTGTTTTTCCCTAGGTCAGGGTAACAGGGATCTCACACACGCAATCCGCATGTGGCCCGCAGTCAGCTATTCTGTGACCCGAGGGATCTTGACCACTAAACAGAATAAAGATGAACTCCACCAAAAATAATCAGAAATTAGGAATGAAACCATGTGTTCAGGCATTGTTTTTACCCTCGCTCGCCGTACAGTGCTGCTCCTGTCCATAATACGAAGCCCATACACATCTGAGCAGTTCTTGTGGCTCATGAACCTCAAGTAATGGTCACAGTGAGCTGGTGTGCACGTGCATTCTGGTAAACTACACTCTAAGAAATATGATAATTAAGAAAGAGTGAAGGGAAGAAGTAGTGGAGAGAATGGCTTCATTTTAATTATTAAACTAAGTTTACGAGCTTGCACTATAGCGGCAGCATCTCCGGATATCATCCGTGAGAAACTGTATGGAGCGCAGAGAAAACAAGAAAAATAGAGATGGAACAGTTATGTACAAAGGTCATTGTATTAAATTTTTAATTACTGCTCTTTCTCTGATTTTTCTATATAGTTTTTTCCACGTTGAAAATGGAAGCAAAGGCAACAATACAGTGTGTAAATAGACAATTTCAGTGCTCATGAACGTGGGACAACCGTTGTACAACACATGTACGACCATATGTACATGTACGAAGAATTTGAAACGCTTTTCAAATTTTCAGTGCCCGATTTGGAATGGCAGCTTATTTATTTTCGTTTGTGTGTGAATAATTATACATGCTCGGAGCGCCCAATTACTACAGGGCTCCTGTTTATTTTGTACACCTTTTATGATGGAGTATTTTGCGATAATTACGGTCATTTCTATTCTGTCCGGTCCTCCATGATGTCGGCCAAGGTCAATGCGGTGCGCGGCTCGATTTAAGCTTGAGTCCCCCGGCCTAGATGGTCTGTGACCGATGCGGCTTCACTGCATCCACTTGCGGGGAGCGTACGGCATGATTCGGATTCGCACCCATCTCTACATCACATTAGCTCAACGGGAGCAGGTCGAGTTGGCTTGTCGAGTTCGTTTCGCTTGCGTAAACGCTATCGGGTCGTGTTGATCCAGCGTCACGTCGAATCAAGTCAACCCGAAAACAGGGGGAAGGTTGACTCGACTCGCTCGGGCTGTAGGTGCCACACGGGCTAGTCGACTCGCTAGGCACTGCTGCGATCGCCTCTGGTTGGACGAGCGAGCTCATGTAAACAGCGTTGGGTCGGGTTCGACTCAGCCAGCTCGTCAACTCGACCTACCCCTGTCGGGTTCATGTAAACGAGACTATGTAACCATTTCGCGCAGACGAGAACAACGCCAGCTCTCCCAGCATCACGGCGTTTCCTTTGAAGATGACCTATATCCCGTCAGAGTTTCAGATTTGACAGAGAGCTCCAAAACATTTTGTAACATCGTTCCCGAAGGCCAAGGTTCTTCGTAAAAGGTTTTAGACATCCCGCAGTACGTGCATGTGTTTCTTCACAACGCACGCTTGGCAGAGGAAATACGGGCACTCCTCTTGCTATGCTCCACCTTCTTCCTCTTCTTCCTCGCACAAAAATGGGGCCATGGACCACGGAGGGAGGTTGATCAGGGCTATATATAACTATGTAAGATTGATGTATCGCCATGAACCAGTGTGTATGTTCCCTTCTGCATTCCTCAACTTCATCGTCGCCACTCGTAATTGATGTCCTTTGCTAACAGCACAGGCAGTTGTAGCACACTGTGCCACACGCATGGTGCAACGCTGCAACGCTGAGTATTGTTGCACACTCAGAATCGCCAATCGCCTGCGTTACAGTCCAAGAATTGTTACTCCACGGTGTTCATAACATTGGTTCATGCAAATTAGCAGTGGTATTGTGTTATTATTAGATGTTATTATAGATTAATAAAAATGAGAGACGAAAACGAGTTTCATGTGATAGGAAGGTATTCACTATAACAGTCCCGAAAGTATGGTCAAGCCAATTGTAGCGTCTCTTTCAACGGGTGACATACAACATTGCTAAGCTAAGATTTTATAACTTTCGATGTACTTTTCAAAACTCGCGAATGTCGAAAGGTACTCTGCAATTGAATGGTATGATCAAACATAAGCAAACATTAGCAAATGCTTGAGTCTCCTCTACGCGAAACCCGACTTTAGAGGTGCGAACACGCAGAATTTGATATTTAAGAAACTGAAATATACTACCATAAATCACACCTTCTATCGAGTAAAATGATATTGCGTTAGCGACTGTTTTCTTTCTTTTTTTTTTTTTTTTTTTACAGAAATTGCTGTTAAACTGAACAAGCCGGCCATTTTTTTCGAAGCTATCGTATTCCGCGTACTGCGAGTATTTACCACAGCAGAGGTACTCAGAGTATTTACCACCCAGCGCCTGCTGTCAATCAAAAGGGCGCGATGCGGTCGGGGAGGTAACACGTGCTGTTAAACCCCATGCAATCAACCCACGAGGGGCGATGCCATCGACGTGGTAAAGAAGGCAGTTACCACATTTCAAACCCTTTTTTTCTTATGGTATCTTCGAGTGGCGCTACCAATGCTCTACGTCAGAGCGCTCCGAGCTGGAGGAGGAAAGAAGACGGAAGAAGGAAACGCTTGCCGAAGCTGTTGTCAGAGCACTCAGCTTTGACCAGTCGTAGATAGAGCGCTTTGTGGCTGCCAGTCGAAGGTGCCATAAGACTGTGGAACGACTTGCACGCTGTGTCTCCAGCAGAAATGCTACACGCATGGCATGTTAAAACAAATATTGTACTCGAACCGTCTCGCCAACTGATAACCCCAACTGGTTCAGTGGCGTGAAGTGTAATTTTGGTTCAGTGCCGGTCCTGCAGTAGGTATCGGCTTATAGCGGTCTTTTGGTTCGGATTTAGTTGTAGTTCCGCTCCCTAGCGACGGCTGTACCGTGGTGTATGTTTTGGAAGTTGTGCCTTGCAAAGGAAGCGTTTCGTTCCATTTGACACGCAGAAGTATCTAGAGAAAGGAACTCCTAGGCGCCCACATCATCGCTCCTGAAATGAATATCTCTCAATGGCAAAGTGATCATCGTGTAATCTGCCAAACATCGACCACGGTGTTATGCAAATGCACTTAAGTGAGTTAGCAAACTACCAGAAGGACAGTATATTTCTTAAAAAGAAGAAACGGAAAACGAAAAAGGGAAAACACGTAACAGCAGTTCCATGACGTCAAAACGATAGGCTGGATTAAGAATAACCCCGTTTTCGTTTGAAGATTTACGATCAGGGCGGCTGCAATCTGCTTTTCAACAAGTCTGCACAGGTATCATTGTAAATCTGTAACACATGGGATTCTGCTCGCATAATGAAATTTTTCATCACGGTCGTCAATACATGGATCACCACGAATTTATTTATTCATTCATTGAGGACGTAACCCTCTTACTCGTAGCCTTTGACGGGGTCAATACACTTTTATCGGTACCAGGAAAGATTCAGTAACACAAAAGCAACAATGTCCACCCTAACACAAAGACGGCTACCACGGCTTCGAAATGATACCGTAAAGTAATTTGCACTCCGATACTAATGGCTTTGGTTTCAATCGATGCGTCTTTAAATTATCCGTTGGCTGGGTTGATCGGAACACCGCACTGCTGTTTCCGCTATTGAAGGTTTTGCTTGAAAAGAAGCGATGCAAGAACGGCTACGGTAGCCAGGACCCACGTAGGTTTCAGAGTAACACTTCCATTGGGACACTCGTAGTTGCACGGGCCACCGCCGAGGTTCTTCACTCTATCCTTGTTCTGGCTGATCACCTGTTCCACATGAGAAGAACAGCCGCTGGGCTGTTTGCTTCGGTAACAACTTGCCAGTACTTTCTCCATACTGAAACAAACATACAAAAGTAAGAAAAACACATTACGAACGCGGTCAAGTGCATTATGCTGTGACATCCTGTATTTAGAATATGTTAAAGGCAGACTTCGGAACGATCTTTGAAAAAAAAAAAAAAAATGTTGCACGACGCTTTTGGTACATATTGGCCCCCAAATACCGGATATGGGCATGGTTTCCCTCTTACGCGATGTATTATGCGAATGTATCTATCAGCTAATCTAAATCGAAACCACAGTCGGGGGAGGAGGCGGCCACAACACCCCTTTCCCAGAGCTTCCACACCAAGCCGACGCATGACGTCACCGGGTATGTAGAAGCAACGCGCGGGTATGTACGCGTGTGTCGCGGCTGGTCATAGCGGTTTAGGATCAGTGTTCCGTCATGGGTTCACGCCATTACGACCCTGTATCCTTTTCGTCTGACTCGGACGAGTGCGACGAAGTTTCTTCGGAGCCACCGTTGGACGCGGATATCAACATCTGTGTCGCACGGTGTTCGCCGCGTATGACGAGTCTTCCTTCAGACCCTCATCTACAATCTACACGGTGTCTCACGTAACCTGTGAAAAAATTATATTTAAAAATCTACACGTCGGAAAATTATGGGGTCATCGGTATTCGACTTGAGACGGCTTTTGCCATGGTGTGAGAACGCTTTTATGAATCTTTCGCCATGGGAAATTTAATTTTCGGAATTAAAAAACGGAAATTGCCTAGTCAACCTAACATTTTTTCGAAAATGCTCCAAAAGCCGGGAGACGACATAACTAGACAAAAAAGTTGAGAACTCCGACTTAACATAACAAAAAAGCAAGCTCACTCAGACGTTTCGTCCGTCATGCGACGGACATCGTCAGTGCCAAACTGAATGAGAGTTTACAAAACCGGTCGCTACTTAAGGAGATTGAGTATTGTTGGGGAAGGGGGCCACGGTTTTCGTTACAAACCGAGGGGTCACCGCGCATGTGCCAAGACTCTAGAAGCTTTCTGGGTCCCCATCTTTGTTCTCGAGCCAAGGTCACTGCGTTGTCGAAGTCAAAACAATGTCCCGTGTCCCAACAATGTTCTGTAAGCCATACCAGTCGGGGAGCAACTCCGATTCACGATTTTCCCGATTCTAGATGGCGCCAAGCTCGCCGATCCTTATCACGCCGTTCGCCTCCGACTCACGAAATAATCCCCATTGCGCATGGTTGACCTCGCGAGATTAAGGCGGCCCGCGCCCTCTGCGCTGTTTGTCGAGTGGTAATGTGTCGGACTTTGCCACGAAAGGTCCGCAGTTCGATTCGAGACATTCACGTCTTTTTGCTTGTCTCCTATTGCTACATGAGTACTTTATTTTTATTTTTTTTGTTCTTATATATTCATGCTACAATTATTGTTTTCACAAGTCACTACCGCCTGTACTGACTGATTATGGAATTTTTAGCTGCTCTTCGTATTGTTTTACTAGTGCATACTTACTGTATGCCGATATACAAGTGTGATCGGATAGTACGGATGCCGGTATCTCGGAGGCTCTCAATTGGATCTACCAGCGGCTGTAAATTAGGCTATAAACATTGCCTACACACAGCGCTTACAATGCCAGTCTGGAAAATCTGCTCGAAACGGTATTCCTTTTTTTTTTTTTTTGCACTCGCTTACATAATAATAATGATAATAATTTTACTCAAGAAAGCAAACTACAAATATAATAAAACAGGCCCGTCTAAGCGGAAAAGCTTGTGGCACTGGGCCTGAAGGAGTCAGCGGCATACAGTTTGACAGTACATGAACATATAAAGGTACTACATCCTATGATAAAGTTGCCGTAGCGCTTTTTTTAGTTTGTACTTCGATTGTCGAAGGGGAGCTCATTAAAGATACGAGGTACATAGCATTGCCTGCGACAAAGTCCTTTTCGTCTAATAAATATATTCCCCTCCCCCGTCGCTGTCGTTGGTTGTCGTTGGTTTTCCTTGCTACGCGAACGTGAATTTGGGTTCCGGAAAAGACTGTTGCTCATTGCGTGGGCGGAAATAATTGTGCAAGCGGCCGCTTGATCGATTTTTCTTATTGGTTCACGTGGAGCGTCCATGAAAAAAAAAGAAAATAATAAAGATAAAAATAAATCGATCAATAAAAGAAAGAAAGAGAAACAACAAATAAAGCTGCAGTTCTAAGTACCGTTATCCTAAGAAACATTTATCTGTGTGTAATCCGCTTGCTGGCTGTTTCAACATTACGAACGTTGAACATTACGTTGCTCTTCGTATTGTTTTACTAGTGCATACTTAGTGTATGCCGACGTATAGGTGTGATCGGATAGTATGGATGGCAATATGGGCACACACACAGATGGTATTATAAACGAATGTTGCCAGCAGTGAGTCTGAGCACAAGGCGATTGCCAATTAAGAAATCAGGAAATGGCCAAGGAAAGGTAACCTCATATGCTATCAAAGCTCGCCCGAGATGTCGGTATCACGGAGGCTCTCAACTGGATGTACCGGCGGCTGTAAATTAGGCTATAAACACTTACAATGCCAGTCAGGAAAATCTAGTGCTCAAAACAGTATTCCCTTTTTCTTTTTTTTCTGCACACGCTTACACGCAATTTACCTTGATAATAACTCTATTATTCATGCAAAAATGACATTTTGGTATGTATATTTCTGGTAAGTAAGCATTATCAAATATTTGACTTCATTTACAGGGCGTTGGTGCAAAATACTTTTCAAAATTTTCATCGCAGAATAGACTTCTTCACCAGAAAACTACAGTAATCCTTTCCCCCATGTTGCCTCTCCTTTTTCTTTCACATCGGCTCAGAAAAATGATGTCGGTCGACAACCCCCAGTGACAGAAGACTCCCTTCTTCTCGCCTTGGTGTGCCACTTTGCAAAACCGTACAAAGAACATGAAGGGCGATAAAGGCTTCGGGTCGACCCAACCAAGGAAGATACGGAAAGGTCGAGCGGCGAGACCTCGCAGCGGGAGTCGCGATATTCCCAACATATACTTTTTTTTCTGGACGCCAAGAGGAACGATTCGACAAAAAATAAAAGGGCACACAATAGAAAAATATTAACAATGGTCACCTGACAACATAACAGGTTCTTCTTTGAGTGTTGCAAAAAGTGCAGCTCGGTCTCCTTATCATGTGGGACAGGAAAATCACCATTCTTGTAGGGCAACACAGTTCTTGTAGGGCAACACGTTCGAAGCAGATACATACTCTAAACAAGATTGAACTAGTTTTATATGGCTGTTAATACAATATCTTTATTTTATACTATGGCGAAATTTCCTTCTTAGCATTCAGACTTCGAGTGCCTTTCGTCCACATATCACTATCCCATTTAGCGTGAACCACATGGCCCGAAAAGCGTCCGAATTCTTTCCGAACCGAATTCGGGACCGGACTTTTTTCGGGGAACAGAATTTCGGGCCGAAGTCGGCCCGATCTGACCAAGCCAGATTTCTCCTCCGAAATGGGAAGTGACGCCAACCGAAAAAAGAGAAGCATCCAATGGCTATTCAGCCGGAAGGAGAACCATAGCAACGATGACGTAGCAGTCGGGTCGACTGTTGCCGTGTGTGCGATTTCTACTTCTATGAATACAGGGATTATCTCATTGAGCTGGATTGTTGAAAGGCGATGTTCCCCAAGGCCAGAAGTCTTCGGCCGAAATTTGGGGTGCATTTCGGTAGCACGCGGTGATGCACAGAAAAAGTTCGGTCCCGATTTCGGTTCGGCCAGTTTTCGGACAGTTTTTCGTGCCATGCCCAGAAGAAGCACAGACTATTGGCTGCTCCCAACTTGAAGACATTTTGTTGTTGTTGTTGGTTGGTTACATAAATAAATAACAAGGGGAGGTTGAATTCGCGCAAGCGAATTCTGCTACCCCCCCAAAAAAAAGAAAAAAAAAAAAAAGAAACCATACGATCGTACGATCGTGAAGACATTTTCTTCGGTATGTGTCCCACTGGTTCGCGGGATACAACAATAACTTTATTTCAGGATGATGGGCAGGGAGTTCATCGCCGGGGGATTGAAGTAATGGGTCCCGTTACAATTTCGCGGGATACTTCCACATTGTTCTATTCAATTTTATTTTATTTTCAGATGGGAGAGAGTAAAAAGCCAGAAGGCTGTGCTGTTCGTGAATGACAAAGGTCTGCAAATAACCAGTGGGGTCTTTAGCTGAAAAAAAAAGAAGCAAGAAACAAACAAACAAAAAAGGAGAGGACACTGATTGCCTGCTCCATATGTTCGAGTCAAAAGTTACAGAAAAAGAGGTGCTAAGGACACGCTGCGAGCTTCGAACTCCCTTCGAAGAAACATCTTTCGAACAAACGGCGTCGATCAACCGGCTTGCGATCAAACGGCTTTCGACCAAGCGGCGTTCGACCAAACGGCGTTCGATCAAATGCTGTTATGCTGTTTATGATGTTTCTTACTCATGTTTGTACTGTTATCAATTACTTTTCTTCAAATAACAGCTTAGGATTTCGGAATATAATTTCGGTTATAATGTGATCGGTGTGTTTTTCATCTTCGCTGGCTAATCTATTTGCGACCACCAAATGCTATGCATTCCAGTTATTTGATTTCTAATACAATAGCCACAAAACTTTTTCATAATCAACATCATCCCATTCAGTGGTCATTCACTGGAGTGCTCACCCCGTGTCTCTTTGGCCTTTCCATTTTCAGCCTTCTTATTTTCGGCCTTCTGACAGTTCGACGTTATGATTTTTTGGTCTTTTGGCTTCCGGCCTTCTGATAGTTCGACGTTATGATTTTCGGCCTTTTGATAGGCTCAATACTTACACTCAGTCAGCCTAAATAAATGCATTGCATTTAGCAACAGCTATTTAGAAAAAAAAAGAAATAAGAAAAGGAGAAGGGAAGCTCCTAAAACTCTTTGAACTCCGTCTTTATGTACGCGAGGAGGTCTCGGAGCACAAATTACGTCTCATAATGAACTGATTATTACCCGGAAACTTCAGTACTATATTGTTAGACACTCCTTGGTTTTCACAGGGTACTTCACATTACACCAGACCTTTCGTTACTAGTTTCGTCACTAGTTCAGTTGAGAATCCCCAGTGACCCAGAGTTCCTTATCTTCCTCAGAAGGCTTCCCTTTGTTTGCGGTGCAAAGAACGACGGGTACAGGTTTTGGGTCATCCAACGCGCAACCAGCAAGAAGTGTCGAAAGATGGAAAATCCAGGGAACCGGTATCGAAAAATTGGCCGTATCTCAAAATAACGTGATCGAAGTCGCCGTTGAAAAATAAACAACATGAACATGAAAATGCAAACACCGACCTAACGTGCTGTTCCGTCGCGTCCGCCCCGCTAAGCCTAAGAGCCAAAAATGTGGATCTCGTTCGCTAAAATGACTTGGACAGATAGCGAAATTTGATGCATGATGTAAAACCCCGAGACTAGGGAACACGAAGGGACAGACACAAACACGAAGTCTCAAAAACACCTGTTCGTGTCTGTCCCTTCGTGTTCCCTAGTCTCGGGGTTTGACATCAAATCAAATCAAATCAAATCAAATCTTTATTTCACACTGTAACAGTGCGGAGACTCGGGGCAAAAAGCTGCTCGGGGCAGCTTGACGAGGTCCCGAGCTCCTACAGTTGGCAGTGGCATTGACATGCATTTGAATATCAATACTGAACGCACATAATCTCTGAAAGCCCAACATAAGGCATCTACACTCCGATAGCAAAAAAAAAAAAAAAAGAAAAACAATAACAATGATAGGGTTACGGAACAGCAACACTAAGAACAAAAACACAAGCTGGTATTAACTCTTTTCGATGATTTACAACAGATAAAAAGCAGGGCACAGCAAAGCACACAACAAGTATTAAGATTGAAAGATGTCGCGAAGCTGCTTCTTACCATAGGTTACGAGACCTGGATAACATGAGAGTAAAAGCGGCGTTTGATAAGCAACCCTCTGGTCCCCATAGGTCGTCCTGGAAAAAGGGATATCCCATTCGTACGCCGTACGAAAGTTATATGTAGGCGTGGGCTTTCTCAATCTTAATATGTTAAGAAAACTCATGTTATTTGATTTGATGGCATGTTGGTAGGTTACCATGAGCTTATATTTGTATAGATCTTGTACTGGGAAAATGTTTAGTTTTAAGTAGACACCTTTTAGGTCAGATAACATAGGTAAGTCAACAATACCTCGAATAGCCTTTTTCTGAATTATTGACAGAGACTGCAAATTAGCTTGTGTAGTAGTTCCCCATATAAGGCAACAGTAGTTCAGATGAGATTGCAGTAACGAATTGTAGATTATTAGCTTTGCATGCCAAGGCAGGACATAGCGATTTCTATTGATAATCCCTGCTATTTTAGCAATTTTTGATTTCAAAACGGCTATATGTTCATCCCAAGTTAAATATTCATTAAAGTGTACGCCAAGTAGCGTGATACCTGACATGATCTCGATTGGGTCAGATTTGATTTTTATATCAACATAGGACGGAACCTGCTTATTTCTGGGTCTAAATACAACAGCTTTCGTTTTAGTTGTATTGATTTTCAATTTATTCATATCTGTCCATTGACCCAGAGAATCAAGATCGCTGTTTGCCTTCTTTGCTAAATCAGCAAGATCTGTCCCAGAGAATAACAAGGTGGTGTCGTCAGCGTACATAATTACTTCCGCGTATTTGCATGAGTCTATAATGTCGTTAATATAGATATTAAATAAAAGAGGTCCTAAAACACTACCCTGTGGTACTCCGGAGACGATACTCGATAGGTCAGAGCTTACCGGGCCTAAAGTAACCATTTGCTTCCTGCCAGACATGTATGATTTAAATAACTCCCATGGAGTTCCACGGACACCGTAGCTGTATAACTTTCGCAGTAATAATTGATGGTCTAACGTGTCGAAGGCCTTGCTAAGGTCGATGAATACACCTAAAGTGATGGACTTGTCCTCGAAATCTTGAAGTATTTTTTCCTTGACCCTGAGGAGGGCCAGTTCAGTTGATCTCAGTTTTCTAAAACCGAACTGGGAATCAGTAAGCAGATTATGTTTTTCTAGAAATGAGGAGAGTTGTTTATGTAAAATATGCTCGAAGTTTCTTGCAAATATTGGTAGTACCGAGATAGGCCTGTAATTAGTCATATAGTTTTTATCGCCCCCCTTATGAATGGCAACTACCTTGGCTAACTTCATGTTACCTGGAAATTCACCTCTTGCAATAGCAAGATTGTATATGTGGGAGAGTAGCGGCGCGATAATGTCGGCGACATATTTTATTGGTATAATCTGAAGTCCAAACGCGTCCGTACTCCTGGAGTTTTTCATGTTTAGGAAGGTGGAAACTACTTCACCAGGGCATGTAGGTGATAGGAAAAATGAGCTCGAGCAAATATTAGGCTGCAATGTTGATCTGCTTTGTTCGTTAGAGGTACTTCCAACACTGCAGAAAAAGGTATTAAACTTATCAGCTAGTTGCTTTCCGTTTATAGTACATCCGTCGATGTTCATCTCCAGAGTACCATCGCGTTTGGGTGTACGATTCATGACCTCATTAAGATTTTTCCAGATTGTACGCGAGTCACGTCCGGTGTTAGTATTAAATAGGGTATGATAATATTCTGATTTAGCTTGTCTCATTTCCTTGTTTACTACATTTCGGTACTGCTTGAACGCTTTGTAATCAGCCGGAAGCCGACTACGTAGAAAGTCACTGTAAAGTTTGTTGCGTTTCCGCAGCATGCGTAGGTGTGCTCTCGTAATCCACGGCTTACGCGAACGTTTACTTTGCATCCTCGTGCAGTATGGAAAGTTATTGTTGTAGAGCTTAATAATCACGTCAAGAAACCTGTCGTATACAGGAGAGACTTCATGCCCCTCGTATACAAAGTCCCAGTTTGTATTAGCAACTGAATTACGGAAAGTCTCCAGCTTCTGACTAGTAATCGGCTGATAACTGATTTTGCGCCGTGACCACCCTCGGACATTCACAGCTTTAGTGTCGGCAATCATAAATATGGGCGAATGATCTCCGAGATCAGTAGCAATGACACCAGCCTTTACATCAGATTTTCCTACGTTCGTGACAAACAGATCAATAAGGGTGGATGAGACGTCGGTGACCCTTGTTGGGTATGAGATTACATTCATACAGCAATTGGACTCGAAGAGTCGACTTAACTTTTGTTCTGATGTATCGGACACCAAGACATTGATATTAAAGTCTCCTCCCAAAAACAGGAAACCGCCATTCACATTCACAAACGACAGATAATCGTCCAACTTGGACAGAAAAGAAGTGATACATCCTTGAGGCGGACGGTAAAGCGTCGAAAAAAAGTAGTGACCGGAGTTTACAGTAATGATCTCAATGCATGCATCATCTTCAGCAGCTCGCTTGCTTCCTAGCCATTTTTTCATCGGAATTTGTTGAGTTTGTGTGGTAAATAGTGATGTCGGACTTTTAAACATGGCATATCACCGTTCGAAGCAATCGAGCATTGTCATTGGTTTTCCTTTTTTCGCGAACGTGAATTTGGGTTCCGGAAAAGACGGTTGCCCATTGCGTGGGCGGAAATAATTGTGCAGCAGTCGCTTGATCGATTTTTCTTATTGGTTCACGTGGAGCGTTGACGAAAAAAAAAAGAAAATAATAAGATAAACATAAAAATAAATCGATCAATAAAAGAAAGAGAAGAACAAAGAGAGCTGCAGTTCTAAATGCAGTTATCCCGAGGAACATTTATCTGTGTGTAATCCGCTTGATCGCTGTTTCAACATTACGAACATTACAGGGCAGTCCTGTTGAACGTCACTGGAATGTTTGTAAAGTCGGCCTTCCACTAATCGTAAATACGACAGATTCTCGTAAGCCTTATGAGACAGTTGACTGAGTAAGCACAAACCCGAAACGTCAAAATCGGGCAAATTGATGTTTCATGTGAAGCTAATAAACTCATCTCAATTCTCTATACGCGCACCGAAAAAAGAAGACGGTTGTTGGTCTCTGGTTGTTGGCGACAATGCCTCAGGCTCAGGCAATAATCCCTTTACGAGCAGCTAAGTAAGCTTTTGTTCTGGTCTCCAAGGTCATGCCCTAAGTCAGCGGTCCGGGAAAGTACAGAGGACAGAGGAGCCAACAGGACGGTCAGGTGCGCACGCGCACGCTTGCTCGGCGGAAGAATACGATCCGCGCGGTTTTGCTGTCGCGTCACCAGATGGCAACACAGAATGACGCCGTTCACGGGGCTTTGAGTGGGCGATTTTGCGTACTCACGTTTCATGCTTTTTTATAAAAACTATAAGTGGTAGACATATAAATTTGATGTCTATCGATTCCTGAAATAATTCCAGAGAGAGTAATGGAAAAGTTTTTTTCGAAATGGCTATGGAAGTTTAATAAAACCTTTTCAAAGAGGGAGGAGAAAAATTGTGTATTTTTTTCGCATTCGTGACGTCGCCGTAAAATACATACGACATATATGAGAAATCCTGTCGTGTAATTCTCTTCATCTCGTCTTCCTCTTTGTGATGAAAGCACCCGCGTCAAAATCTGCGCGGCGGTTACCGAGAGAAAGCATAAAAACTGTCCCATAGGAAATACATTGGGACGGAGAGCTGGTATGCCCTCTTAAACCTTGTGGCGTGTGTCGCGTTCTTTATGTCCCGCTTATGTTCTTTGAAACGAGTGTTCAGTTTCCTGCCTGTCTCGCCAATGTAGCACGTATCGTGTGCATTGTAGTTTGTAGACTACTCCAGACTGGTCTTCCGTGGGGGCGAGGTCCTTCGGTTTTGATATGAGACTTCGGAGTCTAACATGCGGTTTGAATGTAGTCCTGATATTCAACGGAAGCAAAGCCCGGCGGATACATTCAGAAACGCCTTTGACATTGGGAATGACAACGCGCGTCTGACGGGTGCGGTTCCCGTCCTGCGGTCCAAATGATTGCATGCGTTTGCGAGTGTCCTCAACAAACCTGCGTGGGTAGCCACGTTTGTGTAAGTAATCGGCGATCGTCGCGTCCTCAGAAGCCCGTAACTCGGTGCAAGATGACAACTGTTCAGATTGGTGAAATAATGTTCGTACCACACTCCGTTTGTGCTCCGTGGGGTGGTGTGAGTCAAAACCAAGGAAACTGCCGGTATCACAAGGCTTTCGGTTGACACACGTTTGAATGCTTCCCAAGCTACATCGGCGCGCACACACATCCAAGAAAGAAAGCTTGGCATTTTGTTCCATCTCGTACGTGAAATTGATCGCTTTCTCAATGCTGTTTAGAACCGAGTGGAACTCCTTAACGTGGTCACTGTTGAGAATCACGAACGTGTTGTCGACGTAGCGGCGATAGAACTTGACCGGGTGGCAAAATCGTTCCATGGCAGTTTCGTCAATATGCTCCATGACAAGATTAGCTAACGTGACTGACACGGGGCTACCCATCGGGTAACGTTCGATCTGGTGGTAAGTCCTGCCGTTGAAGGTGAAGTGCGTCTGATTGAGGGAAAACCTCAAAAGAATAACCACCTCTTCAACTGTGAGCGACGTTCGAGCTGGCAGGCTGCTGTCCTGGCGTAGTCGTGCCTCCGCCACCTGTACCCCGAGATCTTTAGGAACGTTGGTGAACAGAGACACCACATCAAAGGATACCATAACCTCATTTTCGTTGAGAACTTGCGTCCGAACCAACTCTACAAACTCCTTCGAGTTGCGGACCGTCAGGCTGTTGTTCCCGGACCGGAGCTATGAGTTACACCAAGTATTTGGATAGATTGTGTGTCAGTGACCCAACGAACGACACAATAGGCCTAAAGGGGCATCCTGGCTTGTGTATCTTGGGGAGATCGTAGAGCTTGGGGGGTGGCTCCGTCCGACGAGAAAAGGCGACGATAGGTAGCATCATCTATGTGGTCCTTCTTCTTTAAATTACGTAGGTGGTCAACCAACGACTGTTCCGATTTCGGAGTTGGGTCACGCGGCAAGGCGACAAAATGCGTAGCATCGTCAAGTATCTCCTTCATCTTTGCATTGTAGTGCTCTCTGTCCAGTACAACCGTACCTCTACCTGTGTCAGCTGGAAGGACGATGGCGGATTTATCTGAGCGTAGGTCACGTAATCTCTCATTCAGTTTAGCACTGATGATGTCCGTCGCATGACGGACGAAACGTCTGAGTAAACTTGTTATTTTGTTATGTTAAGTTGGAGTTCTCAACTTTTTTGTCTAGTAACATTTTTTCGACAGATTCGGGAAGCACGGGTCGGGTTTAGCCCACCACGGAAAAATTCATTTCGTGGATATAAACGTAAGGAGCGGAAAAAAATTCGTAAAATATCCCATTTCGGGCCGCGCAAATTGCCGCTCGCCTTTCGCATCCCGTCAGAGCGCTCCGGGAAGCGACGCCTAAAAAACAGTGGCCCCACCCCTTTAATTCCCCTGTCAACGCCCTCATGTTTTCAGCGACAGGTTCACTTGGTGATTGCGTTTATCTTCTGTTGTTGTTCTACTCTTCGCTTCTTTTTTTTTTTCTTATCGTTTGCTTTAGTGATACGGCTCGCCAACCTGCATGATGAAGGGCCGATAGCGAAGGGGCGGGGCGACTGTTTTTTATGCGTCACTTCCCGGAGCGCTCTGACGGGATGCGAAAGGCGAGCGGCAATTTGTGCGGCCCGAGATGGGATATTTTCCCAATTTTTTTCCGCTCCTTACTTTTGTACCACGAAATCAATTTTTCCGTGGTGGGCTAAACCCGACACGTGCTTCCCGAATCTGACGAAAAAATGTTAGGTTGACTAAGCAGTTTACGGACTTTAATTCGGAAATTTAAATTTCCCATGGCGAAAAATTCATAAAAGTGTTCTCACACGATGGCAAAAACTCTCTGAAGGCGAATACCGTTGACCTCATAATTTTTTGACGTGTAGATTTTTAAATATAATTTTTTGACACGTTACGTGAAACACCCTGTATATAGTTTTAGTTCTATCAGACTTTTGTCGATTATCAAAGGAGGCAGTATCGATACCACCTTGTATATTCGTACCTCTTTGAGTCTTCCTTTTGCGTATGCGCCCCGTTGAGTTGGCATATAGGAGCACCCGGGAAGATCGTAGGAACAGCGTGACTCTGCAACACTTTTTCGTTGTTGCAAGACAAATAGCTCGTGCATCAGACGTGCGGATGTCGAACATTTCAGATTCGAAATGTTCGGAACATAGTGTACTCTGTGTCGAATCATTCCACTCATTCCAGTGTTTCGGAGCTCTTCCTCCCACTCACAGCGACGCGCTTTTCATCTCTCGGGAAGCGAAAATAAGCAACACCCGACGTAGAAAACGACTTGTCGCCGTAAGTTTTGATGAAACACCTCGCACCACCTCTCTTATCACTCATTGTTGCACACACACACACACACACATAAAGGAAAGGAAAGAAAAACGAGAAAACTACAAGGCGTTGAATGTACACAAGCACAGATCAAGCGGACGCATGCCCAGTGATGCAGGACGCCGCCCAGTGTTGCTTGCAGCACGTTCTTCCAGCGGCAGCTCAGAGCCGCCGCTCCTCACATTTCATAAATCATTTTTGTGACGTCTGCGCTGTTTTCAGACGAGATATTCCGTAACTGCGTTCGAAACATGTCAATAATCGTAAACGCAACAGGAGCCTGCAACCGATTTTGTTCCGAAGTCTCATTTTAAAAACGTCGACAAGGGCACGATGCTGAACTGAACATACCGTTCGTTATCCTTATTAGTGAGCGTTAGTAGACCGTTGCTAACGTCATCGTGAAGCTATACTCTATGCCTGGCAGAACCAACGATGCAGGCACGCTGCCATTGTTTCCGGTATATACGTACTGTAGCTTCACGGTGACGTTATCAACGGTCTAATAACGCTATGTTTTGTTTTGAAGTTGGTGCACAACCAAACGTCACGCGCCGGCACGTGAAAACGTTTCGTTGCAAATAATCGTCGCGAATGACCAGCGCGCGAGAGCTCGTGACGAGCGATAAGTCGATAAGTTAATAAGTCGAAAAAAAAAAAAAGAAGGAGACGAGCGATGCATTTATCGTGCGATATGGAGTAACGAAAAGTTGAGCAACGAGCCCCAGGTGGCACTTGTTTCGTGCATTAGGGGAACACTGTGAGCGACGCACATGAAATGGCTGCTGCTGCTTAATTCAGGGTAACACAATTCTTCACACTGATTGATAGTGAAACTCCTGTTATTTGTCCCGACGAGTGACCGGCGAACGTTGCTACGGAGAACTGCAAAGCGTATCGGAGAGTGCTAAGCGCGCGGCAAGGTTGCCAAAAATCAATCATGAGCATAAAATATACGCACGTATCAGAGACACGATACAACTGTTCTTGTGCCGAGATCGCGTTGCGCTAGAAGCTCGCATAGTGCATAGAGCTCCACATTTTACAACAGGCCTGAAAGCTCCCAAGAAAAGGTTGCGCCAGACCACGTGTGACACACTTAGTTCGCATACGTGCCACATTGGCGCAGACCGTGATGCGCTACGAGACACTGTCATAGTGTACCTCCACCCAGACTTGTACAAAATACTGCGCAAAAGTATTTAAAATAAGATACTAAATACTCTACGGAAAAAGTATTTAAAATAGAGTACAAAATACTCAAAACTGAAAGTAATTTGAGTAGAGTACTAAATACTCTAAGAAGTATTTAAGATGCTATTTAAGGTACTTTAGTATTAGCAGTAAGTGAAACGCGTATTCTGAAGGTGGCCTTACAAATGAAAGGAATAAACTTCATCAGCCATGCATATCTTTCATTTGCGACGTCTTGGTGTCAAGTAATGTTTGGTGAACTTTGGTGAACCCAAGTAAACTTTGTTGATATGTTCTGACCCAAAACTTCGTAATCCCTCCTGTGTGTCGGTTCGGGTCTTTCAACCTCTGGTACGTGTTTATTGCTTTGATGACCAAGGAAATAAATGCCGGGATTATCTTGTACCTAGTGCCCTGGTGATTCACCTGGTAATATGAATAGGAACGGTTTTCTAACGAAGCTGGCTATTGAGAAGCAAGGCCAGGCTTGGGACCAGCCTATTGTACAAGAGGATAAATGACAGATTCGCGAATTCCCCCCAAAAAAAAGAAGAAAACGAAGAAAAAGGGGGTTAAATTCCAGTGAGCTGAAAATCTCGGCACGGCGGGAAGCGTGCTGGATATGGCTTGACGAGGAAGGAAGGTATTTTGAGTACTGAGTAGCAAATACCGAAAACAGTATTTTAAATACATTAAAAATACTTGTCGCAAAAAAGTATTGAGTAGAGCGCCAAAATACCCGAAAAAGTATTTAAAATACTGTATTTTGAGTACGTACTCAAGATACGTACAAGTCTGCCTCCACTCACCTTAGCAACTGTGTGCTGATGCATCCCCCAAAGGTGAGTTCTCGCGTGGCGTGCATCACTTGTGCGTTAGTCGTTGCCGCTGCGTCTTTGCCTAAACATTGCACCTATGGAACTTTGACGCAGAATACAAAGTTGGAGTAGGTGAGATTCTAGTCGAGAGGAGGGAAGGGGGGCACGTGCTACGACAGCTAGTGATCGACGCTAAACAGCCATCATCACTTCACATATGATCAGGGAGGGTTAGGAACCTGGGATCCCGAAACCCCGAGATTTCGGCATAATTTCATGTCCCGAAATCCCGGGATTTCTTATCCCGGGAAACTTATCCCGAAATCCCGGAATTTCGGGATAAGTTTCGGATTTCTTGAGGGCGCGTATTTGGTGGTACCAGTGAAGAGGAAACAACGGTGTCTCACCGATATTTGGTTTCAAGCGTCCCTTCCCCGAAATATATCATTTGCAATCCGAAACCGAACCAACCTCGTAGCTGGTGACTCATGTGAATGACGCAAGTCACACCTGACAGCAGCTCCCAAGCCTCAAGTAGCATGAAAACTCCCACGAAATCAGACGGAGTCGTCCGACCCATAAGGCTACACAAAATATTGCTTGCGGAATCTCCTTTCTTGTTCTTTTGATCCTCACGAATACGTACATTTGAAAGTAAAAAGAGGAAATGGAGACAGCATTTTCAGAAAACGAGACTCGACTCAAACAACGGGAATTGGCCTGGGCAGGCTATGTTCAAGGACGAACACGTAAGCCTCCAACGCCCAATAATCGTTTAAAGGTACTGTAAAGCAGCACCGATCAAATGTCATTTAGTGTGGCTATTCGATAGTCCAAGCCACCAGGACAAAAACTGTGCAAGTTTCATTCCAATCGGCAGTGCAGTTAATTAGAAAATTACGATTAAAGATTACGGGCAACACTGTACAAGGTATTCGAAATGAATCCGTACTTCTGACACATATGGCGGCAACCACATTGCATGCGTATAACACTGGGCCCGACATAACAATCCACCACAATCCAACATAAAATCCGCCCCTGCAATCCACACAACGATCCACATCTGAGGATAAACGGATAAGCGAACTGAAATGAAATGCTGAGCCGTTGAAAAAAATGTGTCAGACGTTCAAGAAACCAGACAGCGTCGAGACTTCTTTGTTCACAGAGGTTCACAGAGAGAGTTTGTTCGTTCGAAAGAGGCCGCGAACAAAAGGAGCGCGCAGGCGCAGAAGAGAAGTAGGGAGAGCCCCCATCGAACAGCGGCCAGCACTGGGGGGGGGGGGGGGGGGGATATATTTATTAGACGAAAAGGAAAAAAAAACGGGGAAAGGTCAGCCAAACGGGACGTCGGCTTGCTATTCCAGAAATAAGAAAGAATAATAAATAAATAAAAGGAAAAGATAAGAATTAAAGAAAGAAAGAAATAGGAAGGAATAATAAAGAAATAGCAAGGAATAAGAAAGAAATAAAGGAAGAAAATTAAGAAATAAGAAATAAAGAAAAAGAATTTGGAAATAACGAAAAACTAACAGATGATGAAAGAAGGATGAGGTAGATTAATGACAAAGATGACAAAAAAAGATGACTAACAAACGGTGATGGAATGATGAGATGAATCACAGAAGAAGAATGAGATTTCACGACTGAGTTCACAGGCTGTTCATCAGACCTGAATCTCTCAAGAAAGTCAGAACTGCTTTGGTCACAGACCGCTGTGTGTGATCTCGTACTGGGCCGAGCAGAGTGGCCAGAGAAAAGTCCGTGCACCGCAGCTCGAGTAGGCGTCGTCTCAACGTGGCTCGAGGGGTGTCGAATCTGCGACAGTCGAGAAGAAGGTGTGGCACATCAGCTTCAACAGCGCAAGTGGGGCATTTGGGCGACTGGAGAAGACCCATTTTACAGAGAAGTAGAGGTGTCCTGGCGGCATTAAGGCGTAGTCGGTGTAGAATGGACGTTTCTTGACGCGAGCAGTGGTGTGTGGCAACGAAATCCATCGACGGGTCGAACGACCGGAGATGGTCGTTCAGTCGGACAGCGTCCTCTTGAAACTGCCGAGTGCCGTTATAACGGAGTCGCTGTGTCTGTAACCGACACGATGAGGCTGAAAGTGGTAGGAGACAGTTATTGGAGGTGCCGTCCCCATGTGCCCGACGTGCTAAGGCGTCTGCGCGGGTGTTTCCGTGCAGGCCGGTGTGACTGGGTTCCCATTGGAAACACAGGCTATGACCAAAGGATAGAAGTCGGTTGTATATTGCGACTATCATGGTGTCTAGGCCGCCGATTGTTCTGGAACAATAATTTGCTAGAACTTCTAGCGCCACCTTACTGTCCGTGAACACAACCCAAGCGCCAGGCGGTGATACCGCTATGTGGTTCAACGCGGTCAGTATGGCGAAGAGCTCGGACTGTGTAGATGACGTTTCGTAGGGGAGCTTGTGCGCCACTTCAAGGTTTTCATTTGGCATATAAAAGGCTGCAGTAGATCCGCCTTGAGACACTGATCCGTCAGTGTACACAGGGAGTCGTTGAGAGTACGCTGAGTTAAGGTGCTCCAGTGTAAGTTGGTGAGCAACAACGGGAGGTACAGAGTTTTTCTTCAGAAGACCAGGAATGTGATCACATACAGGAGGCCTGCGAAGAGTCCACATCGGCGGGGCATAGGAAAGCACTGATGGCGTGGTGGGGAGGTGAACTTTCAGGCGGTCAACAGCAATACCAATGCTGGAGTCCGGACAGTCAATATCAATGAGCCGAAGATGATGGTAAGGATGCTGTGTGAGGTACCGCGCATATATCCGGAGTGTTTCCACGTCTCGTAGGACGCCTGCTGGAGTTTCGCGTGCCTCTGCCAGGACAGAATAGGTCTCTGTCGTTCTAGGGAGTCCCAAACAGACGCGGAGGCTTCGGGCCTGAATATTGAGAAGCTCACGCTCTCCGGATACGCTGAGGCCGTGTAGAATAGGCAGGCTGTACCGCAATGTGCCCAGAATCAACGCTGTGTGCACGTGACGGAGGTCAGCGCATGAAGGGCCCCACGACGATCCAGCAATGCAACGTAGAGCATTTACAAAACCGCTGGTCTTGGTGGCTATTGTTTTCACGTGCCGGGACCACGTCATGCCTCTGTCTAATGTCACGCCAAGGTACTTGCAATGAGGCACAAAGTCTAGCGGTGTCCCACTGACGAACAATGGATACCTTTGGAATGAGCGTCGGGTGAAAGCCATGGCAACGGTCTTAGCAGGAGAGACCGATAAGCCGCGGTCGGCAAGGTATTCTACAATAGAATCCAAGGCGCATTGTAACCGGCGTTGGACGGTGTCTCGACGGGTGGCAGAGGTCCATATGCAGATGTCGTCTGCGTACAAAGTGATGCGGGTATGATCACGAAGCTGGGCGGGAAGCGAAGCCATTATAACATTAAAGAGGAGAGGGCTCAATACACTTCCCTGTGGGACACCACGACGGACTGGATGGAAAGCGGTGTCACCTTCCATTGTGCGCATGAAGATGCGTCGGTCAGCTAGAAACTCCTGGATCCATGCGGCGGCGCAACCTCCTATTTCCGCCTCTTGTAGCGTCGCGACGATGGTGCTGTGCAACACATTGTCATAAGCTTTCTCTACGTCGAGAAAAACTGCACCGGTGAGGTTGCCTTCAGCCTTTGCTTGTTGGACTTCAGCGACGAGATCGAGTACGTTGTCAATTGCTGAACGTCCCTGACGAAATCCTGCCATCACCTCAGGAAAAAAGCGCGTGCTCTCCAGGTACCAGTTCAAGCGGCGGAAAACCATGCGCTCCATTGTCTTCGCAACGCAGCTTGTGAGGGCAATCGGGCGAAAGGAATCAATATTATGCGGCGACCTGCCTGGTTTCAGAAGAGGAACAACCATTGCAGTTTTCCATCCGCGTGGAACTTCACCTGTCCGCCAGGTTCTGTTATAGAGCCTCAAGAGGAGCTGACGCCCACATAAGGGGAGATTCCGGAGGGCTTTGTACGTCACCTGGTCAGCTCCAGGCGAGGTGTGCTGGGGGGAATTCCTCAGGGCAGATTCAAGCTCAACAAGCGAGAAAGGTACGTCCAAGGCAGGGTCTGAAGAGGAATCCAGCACGATAGGGATATCACGTGCAGAAGACAGCGCAGAGGCTGAGAGCGTGGTGAGACGTGCGCAGTACTCTTCAGCGATCTGCAGAACTGAGCGCCCGGAAGCTAGTGATAACGATAGGAATGGGTTCCGCTGAGCAACCGGGGCAGAAAGCCCCCTGAGCACGGTCCATATACGAGACATCGGTGTACGGGGTGACAAAGATGCAGCGAAGTTCCGCCAGCGGTCGCGCGCTAACTTACGTAGACGCCTTTGAATTGCCTTCTGGATCCGTCGAGCTTCCACTTGGTGGATTGGAAGTTGGGTTCGACGAGCTCTGCGCTCGGCGCGACGACGAATGGCACGGAGCCTCTCATATTCGGCATCAACCGCAGAAAAATGGACGGGGACGCGGATAACGCTTGTAGCTAATTTCGCTGCATCAGTGATTGCCCGAGAAAAGCCACTTTCATTGTCGGGCGTATTGGCGGCGAAAGTGGATTCGAGAGTAGTCCTGTAACTCTCCCAGTTGGTCCGCTTGATGCAGTGACTAGCGTGGGGCCGGCGGGCGCCACGGATGTTAAGCAGTATGGGCAGGTGGTCACTCCCTAGCGTGTCTACGTCAACGTACCAGGTGAAACGATGCGCTATCGATGCAGACACGGCTGTTAGGTCCAAGCACGATGAAAGTTGTGCGCCTTGTATAAAAGTAGGGGAGCCATCATTGAGAAGCCTAAGATCCCGTTCTTGAAACAGGGCAGCAAGCCTCTCCCCTCTCGTATCCGAGCGTGTACTGCCCCAGATGATGTTATGGGCGTTGAAGTCCCCACAGATGACATACGGAGAGGGAATGCTGTCCAGTAGTGCGCCCAAGTCATCCACATTGTAATTAGTTGCCGGCGGAATGTATAAGGAGACGACCGTGATGTCAAGAGAAGCCAAACGAACGGTACAGCATACGTATTCGCCAGCCCCTGTTATCCGCACGCGGTTTTGTATTGCAGGTATATCGGAGCGCACGAAGAGCGCTGCTCTGCTTCTTCTTCCAAGGGGCTCGGAGACGAAGGTGACATATTCCGACAAACGAAATTCTTCGGTAATGCCGCATTCAGATATGCACATGAGGGGGAATTTGTGTCGCCACACAAACTGGCGGAAATCGGACGACTTCGACTGCAGACCCCTTGCGTTCCATTGAAAGACTGTTGCTTGGTGATATCGAAGCGCTGACAAGGTCGTTGTCCTATTAGGCATTCCGGGCTACCAAAGTGGAGGCACCATTGTTCACAAGTGGTTCGAGAGCAAGCACTGCTCTGACCTCCGGTAGATCGGATGCTAAGGGAATCCGATGAACGATGGCACGTAGTGCTGCGAACAGCATAGTGAGGACGGAACCGAAGACATTGTCGTGACTTTGGAGCGCTGGCTGACAGCAAGTTTGACGCTGAGATCCAGTCACAGATTGCACCGGTTCATGTTCCTTTGAGGGCGTTTGGGGTGACGAAGCACACGTGGCCATCTGAGCCTTCCTGGCGACGGAGGCGAATGTTTTATTTAATTTCTTGTTTCCAACCTGAGGCTGTTGACTGGTACTTGAAAGACTCGGGAAGTGAGGTTCAGGATGGTGCAGAAAATCAGGCTGCGGCCGGTTATTGACAAGAGGAGGTGAGATTGTCCGTTCGCACAAGACTCTCCGTCGATGACTGGCCATTGCCGCCTTAGCAACTCTACAAGCTCGATAGGTGGCCCAGCACTGGGTTACTTCGCAAAAACAGGGGTTAACAGGTTAAACTGTTAACAGGTATTTCAGAATGCATAGGTAAACAGGAAAACTAATAATATGGTTACTAAAATAACGAAGTTCCGATGCCATAGTGTGTAATACCAATTTTCAGTGTTGCCCGCTGTACAGGGGGTTGTTTGACACCAGGCGTCGCACCGCTCCACTACGCCGCATCTTTCATGGCAAATTAAAAATATTTATAGCGCGTTGTCGGTCGTATGGTTCCGCATATGGTATTTAGAAGCAACAAAGTCTCTAGTCACATCACCGGCATATCATGCTTGTCTACTGCTTTACAGTACCTTTAAATAGACTCGGCTGTTGCAGGCCAGAACAGAACCCATTTTTTGTGTACGAATAAAAGAGAAGAGCAGAATGCAACCATCCGACCATCCCATGTATCCCCACAAGCGACATTCCCCAGAATACTCCAGCGGAAGATGCGAAAAACGTCATTGATGTTAGCTGCCGAGTACGTACAAGTGCTGAACATCATGTCTTCTAGTGCACTGCTAACCGCGGGAAATATTCTGGGGTGCATTTCAAGGCAAATCCGTTATTCCGGCACGGTGCGAATGCTCAATACAGTACGCGGGGAAACTTTTGTCCCGTGAGCAGTTTTTTTTTTTTTGCGATGAAAGATGAAAGTCACTGAAAAGGTTAGCCAGCTGTAGGGATCGAACCCACATCTTCTGGATTACCAGTCCAGGGCTCTACCAATTGAGCTAAGCTAAGCTAACACCCCTCTCCAGCGACATTCGGGGTGCGTCATCTGAAGGGACGACAAACCAGCCACTCACTCTCACTCACCCTCCTTTCACTCTTACATTTTTGCTCACTCATACACACATTCATACGACGGAAATCGACGCAAGCGGCACCTGTTGAACAAGAGAGAAACTGATGTTCTGAGGCTGGAGCAACATAGAAGGGACAGATACAAACAAAGCCCCAAATTGCCTAAGAAATCAACGATGAAAGATGAAAGTCACTGAAAAGGTTAGCCAGCTGTAGGGATCGAACCCACATCTTCTGGATTACCGGTTCAGCGCTCTACCAATTCAGCTAAGCTAACACGCCTCTCCAGCGACTTTCGGGGTGCGTCATCTGAAGGGACGACAAACCAGCCACTCACTCTCACTCACCCTCCTTTCACTCTTACATTTTTGCTCACTCATACACACATTCATACGACGGAAATCGACGCAAGCGGCACCTGTTGAAAAAGAGAGAAACTGATGTTCTGAGGCTGGAACAACTTAGGCAATTTGAGGCTTTGTTTGTATCTGTCCCTTCTATGTTGTTCCAGCCTCAGAACATCAGTTTCTCTCCAGTTTTTTTTTTTTCATTTTCATAAGTTTTTTTCCACTAGAATGTTCCTTGGAGATGTCAGGAAACGCGCACTGTATCGCAGTTTGTGATAGCATGGATATGGAGGTGGATACAGTCCTATACGACGTTCTCGGGAGAGTTGCAAAAGAAATCCCGTTCCCGTACCGGGATCCACATTTAGTAACCACGAAATCTCGGGATTCCGAACCCTATGATCAAGTTATTGCTCGAAATGAATTCTTTAAAATGCATGCTATAAGCCGTCATTTTATTACTCTTAGACGTGTCATCATATTTTGGACTTAGCGGCCCCCGACGACCTTTCTGAGCCCGGTGTACCAAGCGCCCCCTTCCGTTAGGTTTGTCACATGCTTTCAGTGGAAGAGTCATGAAGCTTTCCGGCCTGGTGTAATGCATGGAGGCCTAAGTGGTGCGAGCTCAACTAACGTAATCCGAGTTAAAAGTAATCTTGTAATCTTGGACAACAGTCTGTTCATCGTGTATTTTTCTGCTTTTTATCATACTGAACCAAAGACGCAGCACAGTGCGCAGAAAGTGTTTCGCAAACCTGCAGAAGTGTACCAACTCTGTCTCTTACCAGCATCCAATCTTGTGGTCCTCAGAATTTCCTTTCTGCAGAGTTTCCAGGCGCCCCTTGTTTGCTTTGAACTCTTCTATTTTAGCAAGGTCGGTCATGCATTTAAACTGGACGTTAAGTAAATCTGCTTTGCCGCAACCGAATGAAGCAGGGAGACCTGCGCAGTTGTACGAATCAAATTAGTTCTCCTACCATTGCCATGCATCTCGAACGCATCGAGAACTGGCGGCAACACTCCAAACCATTCATGGTACACATGCACACACTCTAAGAAAAAAGGTTGAATTTTCTACCAATGCGGGTAGAACGACAGTATTTGTACGTGCCTCGTTGGACCGGGAGCGCGTTCTCCTCGCTGGGAATAAGCGGGAACCTCTCTTTCCCCAGTCCTCTGTTCACTTAACAAGCAAGGCCGCAGTTTGCATGAAAGGGTACAACGCTGGCCTCGGTAGTTTCTTTCTTTTGAAAAAAAAAAAAAGGAAGGACTCGGTTGCTCAGTCGGCAACGTCTTGGCTTGCTAAGCTCAAGGTCGAAGGTTCAAACCTGGCCAAGGCAACACCACCTAGGTAGTAGAAGGCCTGCGCACTGCCCAATTCACAGAGCGTGAGCTTTGCGAGCTGCTTCGAGCTTTTCTCTTGTTCGCTCTTTCATTGACGTCATAGCGGCATCCACAGCAGGCCTTCGTGGGTGACGTCACGTGGGGCGTAGGCCTGATGCTTATCTAGGAGGTGTCGGCCGAGGACGGTAGGTGTGTGGGGAGGTAAACATTCCTTCCAGCACCATATGTCGGAGATTTCCGGAACGTCAAACGAACGCAAGGTAGTCGAAATTATCTGCAGTCCTATTCTGCAGCATGTGCAGACAAACCTCACGTGTAACATAACGGCATGCCGCCTACCAGCCGCTGGGTAGCCCTAGTGACTGAAGAGGGAGTCCTATGGATGGATGGATTCGGGCTTGGATGCCGACAGTGAGATTTCCTCAAACAGTATATATAACTATGTTATAATAACAATTGAACTGTTTTGAGTACAACTGTCGTACTACCAATCCTACTCATACGAGTAGAAACGTTTGTACACTTGCAGTTCTACTAATCTGAGTACAATTCTGGTTGCAACGCAGTTCCACCCACTCGCGTAGAAAGTTCAACACTATTCCTTCGAGTGCAGGATAATATAAAAATATGTTTAAAATATGATACACTAATATGATATACTAAATACCGAAGGCTGAATCTGCATGTCAACTCTAAGATATAGTACCAATTCGCGTTTCGCGTTGGCGCATCTAAACTCCAACATGGCGGACGTATCCAGGTTGTCGCTTAGTTTCGATTTTGAAATTTCCGATCTCCAATGTTAATTCTCGATGCGTTGAAGGCGAACGAGTATTAAACGCTGCTCATATACTTCTGGCAGGCGTAACCGGGTTGTCCAAAGAGAAGGCTATAGTTGTCAACCTGTTCGCATATTATTTGCGAAGTTCCGGCGCGTTTGATCAACCACATTTGGTGAAGGTGAATTTCACGTTTACCGCTTGCGAGGCCGAAATAGCAAGCAGCGAGTGTCCTGCGCTGCAGGAACATGAGGGACATGCAAGCACACGACATCTGTGCTGCAGTACTCTTTCAGTTAACATCTTCTAGGTGTGTAACGCGTGTATACGTATGTAGTTTACAAGTTACACGGTAATGTTGTGACATTCGTGTGTCACTGGTGCGCATGTTTTTGGGAAACCTTAACGAAACGTCGCATTCTTTCCCAAGTGATTTGACGGGCTGATTCAAATGCAGAGTTACAAAACTGACTTGGTATACGTTTTCACGCTATCTCTTGCGCTTTCTTACACATAATGGCTATTCAAGTTTGAAACAAACTTGTTCTGTTTTGTCTAGACAAGTTTTTGCTTCCCTTCCTGACGTGAGTTGCACAGAAGTGTGGTTCAGAAAAAAAAAAAAAAGAACGTTTATCAGATATGTAGGCAGTACCGCTCCAAGAGCTCTGCCAGACAAACACAAGCATTGCTGATGTAACAGATTTGCAGATTTTGAGTCGCTCAATCCATTTCTTCCGAGGACGCGTCGAAGTAGGTGGTATTCTATGTGTGGAAAGAAGAAAACGCGGAAAGACAAACTGGCTATCCCCTCGTAGCGCAGAGTTGCTTTGTGACACAGAACAAAACTAGTTTGGTTTAGTTCGCTGGTCGTTGTCTGCAATGTTTAATTCATCCATGATTTCAACAGCAAAATACGGGTGCAGCTCAGTGATTCATGCGAAAAGCAGCAACTTCTCCGCAAGTGTACGCGGGGTCGGCCTGGTGTACCTGGTTCGGCTAGACCCGAGTTTCACCGCTGTGCAGCGTCGATTTGGCGTAAAACGCGAATACTTGGAGAAAAAAGTAGTATACGATAGTTAAAAAATTCAAACATTGCCACCAAGCGGCGCCACCGTCGCGAATTTTTTCATGCGCGGTCTCTCCGGTGGGCGGCGCGTGGATAGTTTACATCCCAAGAACACACACGGTTCTCAGGATGCCCTCACGGTGCCATCGTGTCCTCATCCTTCGAGGTGTACCCCCAGAACGTCCTGAGGATGACACTCGCAGACTGTCCGTGGAGAGTCATTCAGGTACGTCCTGTGCCCGTCCCTGTGGGTAGCTAGCGGGACGAGAGATATTACCTTTTTAGTTTACCTGTTCAGACTCCCTAAACACATATGTTTTGGGCCGATCCTAGGACCTGATTGAGCGTAAAACTGTCTGCCTTGAAAAAGTCTGTCTATCATACATGGAGCATTTCTCCTGGAAAGGACAGAAACGTGTTATTCTGTAGCACTGCTTTTGACTTTCAAATTACATGCCTGGGTGATGCAGAACTAATACTTCAATCATTTTCTCGATTTGGGTATTTACTCTTTGCGTAATCGAAACAAACGTGAACAGCTCACCTTTCGTTTTGTGTATAGTAGCGAGAGGACTGTCGAATCTACGGAGGGTCGTGTTATAAGCAATAAATAGTATCTGTTTTCGCTTTCGGAAGGTAATTCTAGTGCCCATTGGAGTGGGTTTCTCGGGCATACTGCGCCTGGCATTTTTTCTTTGTCTTTTATACCTTGCTGCTTTCTTTTTAAACCACTGTGCTGTTTGTTTGTTGTGGACTGCACTAGAAACGAGCAGCGAGACTTTATTGCGGCGGTTTACCAAGGTGTATGGAATCAGTAAAAGCACGTGGAAGAAAAAAATAAGGTGCAATAAAGTGAAACTAGGATTCGTCCCTGAAGTGTCATCACTCTGTCCTGAAATTGTCCTCACGCAAGGTCTGAGGACATTCTTAGTACGCCATAAATAGTGGCACATTGACACAATGAGGAGGATTTGAGGATCACATTTGACCCTCCTCGGGATGTCATCCTTGTCCGGGCATGATGTTCTTAGGATATCCCTGGGATGACAGTGTGTTCTTGGGGCATGCAAGTATAGACATGCAAAGAAGAGTCATACACAAAAAGTACAAGTTGAAATATATTTATTAAAGCTAATATTGCTGGGAATTATGATGCCAATCTGTGTGAAGGAGAAAAACCCAGCAGAAAAACCTTCACGATCTAAGAGGGAAATAACACAACACAAGACAGTACATATAATAAACAATAAACATAAACAACATACTTCCTCCTTACTAACCTCACAGCTTCCATATGGGTATGATACAATAGCATTAAAGAGGTATCTTTTATCATCATATGGCATGAGGGCAAGCTGAGTTGTTTCCATAGTACACATGCATTGGCGCTTACTACATATGCTCCTTTGCGGATGACTTACTTTTGCACTATTAAACAAAACATCTTTGTATACATCATGATGCAATTCCGTACGAGCAATACTTTTCTTGACACGTTTTGATGGAGACGGACGCGTATTGCGCTGCTGAGAGGAGATCGTCGGTCCGTACTTGGACGCTCTGGCTACCCACCAATGGACCGCTGACATTCTCCTTCCAGCCATGCTGAGCAGAGTTGATCCCACGTTCGGTTTCCGCATGCCTCGACATATCTCTCATCAAGATGCCGCATTAGTTCATCGAATGCTCCTTGATGTGGCTTTTACAGCACAGTGGCGCTACTGCTTGAGGCAAGTTGACTCTCCCCAATGCAGTCACTGCGGTGCTGTAGAAGATCTATAGCACATTCTTCTCCATTGCCCACACTACCAACCTTTCCGAACCGTATTCTCTGGATCCCTTAACAAGCTGGACTCTCCCCTTCTCTCTCTCAAAATTGCTTGGTCCTTGGCTACATCCAGCCCACCAACGCTCTGCCCTCAAAGCTCTCTTCACCTTTCTGGATACCATAGGACTTCGATCCTTATTGTGAAGAGGCCCATTATTTCATTTCCCACATCACCATCAGCAGCGGGGTAGGGTGGCGATGAAACTCCCCAGTCATCATCTTGTAATAAAGTTGTTGTTGTTTGACACGTTTTGCTCTAGCAATTCGAATACCATCGCTCAATCGGATGGAATACATTTTTGCTTTTAGAGCAACCACTTTTTCAATTATCCCAACTCCTGTCTCATCCTTTCTGGTCGAGCACCACAAAGCTTTCAACACAAGCCCCTGGATGGCGCTTCAGCAAGTGTCTCACCCATTGTCACCGATAATTGGGGGGGGGGGGGGAGGGGCGTTGCCTCGGTGGAGATAAAAAGGCAGGGTGCGACAGGGCAAAGTGGTTTTTTTTAGAGATGCTCGCCCTGACGAAGTACATATTGTGGCAGAGAAGGTAAAATAAACGATGTTGTTTGTTTGAATCTCTGTTGTGCTGCTTGTTCCCTCGTGCGCGGTACGGACGGGCTGACGCCCCAGAGTGTTGGAAACGTAGGTTTCCACACCTGGAAGCAGAACAATGCCAATTTATTTTTATTGCTATAGAGTGGGTGATCAGTGGGATAGGATGAAGATCAAGGTGATCGTCTACAATCTTTTTAATTTCCTCTGCATACTCTGCCGTATGAAACATACCAATGATAGAACCAGTATCAGAATACATGATGGTAATGCGACAATTCAACTTTCCAAGAGAGTGGAATAGACAAATTCATACATGATCAACTTACTATAAATACAAACTTACATAAAATAGAAAAACCAATATGCAAAGGACAGCTACATTTTACGTTCCTTTTCTTCATCTCATATAACACACAATTCTCCGACAAAATCTCAAATCGAGTGCAATCGTTTGAGGAGCTATATCTTTCGACCTCTTCTTTGTTGAAGGCTATCTTAATGGACTTAAATCGCCTGGTAAACACCGCACGTAAAGGGCATTACAACTTAATTTCAATATTTGTACGTTTGTGCTGCGATACGTCGCTTAATATTCACTTCAATGTACGGACCAAAGACTGTACTCTGACAAAATTTCAACACTCACACACACATGAATTTTGTTCATCCGCACACCCATCCTGCAATATAGACTCAGCAAATGATAATGCACAACATACTCTGTTTTATCATCACATGTGCGAAGTAATTTACCCTGTGCTTCAGGTTTGTAATTCAACTGCTCTTTTAGAGCTTCGTGGGAGCTTGCGGGAAATACCTGGTCTTTTGGTGTAGCTCTCGTAGATAGATGAAGTCACACACATAAATATAGCCATACTCTTCATCCTGGGGTGGTTAATAAGGTCCAAGCTTGAAAATTCGGATTTGTGCACCCACTCGAATCCTGCGATAGACAATGGCAATGTTTGACAGCTGGCATAAAGACTGGTTGCATCCCAATATGATATGTAACTCTGTCACTTCTTTGGATCAAAGTTTGCACAATATTTGTTATTGGCAGCAGCATATCTCAACCCTTGCTGGCAAATACCACCAAAATTGCTGGCAAACACCGCAAATAGAAGATTCAATAGTCCGGCACATACCTTCATCTGTAAGCAGCTCAATCTCAGCTTTTGTATACTTGAGTGCCGCCTGCGAACTGAATACAGGTAAACTGACAAAGTGCAGCGCTTCCAAGCCATATGACTTCATTGAAAGCTGTCTAAAATTGCATGTCGTCTAACAGGAGCAGGACATCACATTTCAAGTATATCAAAGTATAATATCTTTCAGTGGCTTGCAATCAAAATGATCATATGTTTCCTGAGCAAAAGCAAAGTCATCGTCAGTGATATAGACTCCATTCAAATCATCATAAAAACGCTCCTTGACTGACAGGCATTCTTCATTGTAGACTTCAGAACTCTTGATCCAAGAATAAGGGGGGGGGGTGGAGTATGTTTAATGCAAAGTAAAAAAAAAAAAGAAAAGGGAAAGGTTAGCCACGGTGTGGGCTTGCTATTCCCTAAAGCTCAAGCAAACAAAAGAAGACACAGACAGCTGGGATACAGAAAATTATGAAAAAATACAGAAGAAACAGCTCCTTCACTAATCGTTGCGCATAGGACGCATCAGAGAATGCCCAGGAGTTTAGATTCCCGAAGGAATCGTGTCAGCGCAGACGTGACTTCAGCGTGCTGGGTAGGGCCAAGTAGCACCGCGAGGGAAAGCTCTCGGTAGCCTAGATGAGCAAGGCGGCGCCGGAGACTCTATCGGTGATCTTCGTACCGCTATCAGAATAAGGGTACACACCCTTCCTGGTTAAGTGCGCAAAGTCATTACCATACACTTGCTGTAGGCACTTAAATGCTTCAATCCCTTCGGACACCTTCAAACTGTCCACCAAACAAGAAAGAGAAAGTATTTGTTAAGAAATTGTGGGCTTGCTGCAAGCCCACAAGTCCCTGAATATTAGATTGCCATATTCAAAACTAGGAATATTTTGTGAACTCGTCGCGATGAGCTTCGGTGGGTGCTTCCACTTCAATGCATGGAAGCAATGCAACAATGAGCTGATATCATACTGAAGGTAGATGAACATGGGAATTTTGGAGTGATTGCTGTAGCTGATGTTACATTCATTGCAAATGGTCGCCAAAATGTTGGTGACACTGCTTTCATGACTATCATCGTGATGTCGAACCTTTTCCTCTCAACACTAAATAATACACCACACTACCCACAATGCATTGCCGTGTTCTGCTTACGAGTTTCTTCAGCTGTAATCTTAATGGGAGCAGGGCAACGACTGATGTCAACCCCCTTGAAAACGTAACAAGCAGTCGACCACCTGGCAGCAGTATCGGGGCCTAAATATTTTTTGCAAATATTTTCAAATCATATGTTCTGATGAGAACACAGCAGAAAGAACTCATAACACGCTTTTGCACCACACTTTTCATGATGTATATAAATATGTTTTGTTTAATAGTGCAAAGGTAAGTCACCCGCAGAGGACCATATGTAATAAGCGCCAATGCATGTGTACTGTGGAAACAACTAAGCTTACCCTCATGCCATACGATGATAACAGATATATTTTTAATGCTATTGAATCACACCGCTATGGAAGCTGTAAAATTGGTAAGGAGTAAGTATGTTGTTTATGTGTATTGTTTATTATATGTACTGTCGTGTGTTGTTTTCTTTTGAGGTCTTGAAGTGTTTGGTTGGGTTTTTCTCCTTCACAGAGATTGGCTACATAATTCTCTGCACTATTGGCTTTAATAAATATATTGGCAACATAATTGACAGAATTCCCAGCACTATTGGCTTTAATAAATATATTGGCAACATAATTGGCACAATTCCCAACGCCAGTCGCTTTAATAAATGTATTTCAACTTCATTACAAGCATTATTAAACATCTTGTCAGGTACTGACTTCCAAACAATACCATTGTTTCTTCATCTTTGTGCGACTGACATACCTGCAGTGCAACGTATTTAACGTGAAGAAATAAATTCATCGCGTAAGTCAACCTGTGTACCTGCGGCGCAAACGCCCTAAATCAAAGTCAGCGGTATATTTGGATTGCAATACCTATTGCCATATTTCATTGCGTTTCATATAGATTTTCGTATTCCTGTTCACGATGCTTTGTTTATCAGCACAACAATTGCGGTACCTCACCTCATCACCTCACCTCACCCCATTCCATCGTCATTCATGTAGTTGTTATTGTTTGTTTATCAGCTCCGAACAGCAGAGTTGCAAAACACAGTTTCAAAGGTGCTAGCAACACACTCACACTAGTTTTGCAAGTGGTTCTATGGCAGAGACTAGCTTCGCAGCCAATATTATGCAGTATTGATACATACCTCTTTGTGTTTCTCAAATATGTGAGCTAAAAAAGTTAAAAGTTGCGCAGAATAACAAAAAATATGGTCGATCCATTTTTGGATCCGACAGAAATGCGTTAGCATTAAAACATTAAAACCCTTTTAGAACTCCCCTTCACAATGCTACACAACCCTTCAACGGCCCTTCACAAATGCTCCAGAGCCCTTCACACGACCCTACACAACGCTAACGCAAGACAACGTAAGCAGGCAAACGAGTCTTTTGGGGTTGCTTGTATTCAGCTTGGTGGCGCCGTCTCGCAGGCTCAGCCTTCTTTAGTCACCGGTCCTCCGCACAGCTTTCATAGTCGATGGCGTGCCCACGCAGACACATCTGAAACTGTCGACCACCACAGCTGCAGCTGCACTGCCAGCGCCGCGTTAAAACTTGAAAACCCATTTGGAACTCTCCTTCACAACGCTACACAACCCTTCAACGACCCTACACAACACTAACGCAAGACAGCATCCGCAGGCAAACGATCCTTTCGGGCTTGCTCTTATTCAGCTTGGCGGCGCCGTCTCGCAGCCTCAGCCTTCTTTCCTCACCGGTCCTCCGCATAGCCTTCATAGTCTATGACGAGCCCACGCATCTGACACATCTGAAACTGTCGACCAGCACAGCTGCACCTGCCACTGGTGTCAGCTCTCTGCAACCCTCCTTAGAGCCCATAGTATAGGAAAATTCACACAACACTGGTCACACGACCAATGACCACTTTTTTGGTCATCAATGTTTTACCACGAACGTGCTGACACACACGCCATAAATGATGGTGTACAGCAGGGGTGCCGAAGTGGCGGCCCGCAGGTCGCATGCAGCCCGTCTAGGGTTGCCATGCGGTCTAGAGACGAGACTAAGAGACGAGCGGCGCCGGTTGGCACATGACAATAGCGAAGACGACAAAGGTAACGCAAGGACAGCCAAGGAACGTCCAACTTTCAACCTTCAATCGTAAACCTTTAATCGTATAATAAGCGGTCGAAAGTTCGACGTTCCCTGTTTCTCTCTGTGTTGCCTTCATCGTCTTCGCTGATGAGTCTGTCGTTGTGCCTGCGTCGGATTTTCCTTGATTAATATACCTAGTACATTCCTGCCAAAATTTCTGAGCAAGCCGTACATGGCCGATGTGTAATATTGGTGCCTTCTATGCTACCAGAGATGGACTGGTTCAGTAGCAGGCTTGCTGATCTCTTGAGTGAATTCCAGTGATAGAAATAGCAAAGATTCTTCGAGTGCAGGAGACTTGAAACGCAGCTTTTTGGCTCGCTGTTTCTCGCAGTTGTTGACGAGGTTCGTGATGATTAACAAATGGAGCTGATTGACCTGCAGTGCGACGGACAGATAAGAACGAGTTCACTGAAGTTGGTCCGGCTTCGGTTTGCTCTTACGTTAAACGAAAGTATCTGAAGATGCGTATGTTGTCGCGGAGAAACCTGTCCATGTTCGGTACAACATGCGCCTATTAGTAATATAACTCGTGCGTTTACGTCGCGAGACAAGTGTGCCAACATACGTGTGCGAGCAGGCGTTTTCTGAGATGAACCTGAATAAGTAAGTTACGTTCACTACTAACAAACGAACACCTCAACACAGTCCTTAAGATTGCAATTGCGCAATCATTTTCACACAATGTTGATGCAATAGTTATAAACAAATAGTTATAGTTATGCAATAGTTATGTGCCAAGTTTCCTCATGACACAGCAAATAAAAATGATCGCTGACCCTGTGATTGAGTGACGCTAGGCAACCCAAATACAGGGTGTTTATCTTTATCCTTTATAGAATTCTTAATAAAAAGTTACGAAAGCAGAATAGATGTCGTTTTTGCAGTTTAGTTATACGGCCATGCGGACATCCTCTGGAAGAGAGTATGGAACTTCAAGATGGCTAACTGCCTTAAAGTTCATTAATTAACTCTTTAATTAGGGGATTTTGAATTTGAACAATTTTTTAAGCGCAGGTGTTAACGGTAGTGAACATTAACGAACTGTTGCCTGAACCCCCAACAATTTGTGCTAAAATTCGGTTTTTTAAATACACTCCATAGGACATTGGACGTTCATCCTGGTGAGAGTTGCTTCCTGATATTTTTCTTTCGGGTAACACAGTTTTTCTTATTTTCTTCGACTGTTTCTTTCTCTTTTTCTTTTTAGAGCCATAAGTGCGTATAGGCAACTAGGGGAAGGGGGACAACTTATTATTATTTTTTTAGAGAGAAAACCGTCCTAGTTCGAAACGTACTTGGGGATGTAGGCGTTTTAGTGAACTTGCAGCACTGTTGATCACTCTGGATACTGTGGAACAACACTGACGCGAATGTTTTACTATGGCCAAAAGCTTCTAATATGCAACTGGAGGCATAGTGTTTCAGTATGCCCCAACCTTCGGGCTCGTAGCAACAGCTTTCACGTATGTTCAAACAATTGGGTATTGCATAACGCAGGGATCAAGGATTTGCCGTGCAGTCATGGCAAACGTATAATACGTCTTTGTTACTACAATCCCAATGTGACTAGCGTTTACAAATCTTGCACTGAACCCACTCCTGGTTCGGTTCGTACTTCTTATGTCACACCGGACAGTAATATTATATGAAGTCATCCACAACAGTATTTGGGCGCCGTTTATTCCTGTCGGCTCGACCGCCCCCAACGCCCCCTTGGGACCGCCACCGGCACGAGCTCACTTTAAATTTGTGTCAGAAGTAAAACAGCAGTACAGCCATTAAGGTTTACAAGTTTTTCGAAAAAAAATCTAATATCGCCCGTGCTGTTATTTTAAGCGATGTGCAGGCTACTACAACTAGGTTACACGATGGACAAAATGGTCACGGGACGTTCTACGCACAGCACATTCGACGAGCACGGTCAGGGAACTGCAAGACCGACGACAGCTGCAGTAAGAGATGCCTTCTACGTGTATGTCGTACACTATTAGTTTATCTTCAGCAGAACAGCGGTTTTCCCTTCCTCCATGGCCATCTTTCAAGTTTCAACGACAGTTAGTCCCGCCTAGAGTTGACAATGACGGACCCAAGTTTCCTGTCACTTAAGTGACATTAAGTGACACTTAAGTGACAGCGGTCCTGTTAAGTCTCATTATAGCTGCCTTTTTCCTGGCCTCCCTCCAACTCCAACACATGGTACATGCGGATATAGAATAACCTAAGCGGGATACTCTTTCACCATACGTATAATCCCACGCTACTACTCCCGTACGTACGCTCAGTGTGCATACGCCTACGGTTCCATTTGCGCAATCTATCGTTCGAGCTGTGTTTTCGGCGCACACCACGGGAATTTCCGAGGAGGTAACCCAAAAATGCTATCGCATCAAAAAGAAATCTACCATTTTCAAAAAGAGCGAGCGCGCATGCGCGTATCCTCTCCTCCTTCCTTGCTCCGCGCGAGTCTCGAAGTGGTTGGAATGCCATCGCCATTTTTCGAAGTTCTTCCTGTGTTTTGGCGCCATGCTGGCCAATTGTGTATCGCCGAGCTGCACAAATTACTATGTCAAAGGAAAGGGGGTCCTGCTGTTCAGGTTTCCATCGAAGAGATTATACCCAGAGAAGCGGGAAGCATGGATCCGCACTGTGAAAAGACTCGGGAAAGACGGAAAGCCTTGGAGGCCAACAACACACTTGAGAATATGCCATGCACATTTCGTTACTGGTGAGGTTACGTTCGAGTCTAAGCGAACATTTTCGATAACGAACATCTTTTTTGGCGTATTAAAGGTGAACCAAACATGGACAAGAGCCACGTGGATTATTTGCCGACCGTCTTCAAGCACCGAAAGCCGACCAGCTGAGCAGGTTTGGATAGATACCACCGCCTAAAGAGAAGAACAGCAGTTAAAGGTATTTCATTCAAAGTGTAAGTCGTGGGAAAGTGCTCAGGAAAGTGGCCGTCACGAATAATTTCAAAAGCCGCATAAGAAATGTCGCCACAGCAACTTTATACAGTGTAAATATGGCGGGCTAGAATATAGAATATAGTGTAAACAGAAATAGAAGTGACGCACGAGTTGGCAGCTTGTTGCTGCGCGTGAAGACTGAATTCAGGCATACACCAATAAGTCGTTCAGTGCGTACCATTGCTAGAACATTTGGTCCTGTGTTCTGCACAATGTACTTGTATATATATGTTGGCTGACTTCAGCTGGAAACGAAGACGCGAATTTGTATGTTGAAAGTTCGCCCAATTGCTACACAATCAGCACAGTGCCCCCTCCCCCCTCCCAAGGGTTCGTGTAAAGCGTCAGTTTAAGAGGGCTGCTTTCCTGTGTTCCTATGCTAATAAAGTATGATTTTTGTTGTCCAAATAACTCTGAGAACTACAATAAGGCCCAAAGACAGTAGGCTGAAAGTTTGATCTCCATACGTCTAGGTCCTGCTTTTATATGATTAGACTTACAAATATGTGGGCGCATTCCCCCAGCCTACCCTACCTGGTTAAACACGACAGATGCCCGGTTTTACCAACCACAGTTAACTTTAACCGCAATCAAAGACCCTGTAAGCTCGGTTGAACCTAAAGTTAGCCGTCAACCTCTTTTCAGTGATGTAACGAGAGTTCCAGGCATGTTAGCCAGTGGTGGCAGAAGAGAGTTGGGATAATTTGAAGGTGAGAGACTCTTGATCTCGGTTCATTTAATCAAAGATGGTGAAACTAGCCCTGTGTCAGAAACCTATATCCAGATAGTCGCTCGTTTTTTTAGGGTTGTTACCTTACCCGAGCCTCTTGTTTCAGCCCTAAACAAAACACTGCTCAACCGGTAAAAAGAACCTGCAAGTGGCGTAAGTTCAGTGTCACCTGAACACACAAGGGACACTGAGTGGACAGAACCAGTGATTTGCACCTGAATCAGGTAAGTGTGTACTGCAAACTATATTGCCCCGAAGACCCATCTCTTCTCCGTTCAGCGTCATTGTTTAACTCACACATCACAAACATACTGAGTTTATCAGTCATAGCAGGGGCAGGCACTATATGTCAAAACATCCACGAGCATATATTTGCTTTCGTATCATTACTACAGCTGCTACATGTTGCCTTTTTTCCCTTAGACCCTGCACAAGCACATCCGACAGACCAGTCTGTCCCATTACCACATTGTGGTAATGACACACTGACACCCGTGGAGGAGTCAAGATACTGAAGGAGACCTTCACGAAAAACTGGCACGCCTTCAGCGGCAAGTGATGCTACCCACTACACGCAACATATATCTTGTTGAGGAATTGTGCGATGCCAAATCTCGTCTTTTAAGCATAGAGCAAATAAGAAATGATGCCGAATGTCGGTACTACACTGGGTTGCCAAACATTGGCATTGTTCAAGCTCTGTTCAATTTTTTGTCCCCCGTGCTTCGATGATGACCTACTGGGGCAATGTGGAGAGGAATCCCAACGAGAAACGTGAACGAGTACGAGAAAGAGAGCTGATGGAAGAATTTTTCATGATCCTGGTCAGACTAAGGAACGGCATGTCTGTAAAAGAGATCTCGCGAAATTTCGGGATATCTGAAGGTCATTTCAGTAAAGTATTTGCAACGTGGATAAATTTTCTTCATCGCGAACTGAAGAGCATTACATCCTTCCCAACAGTTGACCAGATATAACCAACTCTGCCGAAGGCATTTATGAAGTTTGCGAATACCAGATTGGTGCTGGATGCAACAGAATTCAGAAACCGTCTTCTCTGAAAGCACAAAGACAGACATTTTCGCACTACAAACACTATAAAACGTACAAAGTTGTTATTGGATGTACCCCGTATGGTTATATAAGTTTTGTGTCGAGACTCTGGGGAGGGTCTGTATCTGATGTTCATGTTGTTGAGAAAAGTGGATTGTTTGATCGCCTCGAACCTGGTGATGCTATTATGGTAGACAAGGGTTTTACCTTCCCATGTATTCATCCAGGAATTGATGTCTACTATCCACCTTTTAGGGTGAGGGGAGAAGCTTAAATGTCTCGTGAGGCAGTTCTGAGCACAAGAAGTGTGGCGAGTGCTAGAGTACATGTTGAACGCGTGATCAGAAAGGTTAAGGCATTTCATATTCTAGACAAGCCCTTTCCAATCAATATGGTGGATATAGCTGAGCATATATTCCATGTCTGTTGTTACCTGAGTAACTTTCGCTGTCCTTTGATTAAGGATGACACAGACTAAAGTGTGAAGTTAGCACGTTGCAGAGCCTTAGCCTGATGTGCGTGTGTGTGGACCTGCTCAATAAAATAGCAACATGTAACTTCAGCGGAGTCTCCTTATATGTATTTTGAGGTCTCCTTTTGCACTTGCTACATAATACCCTTTCACATATTTTTTATACGAAACATAAGGTCCTAGGGTGCCCAGTCGGCGCACGCGCCTCGTCATTACCTCAGGCATGAGGGCACGCTCTGCAAAGTACAGTAATGCTGGCAGGCACCTGTCTTCCCAAAAGTCCTTATCAAAACATATTCTTTCGATGTTAATGGACTTGACCAACTCAGGATGGTTTGTCCAAACCACGAAGTCACACCACTTGTGTCCCGTGATAGCCATTTGGCCTTGAACCTGCATGTAATTATCATGTGTCCGTTTGAGCATTATTTCATAGCCAATTACTTCACAGCAGAAGTCCTTAGATGCACAGGCTTCTAATGGTGACATGCCCTGTTTGCTGTAAGGGCATTTTACCTCGAGGAGACCTTCTTCACCGTCCACAGCCACAATCCTGTAAGGTGACGCAGCTAAGAAGTTGTGCTCAGGGTGGATGTGGAGACCAGTGTCATAAATCATCACGTGTTTCCCATATAGCGAGAGAATTTCCCTGTATGCCTGTACTGCATGATCCTCGTGCTGTCGTCCATAAATTAGTGGTTTAGCTGCAAGCTGTTGTCGTGGATACAGTATGTCTCTGAGCAGTTTGTCCGGTTTTTCACAGTTGACAATACGCCCAAAGTTGGATGCTGTAATGCGCCCGGTTCTTTCTTTGTGCCACTTCTTATTCTCAGCCTGTCCCTTTGTCTGTTCTGTGATGTTCTCCCTCTCTTCAGTTGACATTGGAAATATACAGTTCATATACTGCTGTACTTCATGCACAGTCCTTGCTTCCCAAAGATGTTCATCATCACCAATGATAGGTTTTGGTGGTTTGTTTGAGAGGCTGCTTGAAGGGCTGCTATACCTGAGCCACTGCAGAGAGGGGCAGCATTCTGTAAGCTTCTCTACCAGAGTGTTGTACTCAGGATGGGAGTACCCTTGCGCTCCGTGACATGGACTGTACGTTCTTTTCTTAACTTGTGGTGTTGGCTTGTTGACAACAAATTTTCTGAAGGTTATATCTTGCAAAGGAACAGATGGACCACACCACGTTCTTTGGCTGCATTGAGAATTAGTTAGGTGAGAGCTCTCCTCCATTAAAACTGAACTTAATTATGTGGATCACAAATAAAATGGTTTATGCTAGGGAGTATATCGCACAAACTCACACTTGCTGGGGATAATCCACTGACAAGGCAGATCGATGCATGACGGTGGATTCGCAGCAAGTCCATGAGCTTTCTCTGTCATATAAAATAACAGCCCCGCAACGTGGTGGCAGGTTTCACTGAGCCTGAAAAGTAACAACAATGACATACATAGGACTCCGACCCTTGCTGTAACGCGCTTTTGCCGACGTAAAGCTATACCAGTATACAAAAATTTTCACAGATATAGAGTGTAGCCTAATATGTTTTCGTTTGACTTACCCGGCAACACAAGTGCAGTGACCACCAAGGATACGACCATCGTTGCGCCTGAACCATGCCGACACAACATGTTGTCCGGCCTTCATTGATGGGGCGCAAACTCCTCTGACAAGCAACAACTCAGAATCCGCCGAAACAGTATTAATCATTGCGTTCCGCAGATGTCCCTTCATCGTAAAGGACCAGCCGCGGTGCGCTTGTTTTACGGATGGCGTGTTGCTGTTTAAGTACTCCCACACTTATGCACGCTGATAGATTGTCAGTCCATGCAGAATGCAAGAACGGAAAAGGTACGCCATCCTCTTCGATCACTTTGCGAGCAACAGCAGCACAGCGTCAATAAACGAAGTAAACGATACAGCTAAATGAACAGCAGACAACGCGTGGAAATTCACAACCGCCTACGCTCGAACCCAGACGCGACCTCATTTCCTAACAGACGGCGCCACTTCCATGGCAAAAGGTGGATGGAGACATCGGTAGCGCTGCGGTGCAGCCAGTTGCTCCAGAACACATCATGTTTTGATGCGATAGCATTATTGGGCTACCTCCTCAGAAATTCATGTGGTATATATACACGCCGAAAACTGAGCCCGGACGATAGATGACGCCACGCGAACCTTGGGCGCAGAACAGTTTATGGCAGGGTATTCAACGTGACTCTTCCCCTTTTTCCGTATACAGTTCGCGTGCGGACAGTCGCCCGAGAACCCGCTCGCAGCTATTCGCGTTTTTCGCCAAACCGACGCCGCACAGGGGTGAAACTCGGGAGTAGCCGATCCAGGTACACACGGCCGACCCCGCGTTCTATTGCGGAGAAGTTGCTGCTTTTCGCATGGGTCGCTGACCTGCACCTGTATTTTGCTGTTGAAATCATGGATGAAGAGAACAGTGCAGAGAACGACCAGCAAATTAAACCAAACTACTTTTGTCCTGTGCCGCAATGCGACTCTGTGCGGCAAGGGGACAGCAGTTTGTCTTTCCGCGTTTTCTTCTTTCCACACATGGAATACCGCCTACTTTGACGCATCCTCGGTATAGATGGATTGAGCGACTCGAAATCAGCAAACTTGTTACATCAGCAATGGTTGTGTGTGTATATGGCAGAGTGGAGCGGTACTGCCTACATATCTGATGAACGTCCTTATTTTTCTTTTTCTCAAGCACACTTCGGTGCAACTCACGTCAGGAAGGGGAAGCTAAACCTTGTCTAGGCAAAACAGAACAATTTTTTCAAACTTGAGTAGCCATTATGTGCAGGAAAGCGCAGGGGATAGCGCGATAACGTATACCAATTCAGTTTTGTAACTGTGCATTTGAATGAGCGCGTCAAATCACTTGGGGGAAAGAATTCAGAAAGAATGCGACGTTTCGTTAAGGTTTCCCAAAAACATGTGCATCAGTGACACAAGCGTGTGGCAACATTACCCTGTAAATTCTAAAATGCACTCCTACACGCGCAACACACTTAGAAGCTCTTACCTGTAAGAGATCATCAGCACAGATATCATGTGCTTGCGTGTGTCTGACATTCCTGTAGCGAAGGACACTCGCTGCTTGCTATTTCGCCCTCGCAACCGGTAAACGTGAAATTCACCCTCACGAAGTGTGTTTGATCAAACACGCCGGAACTTCGCAAATAATACGCTACAACTATAGCCTTCTCTTTGGAGAACTCGGTTACGCCTGACAGAAGTATATGAGCAGCGTTTAATGCACGTTCGCCTTCAACGCATCGAGAATCAACATTGCAGTTCAGAAATCTCAAAATCGAAACTAAGCGACAACGTGGTTACGTCCGCCATGTTAGAGGTTAGATCCGCCACTTACATGTCGCGCAAAACGCGAATAGGAGTGCCTATTGTAAACCATAGCACCTGGTGTCTTTGCTAGGTGAGGTTATCCCGAGGCAGCTGCGGGCATTGCAATGATACGTTATATATTACATATTGTGAGCGAAACTGCCAACGCAGGAGAGCGACGCCTTGCTTCGTCGCGGCGTGGGCCTGCCGACATGATTGATTGATATGTAAAAGAAAAAAATGGGGATGTTATTCCCGAGCCACTCGGGACTGGCTGCTCTAGGACACGTTATTCAGAAAAGAAAGGGAAACTACACAAATCTATACACTTTGAAACGGAATGGATGAAAACATCTCCACAGAACTTTGCACCAAAAACAACAGTGTAGGAGATCTGAGCAAACGGTCGTTCTCGGACTCCCCATGGTGGTGGCCGCTGTCTAAGCATTGCAGTAAATCCAGTTAGGCCTATCGTCTTCCCAAGAGGTTTCATGTGAATGCTTCAGATCATTAAAAGTCAATGGTTCTCGAAATACGTTTATCAGTACTGATGATCCTTTACTATGCATATGATCAGCCTGTGTATACACAATGAAGTAAGAACAAACAAACAAACAAGCAAGTCATCTTCCAATTCGGTTGAGTGAATCTGATTTCTTCACGCCAAACCCTACAGCGCATTATCCTCTCTAGCATTATATCATAACTCATTGCAGTTGTGCTCCTACATTTGGCCCAAACCTGCAAACCATTGCGCGCAATGTAAAATTATTTCCGCATTTTCTTAGCAGTTCAACGATTGCTATCGCATTTCTCCTCGTTTTATCAGCAGGGAAGGCCGTAAACTTTTTCATCATCTCGTTCGGTTCTTCCGTTTTCGTATTAGCAATACCAACAGCGTGAATATTCGCACTGCGATTTACGGTTGAGGCGCGCATCACCTTTGATAGTCTAAACAGCAGAGACAGATTTTACTGTATTTTGTTCAGTTCGGACACAAGGGCGGCTGCCGTCAGAACTTGTCCAAAATAGCGACTGACTCTGCCGGGCGCATGGTTGCGCCAGAGCGACTTGGCAGCCTTCCAAGTTTTGAAGTTGAAGTTTGGATTTTCTTTTTCTTGTGTCATGCGAACATAGCAAGGACATGTACAGGCATGCAAACCTCTCGGTATTGAACAAACACCTCTCTTGCATTGACGCCTTGGCATCATTAGTCAACAAACACAACTGCAGACGGGCTACGGTACACGTGAATTATTCGGAAAGTATTATTGCGAATAAAGAAAGCTTGTGCATTTGTTTTGTTTTGGATTGAATTGGATTTGTGCACGAATTACATTGGATTAAAAATAATATTGAGATTGTGAAAGCGTGGGGCTGTCTACTCCAAAACTCACTCGTACCGCTAAGGGGGTGGTTAAGTGACTATTAACCACATATTAGTAGCGCCACTACCATATTCGCTACTTTTTCCAGTAGCGGAGTAGCGATCCCGCTACATTTTGCATTGGTAACGGAAAAATTATTTCCGCTACAGATATGGGTAGCGAGGGACTCTTTCTCCGCTACCGCTACTATTCAGATATGGAAAACGTCGGACACACACACAAAAAAAAAAAAAAAAAAGAAAAGAAAGGAAACCAGACAACGGCGAAGGAGAATTTTTCTTGTTATTCCTTTTAGTTACGTATTAATCAGACAGACTGATGTGACGATCTTGCACAGTTTCAGTAGCTCTCATAAGCTAAGCGCCATCAAATATTTAGGAATATATATTGTGTTATTCTGTGCATTTTTTTTTTACCTTTTTAAACTCACATTTGCGAAAGACAAACAGGCATGTACAATGGGCTACGAAGCTATAGTTTCCATCGTGCAATCAGTTGCAAATCTAGCGTGAGCGTGTTGACAGCACTAGACAGACTCTAGACAGCACATTTCAAACTGTGGTTACATCCCATTTCGCTTAATCCGGATTATCGGATTAAAGAGGCGGGAGGGGTGACTGGCGTTAGGCGAAATGGGGCTGCTGTGCAATCTCATTAGGCGAAACGGGACTGTCGACAAGTGGGCGTTACTTACATGTCCCGCCCCGATAGTGACGTCTGCAAGAAATGAATGCGCTCGTCCGACGACAACCTTACGTCGTCTGAGACAAGGGCCCTTTACATTTGCAAACGGAGGTGTGTGCGATACTACTAATAATAAAATGAATCGGTCGGTGAATAATAAAATGGCATAGGCCGGTAAATTCATTCATTCATTTGATTTGTTCGTCGGTTCGTTTTTGTGCCCATAACAGCAAACGCTTCGTGGACGTTGCCCACATAGGTGAGGCCGACAACGGCAAGCCCTTTCACCACCACCACCACCTCCACCTCGTGGACATAATTCCCATCATATAATGAAAAATTAGGTGATGTTGAGTGATTGATGATGATAAGATGAACAGAGATGTGGATGTTGTATGATGGATAATAAAGTGATGGGCGACGATGTTGATGTCCAACGTTGATATACTATGTAGACGGGTAGAAATCCAGCGAACCGGCAGAGAATATACTATGTTAATTTATCCTTATTATTATTAATCCTTAATTCTATACTCGTGTACTTAAATGGATAATAGGTGGGTGCACAGTTTTGAGTCTGTCAATAGAGAGTTTTAGGTAACCCTGTGCATGCAACGTTTCCTTTTCCTTTCCGGTTTTCGTAACGTGGCGAGAGAAAGTGAGTTTTAGGAGAGCCGTGCTACGACTCCGTATCACAGAGCCGTTTATAGAGAAAGTTTAGCCATTAGGAGGAGCCTAAATTGAAGATTGTCAAGCGACGTCAAGGCTGAACGACATCCCTCGCCGCGCTGTACAGACGGCCTAAGCCCGTACGCCAACGTAAATGTTATGAAGGGAAGTTTTGGGGCGTGAATGTTATTGTAAGACGGAACAAAAAGCTCTTTCACGCACCGCGACTCCGCGTTGTTTCACAAAGTTAAACGTGGGCAGAGAAAGTTAAAATATAAACGCATAAAGTCAGAGCGTTTCCTGCCTTAAATCAGGTACAACTTCCATGCAAAAGTCACGGAATAAATTGTGACCCACGTGTTCTGCAAATCAGATCATCTCTTACAAAGAATTTGGAGTGTTTTTCCTCAATCATAACCTGGCAGACGCGAATTGGAGTAAGAACAAGAACAAAGTCCAGCAATGAGCGGACACCGTTCTTTACTTCCCTTCCTGGAACATAGTGTTTGAAGCAGAAATCACGTCCAATAGAACGTGACAGCACGTATGCTACGACGTGTTTGCTTATATATGAACTTAGCGGCTAGCTGGTCAGTGTCAAGATATGTTAGCTATTTCTGTTTGTCTGCATGTGTGTCCAAAGCCTGCCCTTTTTCTTAGGCGCATTTTGTAAAGGACCAGTTTGAGTAAAATCGAGCTGATACAAGTGGAATAAGCTGAAACAGACAACAGTGACGACCATTTTTGATCCAACCATAGAGCAAAGGCAGGGCGAACTTCGCTCACAGTAAGCAGACATACATATATTGTTTCTCCCTCCTGGCAGGGAAGGGTAACGGTAATGTTAACGGAAAGAGAAATGGTATATTACCGTAATTGGAGGTGGTAACGATATCGGAAAGGGAAACGTATACCACGGTCCTCCATTACCGGAAACAGAAACGGAAACGAAAATTATTGTCCGGTATTGAATTCGGGTAATGGCAATTCCTGCTTTGCCATGACATTTGAGTGACCTTTCATTTCATTTTTTTTATTTTGATGACCCCATTCCCTGTAATGCTCTAAATACTACACGTGAGCATGGAGACAAAGCGCAATATTGGATCTCGAGGGTGCATCCCTCGCTTACCTTGTCCCAGCCCTGATAACTCCACGAAATCAACACATGACTATACTCCAACATAGCACGAGGATGACAGCCTACGATTTTTAGTTATTTGTTCTTACTTTTTTCATTTCACCGTGGCTATGGCAGTATTATTTACTACTGAGAGCGACCGCTTATGAATGCGACATTGGATGAAGGTTATGCCCCCCTTGAGTTGCTAGACTTAGAGTGAGTGAAGACTGAAGACATGTTCCTACATTTAAAAAAAGAAGAATCCTGCAAGATATGCGCATCCGAACGACGTAAAATTACGACGTGTTGTGTGTAAGCGTGACACCGAAGCAGCACTTGAGCAAAACATGGTGATGACAGCGCCTGACGGGCTGTTCTCCCGCAGCTCTGTAACAGCCTTTCCATTACCGGAAACAGTAACGGAAACGTAACGGAAACGAAATTGAAAGGGTGATATCAGAAACGGATAACGGAAACGAAAATATAGCTGTAACGAAAATGGAAACAGTAACGAAAATACGTCCGTTGCCCTTCCCTGCCTCCTGGTACCCATGCATTTACGTTGGTGAAAACAGCTTGAGGTTTAGCGCCGTGTTCTGTGCTTCTTTGCTTTTCTGTCCCTCTTTGGATATGTACATCTACGTCTCATTTTTCTACTGCAGCCACTACATCAGAACTGCCCGACCCTTGAGAGCGATGAGCAAGTGCCACCGTACACGGGACAACGGTTCCCAAAGCCGGTAGGTGTTAAGTGTTGAAAGAAGGAAGTCAGTGAAAAGGTTAGCCAGCTGTAGGACTCGAACCCACATCTTCTGGATTACCGGTACAATTTCCATCATGTTCAACAGGTGTTAAGTGGGTGCAAAACGTCTCTTCCTTTCCATAAATGTGCGTCTTGTATGTAACACTTAAGTAGTTGAATCATCAACATTGAAGCAGGGCTGCCATTCGAAAAGCAGTGACTTGCGATTGCACATGCAATTAAATACGCCAATCATTTAGGTTGGAGATCTGTATGTGTGAAGACCTCGTGGGTGCATACTGGGTGGGTGCGTATAACACTGGGCCCGACATAACAATACACCACAATCCACCATAAAATCCGCCCCTGAAATCCACACAACGATCCACATCTGAGGGTAAACGGATAAGCGAACTGAAATGAAATGCTGAGTCGTTGAAAAAATGTGTCAGACGTTCAAGAAGCCAGACAGCGTCGTGACTTGTTTGTTCACAGAGGTTCACAGAGAGAGTTTGTTCGCTCGAAAGAAGCCGCGAACAAAAGGAGCGCGCAGGCGCAGCAGAGAAGTAGAGGAGCCCCCATCGAACAGCGGCCAGCGCTGGGTTACTTCGCAAAAACAGGGGTTAACAGGTTAAACTGTTAACAGGGGTCTCAGAATCCATATGTAAACAGGAAAACTAATAATATGGTTACTAAAATAACGAAGTTCCGATGTCATAGTGTGTAATACCAATTTTCAGCGTTGCCCGCTGTACAGGGGGTTGTTTGACACCAGGCGTCGCACCGCTCTACTACGCCGCATCTTTCATGGCAAATTAAAAATATTTATAGCGCGTTGTCGGTCGTATGATTCCGCATGTGGTATTTAGAAGCAACAAAGTCTCTAGTCACATCACCATGCATATCATGCTTGTCTACTGCTTTACAGTACCTTTAAGCTTCCAGGAGGGAAACAGGACATTCCATAAACGCATCAGCTTACTCTTTGTGCAACACCTTCTTAAGCTACCCACCATCACTGGCGAGTACCACGCCACTTGTACAATCACAGCGGACAACCACTCCGTAGCCTTGGAGCATATCCTAAAACCAACGGTGACAGACGATTGCCCACCATCTAATTGCGACGACCGCATTGCTGCATGCAAAAGTGGTCGCTGTGCGTGCTTTCCGCTGTTTCCAGTGAAGGTACGGTCCGCGTACACGACTTATCGTGCAGCGTCGTTCCTTGAACATCCTTGTCACTATGACAAACAGTGCGCGTACCACACAAACAACAGCGAGTGTACAGAGGAGGGCTGGTGTGCCTGTCAGCAAGGTTATGGGCCTTCAAAACGGGGACAGTGTGTCAGGACGCACGGGCTGAACGCCCGTTGCGATGTAAACGACGAGTGTCGTGCGCTGAATGCTATTTGTGTGTTCAGCCGCTGTGCTTGTAAGTATCCCACGATTGAACACAACGGCTTCTGCGTCAAGCTAGGGATGCCTGTTCAGCACCGGTATTCGGTTTCTTCAAAACGCGCGGCTTGGAACTGGTGTCTTTCCGGTGTACTTGCAGCTGTAGCGCATTATGCTGCACCTGTCTGCTTGCGGTTGTTACTGATATGATGTCCGGACTGGACGAGCAACGAATTACGATATTCGGAAATAAAATATATAATACTTATAAGTATTTTGTTGTCGCTTAGAATATATGTGACAATGAGCGTGCATGTAAAAGGAAGGATAACGGACGTATTTTCGTTATCCGTTTCTGATACCAGCTTTGAATTTCGTTTCCGTTACTGTTTCCGGTAATGGAACGGCTGTTACAGAGCTGCGGGGGGACAGGCCGTCAGGCTCTGTCAACACCTGGTTTTGCCCAAGTGGTGCTTCGGTGTCAGGCGTACACATTAGACAAGTAATTTTACGTCGTTGGGATGCGCACATCGTGCAAACATTTTAAAGAAGTGTGGAACATGTCTTCAGTCAGTCTTCTCTCTTCAGTCACTCTGAGTCCAGCAACCCAAGATGGGCGTAACTTTCATCCAATGTCGCATTCGTAGGCGGACGCTCTCTGTAGTAAACAATACTGGTATATATTTTTTTATTTTTTTTTTAATTTCGTGTTAGCGCCGCGAAGCAACTGTGGCTATGAGCGGCGTACAGACGTGGACAGATGGAGAGAGAACAGTAGGAAGGAGTGGGGGACAGGGGGGTTAGTGTGCGTCCTGGGCCGACTTCAGGGGGAACTGTGCCGACATTCGTCTGGAAAGTCTTCGGAAAACCCAGGGAAAACCTCAGACAGCACAGCCGGTGACAGGATTCGAACCCGTGTCACCTCCCAGTCTCGGCGTGGAAAGCGATCATCTTAACCACTATGCCACAATACTGGTATAGCCACTGTGAAATGAAGAAAGGAAAAAATATCATATGCTGTCATCCTCGGGCTATGGTGAAGTAGAGTGCGTGGGGTCTATGTTGTGTAAGTCTCATGTCTTGATGTCATGTAGGTAGCTAACGACATGAGTAGGTAAGCGAGTGATGCACCCTCGAGATCTAATATTTGCGCTTTGTTTCCATGCTGTCGTGTAGTATTTAGAGCATTACAGGGAATGGAGTTGTCAAAATACAAAAATAAAATGAAAAGTCACTGACATTTCATCGCAACAACAGTAATAGCCATAACCCGAATTCAATACCGGATGATAATTTTCGTTTCCGTTTCTGTTTCCGGTAATGGAAGGCAGTAGTATGCGTTTCCGTTTTCGTTATCGTTACCATCTCCAATTTCGGTAATATACCGTTTCTGTTTCCGTTACCATTACCGTTACCCTTCCCTGCATGTAACCTCAGAGAATGCATATGCTGCGTAATGTAATGTTGCGCGAGGTTGTAGATATGTGTTAGAAATAAGGAATTTCATGTTCATGATTTTGGTTTCATTGCCCATTGCGATGTGAACGAAAGCGACATCCGGGAAGTGCACAAGGACTATATTCAACATTAGTTCAGTGACAGACTTGAGCGTTGGAATTTGCTACTTTCTACAAATCTACTCGTACATCAACGCGTGAAAATAGAACGCTGGGAACGCGGGTCACTATGTAAGAATGACGCTATATACACTATGCCTAACGTTGCTTAAGTCCAAAGACTGAAAGACCCAATGAATTATTTTTCAAAATTCTCGCCTGTTGAGCTTGCATTCTTACTACACATATATTTACAGAGGCTCTGTCAGACGATGGTCTACCAGGCTTAGAATGCTAATCCGTGTGTCATATATGGGATGACATTTCACCGTGGCATTTAGTGTGGGAACACATGCGCACGCATGATCCTGTACGTGCTGCCATCAATCACTTTCATCGTGTAACCGGTGTTGACACGTTTTGAGTTAACCCGATGAACAAACGAGAACGGCGATATGGGCTAGTTGGCACATGACAGGCGGTTCTGGAGCATACGAACATGTAAGGAAGACACACAACCCCCTAACAACTGAGCTTTACTTTTCACACAAACGCCTCGTTATAACAATCATGTGAAAGGAGAAGACACGTCCTACCGGGCATAATTATCCATGTATTGCTAGGAAGAGGTCGGCACTTCCGACGCCTGCTCATTGATCTCAAGCTCAGCTCCTTGTTTTCTCACTCAAGCTGAGTCAGTCGCCGCTCAGCTGTCCATTTGCTCACTCACGCCCACTGACTCCCGGCTCTGCTCAGCGTTTGCTCAGTCAGGCTCACTCACTCCTCGCTCAGCTCTCAGTTTGCTCACTCATGCTCAACTCACTCGTCACACTGAGCATGAGCGGGCATGCTCATGAGTGTGAATTTTGTCAAGTATATATCACGTTCCTCCGTGTAGCAGCATCACACTGCCGTAGCATAGTCCGTGGTGCTATGCTACCAATTGTCTTCTGTGTTCCAGCCTCAGAACATCAATTTCCATCGTGTTCAACAGTTGCCGCTTGCGTTGCCCCGTCGTATGAACGTGTGCCTGAGTGAGAAAACATGTAAGAGTGAAAGTGGAATGATTGAGTGAGTGAGTGAGTGAGTGGGTGTGTTTGTCCCTTCAAATGACGCACCCTTGGAAGTCGTTGGGGAGGTGTGTCAGCTTAGCTCAATATTTTAGCGCTCTGGACTGGTAATCCAGAAGATGTGGTTTCGAGTCCTACCTTTTCAATGGCTTCCTTCTTTCAGTGCTATGCTACCATTGTAACTGTTCAGCGTATCGAGAAGGTCTCAATGGACGATTACGATGTTGAGATTGATAGTGGGGAGGGATTGACTTATACCTTTGTAACACGGGCAGTCTTAACCGCGGTTAAGCTTAACTACCGTTACCCGAACAAACCGCAGTTATCGTGAACCGCGGTTTGTTGTTGTCACACGGGGGTTTGTGACATGTTAGCAGTGATCACGTGATTGCGACACAAGCGCCAGGGGTATTTTGATTACGCTGTATATCATGAAAAGAAAAGGGCATAACTGTAATTAAAAAGCTTTACGATCAAAGCTTACCTCGTAAAACCGAGATTGCCAAGCTCGGTTTCCATAACCGCGGGGCGTAACACCCGTTCGGTCGGTCGTGTGACTGCGGCGAACCGCGGTTGCCTTAACCGTGGTTAGCGCTGCCCGTGTGACAAGGGCATTATTAGTATTCGTCCGGTTGATACATAGCGCCCGTGGTAGTCCAGAGAATTCCGTTACCGCTCACTACAGCTCTCCGTTTGGTCGCTCATGCTCACTCACTCTCTGCTCAGCTCTTCATATGCTCACTCATGCTGACTCACTCCCTGCTCAGCTCTTCATATATGCTCACTCATGCTCACTCACTTCCTGCTCAGCTCTTCATATGCTCACTCATGCTCACTCACTCCCTGCTCAGATCTTCATATGCTCACCCATGCTCACTCACTCCCTGCTCAGCTCTTCATATGCTCAATCATGCTCACTCATTTCCCGCTCAGCTCGCCGTTTGCTCACTCATGCTCAACGCATTCGACACATTGAGCATAAGTGAGCATGAATGAGCATGCTCATGAGTTAGCTTTGCCGAGGTATGTTGCTAGGTGATCACGCTCCTTGGGTGTGCGCAAAATGGAAGGTTAATTTACGCATGTTCTTTCCCAGTTCTAATGATTATGAATGATTTATATACCTCCAATTGTAACCTGAATCCAAAGTTTCCCCTTATCTTGGATTACACGAACATCGGGGACTCGGGGTGCATCCGCACCGGAGAACATGGACCTCCAGATTTCCTGACAGTGTACCTGACATGGTACATTTGTGTTCTCTGTATCCAACATTGATACAAGCCTAATCCGACAAAAACGAATTAACAACGTCCTCTCAACAAACCGAGTGACAGTCTAATTGTCATTGATGCGTTTACGGACACCCACTGGTAGGGTTCTTATTCGAGGTTGTCGGATAACTGCGGCTTGGCGGACGGCACTGTCCAGCGTCATCTTTGCGGTAAATTCCCAAGAAACATGGCTCTTCTTCAGGCCTTCATGGCTCTTATATGCCACAATTTGCTAGCATATTCAGTTATTCAAAGTGCCCACGTGCCTATACAGGGTGTCCCAGCTAACTGCGAACATATTTAAAAATATATATATCACTTTTTCCGACATGAAAATAGTTGCAAGAAATCAACTGCGTATGCTGAAGAGCACTCCTTAGGAGGGCATTAGCAAACTCCTAAGACAATGTCTTAATTAACTTTCAATAATTAACTTTTTAATTATAAAAGCTACGAAGTTGTCCCAATGAGAACATCTGTTCCTTTCGGTCACCTGATATCCTAGCCGTTTTCAGAACAAAAATCCGCTCGGTAGATCGTATGCAAAAAATTCGTGAAGGAACACAGTTTTTTTCTTTATTTTGTTCATTGCGCATCTTCGGAGACGCTTCTTTTCTTTACCCTCAATGTGAGAGGGTGAAGGAGCACAGTGTCGCCCCATGCGTCGAAGATGAGCTTTAACTTGCGGAAACAAAATAAAAACAAATGAATGAGCCGGAGCTCTTTGGCTACACGTATAGCATATGTCTGTAACTCAAACATCGCCATGCCAGTACTGGACAGCTGTTTCGGCCTTCTTGGACCTCTCTTGGACCGGCTATTGTTTTCCTATTATACTTCACTGGCTTTGCACTGGGCTTTCAGTGAGTGAGTTATCTCACCCTGACGGGAGGAATCACGTGTTACCCCAAGCAGCACGCCAATATTGGTCCAATATTGGACCCATATGGGCTGCCAAGATTGCCAATATTGGCCCAATATGGGCTGCCAATATTGGACCAATATGGGGAGTGCAACCAGGCTCCATATTGGACCAATATGGGCTGCCCATATTGGCGAGCCCATTTTGCGCCAATATTTCTGTGATAACACCTACGGGGAGCCCGTGTAATAATAAAGCATTATACTGTATAATATTCACTACATTTGTATGATTTTTGCTTTTTTATTTCTGCGGATCTAATTGATCCACGTTCACATCACTTCAAAAAAAAAGAACGAAAAAAAAGGAAAGAAACACGGCATTGCCCAAACACAAAAAAAAACGAAGAACAGGTGCTACGCCCGCGCTGAAGATCACAAGCAGTCCCACAGAACTGCCAATACCTAAGATCCCTCAGAAGCCTTCATTGGGATCGCAATATTCTGTGGTCTAACAATTTCCACACCCGATCCGAGAATACAAAGCAGCGAAACACTTTCGTGGCGGTGACGGACACACGCCAGAGCAATTTACACTGCTTGCAGCAACTTGAAATCACCTAACTTTACAGAATAGCCATCCCTTCTTATCAAACATTGTGTTTTTTACTTGACCTGCCGCAATTTCGTTACCATTACAGCACCCAGCGACATTTTAGCCCTATGGAACGTCCGTTCGGGCTGTCGCGCATGCGCATTAGTTGTAGGACGCGTGATTACGCTCAAACAACTCGCTTGCTCACAGTCGGCTCGACCGATTGGCATTGGCATCGCGAAGGAAGATGGCGGCGACTTTCAAGACGTGGAATGTTGAGGTGTCGAACTCTAGCGAACTTTACGTTGGGAATGCCAAGTACGTTGACTGTTTCTAACAATGTGTATCATCTGCGGGAAGTTGTTGAATGTAACGATGTAGTGAATAGGGTATTTCACACGCTTCAACGTTCAATCTTGCCGTGCTGCTTGGGCATTTGTGCAACACGGCTACGTACCCTGTTCAGTCAATATGGGGTGTACGCGTGCAATATGGAGCCCATATTCCCAAGATTTTCCCAATATTGGCTCAAAGTGGGCAATATGGGGCCCATATTGCCAGGATTTTCCCCATATTGGCTGAAACTGGGCAATATGGGGCCCATATTGCCCATTTTCAGCCAATATGGGGAAAATCTTGGCGAAACGGGTCCCATATTGGACCCGTATCGCCAATGACCAGCCAATATGGGTCCAATATTATGTGCTGCTTGGGACGTGACCTTCTGACGCCATCCACTCAAACGTTGCCTGCCTGCGTACTGCTGATGAGGTCCAAGAAGGCCGAAACAGCTGTCCAGTACTGGCATGGCGATGTTTGAGTTACAGACATATGCTATACGTGTAGCCAAAGAGCTCCGGCTATTGTTTTCCTATTATACTTCACTGGCTTTGCACTGGGCTTTCAGTGAGTGAGTTATCTCACCCTGACGGGAGGAATCACGTGTTACGTGACCTTCTGACGCCATCCACTCAAACGTTGCCTGCCTGCGTACTGCTGATGAGGTCCAAGAAGGCCGAAACAGCTGTCCAGTACTGGCATGGCGATGTTTGAGTTACAGACATATGCTATACGTGTAGCCAAAGAGCTCCGGCTATTGTTTTCCTATTATACTTCACTGGCTTTGCACTGGGCTTTCAGTGAGTGAGTTATCTCACCCTGACGGGAGGAATCACGTGTTACGTGACCTTCTGACGCCATCCACTCAAACGTTGCCTGCCTGCGTACTGCTGATGAGGTCCAAGAAGGCCGAAACAGCTGTCCAGTACTGGCATGGCGATGTTTGAGTTACAGACATATGCTATACGTGTAGCCAAAGAGCTCCGGCTATTGTTTTCCTATTATATATATATATATATATATATATATATATATATATATATATATATATATATATATATATATATATATAGATACTCATTGAACGATGCGACAGCACCAGAGGACACGTGTTTCGCCGTGTTTGCGGCTCGTCGGCCCTGGGTAGCTGCGCATCGTTCGGGATTGGCAAACCAGGGGTCACTCAGCGAGTGACCCCTGATCGCTGAGTGACCCCTGGTTTGCCAATCCCGAACGATGCGCAGCTACCCAGGGCCGACGAGCCGCAAACACGGCGAAACACGTGTCCTCTGGTGCTGTCGCATCGTTCAATGAGTATCTGTTTCTCTACGTGCAGCCATAGAAGCCATCTTAACTGTAAATTTGAATTTCAAACACGTCTAGCATCATTTACCTATTTTTTAACGGCTTTTCCCCCCTCTTTATATACATATATATATATATATTTAAAAAATATGTTCGCAGTTAACTGGAACACCCTGTACAATACCCCTGACACACGGCAAGGCTAGGCCCACGAAACACACACACACTCACACAACCGCCTTCTACTAACTGGTTGATTTCGTCAAGGCCGGATTACGTGGCGGCGCTTACGCTTGGTGTGAACCCGCGACCAGCCGCTCGCGTCGACGCTATTTTGCTACACACTCTTAAAGGAACTGTAAAGCAGTAGATGATATGCATGATATGCCGGTGATGTGACTAGAGACTTTGTTGCTTCTAAATACCATATGCGGAACCAAAGAACCGACAACGCGCTATAAATATTTTTAACGCCTGGTGTCAAACAACCCCCTGTACAGCGGGCAACACTGAAAATTGGTATTACACACTATGACATCGGAACTTCGTTATTTTAGTAACCATATTATTAGTTTTCCTGTTTACATATGGATTCTGAGACCCCTGTTAACAGTTTAACCTGTTAACCCCTGTTTTTGCGAAGTAACCCAGCGCTGGCCGCTGTTCGATGGGGGCTCCTCTACTTCTCTGCTGCGCCTGCGCGCTCCTTTTGTTCGCGGCCTCTTTCGAACGAACAAACTCTCTCTGTGAACCTCTGTGAACTAACAAGTCCCGACGCTGTCTGGCTTCTTGAACGTCTGACACATTTTTTTCAACGGCTCAGCATTTCATTTCAGTTCGCTTATCCGTTTATCCTCAGATGTGGATCGTTGTGTGGATTGCAGGGGCGGATTTTATGGTGGATTGTGGTGGATCGTTATGTCGGGCCCAGTGTTATACGCATGCAATGTGGTTGCCGCCGTATGTGTCAGAAGTACGGATTCATTTCGAATACCTAGTACAGTGTTGCCAGTAATCTTTAATTGTAATTTACTAATTAACTGCACCGTCGATTGGAATGAAACTTGCACAGTTTTTGTCCTGGTGGCTTGGACTATCGAATAGCCACACTAAATGACATTTGATCGGTGCTGCTTTACAGTACCTTTAAAAATGAACTTCAACACATAGAACGCACTTTGCCAACCTTAATCCCAAATGACATCGTTCTCGCTCCTGATTTGTTGAAAACGGGAGGTGTATGCCAGGTGTATGCCCTTTTTGTCGTGAAGACCAATGAAGGCTTCTGAGGCTTATGTTTGACAGTTTGGACTGCCTGCCTAGCACTAGCTGATCTTGCTCTTCGTTTTTAGGGCGAGGGCAGTACTATTTTGGAAATGTGATGTGGGCAAGCTTTCGCTTGTCCCATCCTACAGTTGGTAATTCGCGTTTTTCATGACCTGTAGGTGGCGCATCTGAACTCCAACATGGCGGACGTATCCAGGTTGTCGCTTAGTTTCGATTTTGAAGTTTCCGAACTGCAATGTTAATTCTCGATGTGTTGAAGGCGAACGAGTATTAAACGCTGCTGATATACTTCTGGCAGGCGTAACCGGGTTGTCCAAAGAGAAGGCTATAGTTGTCGCATCTTATTTGCGAAGTTCCGGCGCGTTTGATCAACCTCATTTCGTGAAGGTGAATTTCACGTTTACCGCTTGCGAGGCCGAAATAGCAAGCAGCGAGTGTCCTGCGCTGCAGGAACATGAGGGACATGCAAGCACACGACATCTGTGCTGCAGTTCTCTTTCAGCTAACATCTTCTAAGTGTGTAACGCGTGTACGTATGTAGTTTACAAGTTACACGGTAATGTTGTGACATTCGTGTGTCACTGGTGCGCATGTTTTTGGGAAACCATAACGAAACATCGCATTCTTTCTGCATTCTTTCCCAAGTGATTTGACGAGCTGATTCAAATGCAGAGTGACAAAAGTGACTTGATATACGTTTTCACGCTATCTCTTGCGCTTTCTTACACATAATGGCTATTCAAGTTTGAAACAAACTTGTTCTGTTTTGTCTCGACAAGTTTTTGCTTCCCTTCCTGAAGTGAGTTGCACAGAAGTGTGCTTCAGAAAAAAAGAAAAGAAAAAAAAAAGAACGTTTATCATATATGTAGGCAGTACCGCCCCAAGAGCTCTGCCCCAAGCAGCACAATGTACTGAAAGTCGAGTGCAATAGGGGTGGACGGGTAGGTGGAAGGCCTTGAACAGACTCGTGAAACTAAAGCACATTGATAAGACACATACCGTCCACCCCTATTGCACTCGACTTTGAGTACATTGTGCTGCTTGGGGCCAGACACACACAAGCATTGCTGATGTAACAGATTTGCTGATTTTGAGTCGCTCAATCCATTTCTTCCGAGGACGCGTCGAAGTAGGTGGTATTCTCTGTGTGGAAACAAAAAACGCGGAAAGACAAACTGCTATCCCCTCGGAGCGCAGAGTCGCATTTTGACATAGAACAAAACTAGTTTGGTTTAGTTCGCTGGTCGTTGTCTGCAATGTTTACTTCATCCATGATCTCAACAGCAAAATACGGGGGCAGCTCAGCGATTCATGCGAAAACCAGCAACTTCTCCGCAAGTGTACGCGGGGTCGGCCTGGTGTACCTGGTTTGGCTAGTCCCGAGTTTCACCGCTGAGCGGCGTCGCTTTGGCGAAAAACGCGAATAGGCCATTTCAAAAAGTTCCAGGGAGGAGGGCATGCCTGGAAATGCTGTGCAAAACGACAACGACGGTGCATGCACCAGTACGACGACGACGACGGTCGGAGACGATAGCAAATCGCTTTTGCAAATGGCCTATATGAAGACGTCTGTAAGTTCAGTCTGGTAACCAGGTCAAAATTTAGGATGCAACGAAATTATGCCGAATTTCATGACGCGATAACTCGGTGAAGGAACCAACCGGATGGATCCAGATAGCTTACACGTGTAAGATTCTAGCTCACAAAATAATTTTGGCGGCTGACGCGAGTGTGGCGGGCGCGTGCGAGAGAGACGGAAATCATGACCAGAGTTCAGGGACACCTCCTCTGATGCCGGTTTTCCCTGATAGCAGAACGACATGTAAGAAAGCCAACAAGGAAAGAAGATGGAAAGAGGCGAAACAAACAAACGAGAAAGGGAATTTGTACATCAGATATCGATATATATTGAGCGCGGGACAGCCTACAGCAGACCAACAAAGCCTAAGGACACTGCACTGAGGCACAGCAGTTATTTTTCTTTCCTAACTCCAACTCCAACAGTGCACGAGCGCACACGCCGAACGCAGAGTGAAAATGTGATAAATCAGCTCTTAAACCTTTTACAAAGCTTTTCCGTTGTTGTAGTGCTGTTCAGAAGTCTGATCTCCAACACATAGCGTGTGGAACGCGGTGATTGGCACGCATAATTCACGGCCTGATCCACGATGACAAAGTGTGGCTCGGTTTCATTAAATGTCCCCTAAATTTAGGACTAGTCCTCGGATTTTTATCGTCTGTTAGCGACGTAACGTGAATTCCACAAAGTTATCCAGTGTTCGCAAAGAAGAGTTACGAATGACAGGCGTCCAAAGACGTTTGTTCTCAGTTCAGATATTAGTGAGTTTTAGTGTATCGTACGCTGGGGGGTCGCTTTTGCGTACAATATGCTAAAACTTAATATTAATGTGCGTTAGTGAAACCGCGCCAGCATTACACTGCAAAAGCGTAGTTGGGGTTCACTGTGTAAAAAATTTGTATGTAAAAAAAATAATAAAATTAGTGACGAAGGCCACATGTCTCCATAATTTTCTCCTCTACCGTGTATTCCAGAAATTACCCCACATTATAACAGCGAGTGCCAGTAGACCGGTGATAACGTCACGGTTAACTTACCGGAACCAATGACAGATACAGCGTGACTCATAATCTTACTGCGGTAGACACGGTAGCCTACCGGCCTTCCGGTAGCGGTCTAGTAACACTTAAGGCTGATCACATTACAGCGTTTACAGCTGCGTAGGGCGTCTTGCGTGTGCCTTCGTTCCACCCTGAAGGACGTTCCCTTGCAATGCACCGCAAATGCAACGGTGCGAATAAGGCTTTACTATTAGAAAGTTTTAGTGCATGTGCGCTATAGCTACGGTTCCGCGTTTTCGATGTTTATTTTTGGGCGGATTCGGCATATGTTTTTCGATGTTTATTGATTTTCGCGAAATCGGAGTTTTTCGATGTTTTTCCTTGCGTGTACATGGTTTACCCGACAGTTATCGGCGAATAGCAATCACAATGTAATTTCAGTGATGTGCGCGTCTAACGCAGCCTTAACAACAACCACCAATGCGATTTGCTAGTTTCTTAGGTACCTAAGTGCTGCAAGAAATGACCGGAAGGCGTTTGCTCACCTTGTTCGTTGCGAGGATTCTCCAGATTCACGTGGCGCCGCGATTGCACGTGCTCCCGTATGTGCGCCGCACCTCTTCCGCAGCCCACATTAACTGTCACGTGGCAATACTTGCATGCGACAGCATCTTCCTTGTCTGAGAGTTCAAAACCTTAATTTTCGTAAACGTAGTCCGAGGCCCTCTTCCTTCCCATTTCGGGTGCACCGGAAAGACAGGACCGCCGTACGTAGAAAGTGGAAGTGTATGTACTGTCGTAACTTCTCCACTAAACAACTACAGGCCGGTGACCAAGATTCTACTTGACGTCACGTCCCTAAAAGGTTCACAAGCGCGGTGGGCCACCTACAATGGCAGAAGAATGAGATTCCGACCAGCACACCCGATCCGGGACAAGAGGATTGACCCTGGAACACTCAATGTGGTCGCAGGTCATCCAACCATAGCAAATACCAAGAAAAGAAGAGTAATAAAGGAAAGCCTGCTTGGGCATGTTGGAATCTTATGCTGGGCATGAGCAGCAATTTATTTGTCATGGTTCCTGGAATGTTGCTCTGTATTCGATGTTTTTCGATTAAAACCGAATGAAGGAAAATTTACCCGGCGTATGTTTTTTGATTAAAACCGAAAACACGGAACCCTAGCTATAGCCTTTGCGTACGGAAGGGGTAGTATTGATGGTTCTGCGCACGCCCACAACAGAAAGAGAGCTTCACGCAGTGCGAAGAACTACCGGCGCTATCCTTTGCGTACGCAAAGGCGATAGCGTACGATGCACTAAAACTCTGTAATGAAAAGAAGCTATACCCTATGAGCTACGAAAACGAATTCGGTCATTGGCACTTCGCACTTGTTACCCTGTTTTCACCGTATCATCTACTTCAGTTTGTTCTTGGCATCATCATGAGTACATTATAATGCTCTATTCCAAATTGTGCCAGTTACGGTCGCTTTATGCCACCGCCAAGAAACTTTGCCGAATGCCACCCCCCTCCCACCCCCAAAAAGAAAGAAAAACAAGCAGGGAGCCGAAGAATGTTCAATTCAGAACATTTGGAGGAGGCAATAGAGTGACCTTCGCGCGAGTTTGCACCAAGCGCATGTGAGCTATGATATAGTACGAAAGGTGACAAAAGTGATAAAAACCGTACTGTTTGGTACTGCACGTTAGAAGCGATAAAATACCCCACGTTTCGGGTTTGTGATAGGGAGGGTCAGACCTGTTTTGTTGAAAACCTTGTCTTCCAATACGCTACGACAGTACGTCTCTGCGCACGAGAGAAAGAAAAGGTTGGAGAAAGCACGTGACAAAACGTCTGTCGACTCAGAAAACAGCAGTAAGGGGGCATTTGCAGACGGGCTACAACACTATGTTGAAAAGGCGAAGTCATGTGGACCTAATGTGTAGTTGTTGTGGTACCTCATTTAAGAGGAATTCCTTAATTGCAATTCAATTAAGAGCCAGATCGTTCTATGTGCACGACGGGAAAGGGAAAAGCAGGGGGGGGGGGAGAGGGCTGCGCCAACCGCTGACCTACTTGCATAGCGTCATAAGCGTTTGTAATGTACCTGAGAAGCGGGAAGAGTACAGGTTTTCCCACTCGTCCTATAAGCGCTGTAATGATTAGTTGTGAGACGACGCTCCCGCTTCTTCGAGTTCCAGCATCCATCCCAATAAACAGATCCTCCGTTACCTGTTTCCTTGCCACATAATGCCATCAAACGTGTTCTGTGGCTCGTGCATTACTTGTTACGACATTTGGATTAAAATGCGTGGGTAGGCCTGCAGGTGCGAACACGAACACAATGTTAAAGAGGAGCAAGCAACAAGCAAAAAAAAAAAAAAGTGGAACTGTAAGGAGCAGCTCGCTGTGCTGCACATCCTAATCACATGTCCTGTACATGAGCCTCATCGTCACTATCACTTTCAAGTGTTTTACCGATATCAGTTGCCACATCACTCAGCCTTGTTGTTGGGATATGAGCCCTTTCTACCCATCATGAGAATTTATGAGTATTTTAAAGATATTGGCTACTTAAATGCTATATAGTTTTATCCAGCTTTGCTCATATACCATGTTTTATGTCTGAATCTTTGTGAAATGCTAATTTTAGTCTAATCTTTCTGCTTTTACTTAGTCACTAACAACCATTGCCTTGGCGCACTACGGAGTTGCTTGTACGCTATAAAAACTCCAATCATCATCATCATCATCATCAAAAAAAGAGAAACAGGAATTTCGACCTCCTTCCCCTTGTAAAGCGTGCGATTAAAGATGATTTCTCTACTATTGTTCCCTTGCCAAGTACGTCGGAAGGTGGTGAAGCAGGTGAAGTTGGTCGGCGTGCAACGGAAAATGGTCTACCTTTCAGACACTAAGCGTACAGGCGACAGGTCAGCATTACCGCAATTGAAGCAAAACAGAACAGGAACTGATTATGCCACAGTGTCCGTACGGCAATAAAAAGCCCTTCAGGAAGAAAACTGTGACGCTCTCGCCTGCTGTTATTCTCGGAACTCTCTTTATAAAAGAAAAAGTAGTAATACGAAATCACAATGGTCCGCGGATAGAACCAGGGAACGCGAATGCCAATACCGACATCTACACCACTAGGCCAACAACGCATCACGTTATCATCGTGAGGGATCAGAACGCAAATGCTTCGGAAGCCACACTGAAGTAGTCGTCACTTCTATCGTCGTGGGGAAAAGATTGGAGCATCTTACATTTGCGCACAACCTTGCATAGCGTAGAAGCAGGTTGAGCTTTCATACCTGACATGGACATTGTCTGGGGAACCCATTGTTTTCGCGAAATACAAGGCATGCCAATGCACTCTGCCATGAAGCTAACACGGCTAAAATAACTGCCCCAGGAAAAAAAACTATGACGCTCTTGCGCTTCCCTTCCACTTGTACACTATCGAGGGACATCTCATAGAAACACCTAAGTATGGACACTTCTTTCTAAAGCTCAGGGTCAACGAACGAATATTCAACGAACGAATATTTTAACAAACCTAGGTGGAATGCATTGCTTCAATGGAGGGCAGGGAGTACGCAGGTCAAGCCAACTTCAAGAGGGGGTGTCCAGCAATTCTGGGAACTATAGGGGTACGCGTACCTAGCGTGCAGTCGATCTCGCGAACACGTGAAGCTGGAACGCCGATCGAGGTGCCGTTGGAAAGCGCTTGAGAAGTTCAACCTGGACTTATTCAGCTTCAACAACAGTAGCCAAAAGTTTATAAATACGCAAAGCTTAACTTTCAAAATGACAGCATATATGAAAAGAAATATTATCATTATGGAAGGAAACGGCAATCAGAAGGAAGGGTGGAGAGGAACCCAAAAAGCCCCCAAAGTCAGGCACCGAGAGATCGAGAGAGCTATACGGGAGCGCCGAAGAAGATTAGCGGCGGAGGCAAATTCGACTGCCGGCGCGAACAGTGAGCCCTTACCCTCTACCAGCAGGGATAAATTCGACCTGTACGAGTGTGAAATTGACCTACATAGACGATGGAGTCCACCGTGGAGCAGCAAGAGCACGCCACAGAACCCCAGGCGCAGCGGCAATGGGAGCCAGCGCGCGCCGCCTTCGTCGTGTCGTTCGAGGCGAAAGAGTTTGGCCACGCCGTACCGTTTCTTTCTCTAAAATCCCGCAAAGGAGCAAAAGAACCGGAGATCGTGATGTTTTCATGTAAAAGGCTCGTACACGATGGAGCCCGCCCCAATTTTATTTTTTGCAAGATGCACTGTCGCATCTTTCTGCGTCTTCCCATGCTCTGCACCTACAGAGTAGAGCACTGCACGGGCCTGAATTTACCGGCACGACCCGGCCCGTACACGAAGCCACGCACGCTTACCTGACCCGAGCCCAGGGGAGGGAGGGGGGGGGGGGGATCGTTTGCCGAAAGAAAAAAAAATAAGAAAGAGAGGTTGGTCTGCCTTCCGAGACGGGCGACAAGTTGCCACAGAGAAAGCGAGCAAAAAGACAAGAAAAAGGGACAAACGAAAAACGAGACACACCAACAAGACACACGACACATAGCGATGATCCGTTCAGTGTAAAGTTCGGTGACTGTGCCATCTGGTGGTCACCTTCTGTTCACCATACAGGTCACCATAATAACTTTGAGTTGGTCAAATTTGTTATAGCAGGTCACATATTTGTTGGTCGCGTTCGTTGGTCGCAGGTCTGTTGTTCACAGTTGGTCCAGTTCACAGTTGATCACAGGTTGTTGGTCACTCAGTTCACAGCGTTGTGTATTTCTTCTTTGCTGTCACAGAACACCTAGGAGTTAGTCTCCTTCATCAAATCTAGGAGTATGCTTTGTGTTGCCCGCCGTGTTGACATTGGTCCAGTGGAGTAAATGAGTTACTCCAGAAGGGGGCCTGAGTGACCTAGGTTCTTCATTCTTTCCGTTAGACGTTTCCTCTGTTGTTTGTATGTTCTGCAGTGAAGTAAGATATGTTCTATATTTTCTTTGACATCACAGGTGTTGCACAGCGCATCTTTACTTCGTCCTGTCATGCAGAGGACGTCCTTAGTCATGGCGCTTCGAGTTCACAATCTCATCTCTCGAAGTTTCTTCCCTTGTGAAACGCCTTGTGATGCAGAGGGGCGGGAGGGAGCTGTTTGCATCGTTGTCCTGGCATCTGGGTGAAAGCGCCATGCATGTTCATTTATAGCAGTTTGCGCTTGAGCGTTACTTAAAATAGCTGGAAGTGTAGGAGGAAGTCTTGCAGCCTCCTTGGCTAGTGCATTTCCAGGTAGGCCCTTGTGCGATGGTACTCATTGCAAGGCGATTATATTGCCCCTGATCTCTAGTTAGTTTTTATGTCCGATAGAATTCCCACGGGGCCAGGTTGTCGATACATTTCTTTTGTTTTCATTAGAGCAGCCAGGATAGCGGTCATTTCAGCACCTCTTGTCGATGTCGTCCTATGGATCGCTTCTGCCCAACCTACTTTCAGAGCTGGAATGTAGAATGATGCTGCACTGGTTCCAGCATTTTTGTCTATTGATGCGTCCGTAAATATTTGTAGTGAAGCGAGGCGGTGTTCGTGTATGTAGTCTTCGGATAGCTTCCGAGCAACTATGTCTGGCGTATTTCCTTTTTTCTTCATGCATAGAATCGTCGTCTTACAATGTGGTTCCTGGTTTTGTATTCTCCAATCTAGCAGTTGTAACAGCCGCTACAAGAGCAGCAGCTCTTGTAGCAGTTGTTTGGTTCCGAGTAGGGGAAGAGGCAATGCTGGGACTTCCGCGTTCGTTGCTACATTTCTCGTACTTAGAGGAACTCCGATGCACTTTTGAGTCCCCTCAGGTGAACCCATTCTAGCACTCTTCGTGACGACTCACTAAGCTTAGCGTACGGGTAAGCGTACATGAGCCCTGCCACTGTAAGGGCACTATGAACGAGTTGTATAGTGCTCTGTGGACAGCCTGAAGTGGGGCTTGCTAGTCTCCGAGTGAGATTTAGGTAGGCTTGGCAGCGCAGTTTGATATCTTTCGTGTACGTTACCCACGACATTCGACTGTATATGGTCGTCCCTAAGAATTTGGTTGTTTTAACCCCCTTTACGGGTGTGGTTCAAAGCGAGAGGAGGTGGTGGTGGTGGTGGTGGTGGTGGTGGTGGTGATGTTGAAAGGGCTTGCCGTTGTCGGCCTCACGTATGTGGGCAACGTCACGACTGACGCCCTGGGGAAATGTGCGTCCTGGGCCGACTTCTAGGGGAACTGTGCCGACATATGTCTGAAGCGAGAGGAGGAAGTCGTCCCCAGCCTGCTCCTGCGCCAATTAACATGAACTGTTTTTTCGTAGTTGAAGACCCCTATCGGTCACGTAATCGTTCACAGAGTCGACTCCTCTCTGCACCACTCGTCTCAAGGTACTGGGACTTTTGCTTGCTGCCAATATGGAGATATCGTCTGCATACAACCAAGATGATTTTTCGTCTGGAGTCAACGTTATTAAGCGATTTCGAACTCTCCGACCGGAGTCCGTCTTCCGCCCTATCGGCGGATGATGAAAGTACCGGCAGTTCCCAGAGCTAGGGCAAACGTCCCTACAAGAGAAAGCATCCTCGCAAGCGGACTCATGCTACAGACACCGTTTGCGACCAGCGATGGACTAAGTCATCAGATAGTGAGGGTTCAAGCGAGCCTCCAGAATCCGGTGAAGGGTCCTCCAATAGCTGCAAAGAGACAGCGCCCTCAAAAAGAACATGCGTGCTACGTGAGGGCGAGCTGCAGAAAAAAGTTGCTCCTCCTGTCCCGGAGACTGTTTTTGTGAAACAACGTGTGAGGAGACAGCATCAGAGTGCTTCAAGGAAGGAAGCCACGCAACGCTGGTGAGAGACCACGAGGGGTATGAGTGAATTCATAAAAAAATTTGGGAAGATTCATTGGTGGATCCTTTGGAAATGCGGCTGTGCTGTCTGGGGTTTTTACTGGATTTTCCTCAGACGCTTTCAGACATATGTCGGCACAGTTCCCTTAGAAGTCAGCCCAAGACGCACATTCCCCCAGGCCGTTAGTCGCGACGTTGCCCACCCCTGTGAGGGCGACAACGACATGCCCTTTCACCACCACCACCACCACCACCACCACCACCACCACCACCACCACCACCACCACTGGGAAAAGTATTCCTAGGAGCAGTACTGCGAGCAATACTGCCCCGCGACGGTTATCCTGAATTCCAAGACACGGTCTACCAAGGCAAATCACGTTAACAAAGGTGCTCGAACCCTAAAAAGAAGAGCATGCTCCCTTTTTCCTCCCCCCACCGTGTACGCGGAGCTTAAGAGGACATACCACCCCCTGTTTTCTATGTGAACTTTGCATAGGTTTTGTGGCTGAACTACGAGACAGATCGTATTGCGGAAACCTTCATTGGAAAGGTGACGTCAAGATCTCTTAACTCTGGGAACTGAAATATCGCTCTAGCGTTGTAATTTTTTTTTACGGACCCCTGAAGGTGGGAACCCCTCTGTTTTCTATGTGAACTTTGCATAGGTTTTGTGGCTGAACTACGAGACAGATCGGAATGCGGAAACTTTCATCGGAAAGGTGACGTCAAGACATCTTAACTCTGGGAACTGAAATATCGCTCTAGCGTTGTAATTTTTTTTTAAAAAAGAAAAAGAAATGAATTTTGTCGCTAGAGCTTCAAAAAATCCAAATAAATAAATGAAAGCAAATAAAAACAATCCGCTTCTGAGGTTAACCGGGGACATGTTTCAGGATTCAAATGACGCGTTTTTTGTGTGTTTTTAGCATTCTGTTTTTCCGAAAAAGAATTAAAAGTGAGTACAGGCATGCATCCAAGGCGTTTACCACTGATTCCGGAAGGTGGCGCCGTCCGCTCGCAGCGCCCGAACGTAGTCCGCTCGTAACCATCCGCGTATTGCGCAGCAGCTGATCGGCGTCCGTGGTTTCGGCGGTTCGTCCTGAAGTGACCAATTCGTAGCTAAGTTACGCGTTTTTTTCACTTTCTTGTCCTGTTCATTTGCTCTCTGTCCTTGTGTGTTTTCTGCGTGTTCATAGTATTTACCCATTATGGCTCGAAGTCACGTCTACGGACAACGGAAACGTAAGAAGAAGGACTTTGCGAATTTACGTGGTAGAGGCAGGCATGTGACGGAGCCTGCGGATTTGAGAGATTTTGGTAATGCAGGATGCTCCAGCCGTGCTGTTCCCAGTGATCGTTGCACTTCGACGACTCCACATCGCGCAGATACCCTTGTAGGCTCAACCTTTGGTGGTAGTGTTGTTCCTCAAACTGTAACTGATGCCGGTCGGAATGCTTGTTTCGCTTCGAGCACAAGCGAAATTCGTCCTTCAAATTCGTCATTTGCTGATTCAGCTGAGGTAGATAATGTAGTCCCCTGCAGTTCAGGTTGTGACGAGCTTGCCGGTTCCAGAGCAAGTCCCGTTCCAATCACTGCCGCTGTTACACCCAGTCGATCTTCATCTTTCGATACTGGCAATGTTCACCAGACACAGAGTCAGCGCACAAGCAGTGTGAATGGTCGGCGTATAGTGGAGATTGATCACTTCTTCTCGTCTTTGCAAAGTTTGTCGGTACATAGTCCGTTTGGTTGCGGCCTGGCTGACATGGAAATTGTATCAGAACATCGGCGAGGTCTGTGTAGCTCTTTCAGTTTGAAGTGCAGGATGTGTCTGAGGAAAGATGTAGTCACAACAGAGGCACCAGTTGATCAACTTGTTCAACAACGCATGGACGTCAATTCCTCAGCAGTGAACGGTATCGTGTCTATAGGTTCTGGTTTCTCAGGCCTTCGCGAGCTCCTAGGTGCTCTGGACATACCCGGCATGGCTAGTAGCACGTACAGTAAGTATCAGGATATTGTTGCTAAAGGAATCGACGAAACAGCTTGGGAAGAAATAAGAAAAGCAGGCATTGAGGAAGCTCGGTTAGCTAGGGAGGCTGGGGACGTCGATGCTGACGGTTTTCCTATAATTACGGTCGTTGCCGATGGTGCTTGGTGCAAACGTTCATACAAGAACAAGTACGACGCTCTTTCTGGCTTGGTAAGTAAAAATTTTTATCTACACTTAATAAAGGTGCCCGAAAAAGGAGGATTTATCTTGCACACCGCTTGGCAGACGGGATATACAGGAAGTCTGTGCCCACCATTTGTGGAAAGAACACTATGAGCATTTATTTGGAGGAAAAAGTTGACCCCTCTGGTGCTATTAGTGGCACTGCTGTCTTTTGGTAAACACACTTTCTAGAGTGGTATACATCCTGTGGCATTAATTCGTATGATACGCGTACAAATGCATAATTCCTCGAAACATTGTCATTGGGGGTAGAGTTTTGTGGAATACAATCCTGACATTTTTTCGTTTTTGCAGGCTGTAATTGTTGGGTACCGCACAAAGAAAGTACTGTTCCTAGGCGTCCGGAACAAATTTTGTACACTGTGCGCAAGTTCCAAGGCAGGGTCGAGCCCAAAAAAGCATCTGTGCTTCAAGAACTGGGACAGCAGCTCTACCAGTATGGAGAAGGATATCGTCGTTGAAGGCTTCAGGCGCAGCATTGAGTTGCACGGGGTAAAGTACTTGCAGTTGATCGCTGACGGTGATTCGAGCACATACAAGTCAATTCTTGAAGCTGCACCGTACCAGCATCAGGTAGTTCAGAAGGTAGAATGTCGCAACCACCTTCTTCGAAACTATGTAAGTCGTCTTCGAGATGTTGCTTTGGCAAAGAGAACAACCCCCATTCCCCCATCGTTGAAGAAGCTACTTCTGGATAATGCTGTTCGACTAAGAGTTGGAGTTGCTAGGGCTATTCACTATCGCAAAGAGCAGGCCGAGTTCAGCAAACAAGATCAGATTCGGAACCTGGTGGCTGATATCCGTAATGGGCCACTCCATGTGTTCGGCGACCACGCAAAATGTGCGGGTTACTTTTGCAGTGGTCCAAAAGAAGGGGAAGTCAATCACGTCCCAGAGCTCAGGAAATGCGGACTTTTCAATGAAATCCTTGTAGCGATGAGTCGTTTGGCAAACAATGGTAGCAGCTTGATCCTTGACGTTAACAATAATGCTGCAGAACATTTCAATTCTCTCGTTGCAAAGTTTTCTGGCGGTAAAAGAATAAACTTTTCCCAGAGGGGATCATTCGGAATGCGGGCTTCAGGAGCTGTCGTGTCTTTCAACTCTAAGCAGTACCATCGTGCTCTACATAAGGCAGTGTACAACACCAGCCCTGGGAAGTATGCAAAAATTATGCTGAAGCGTAAAGCAGCTGTTCGTGCTGCTTGCATAAGGCATCGGAGTTCTGGGGCTGCTCGCTGTAAGCGTTCACTTGAAGGTGCGCCTTGCAAGCGTGCTTCCAGCGACAACCACTATGGTTCCATAGTGGATGCTCCAGACATGAACCACGATGACTATGTTGAAGCTGCTGCGGCGTACAAGGATTCCCTTGTGCTCTCCCAACCAGATGCAGAGCAGCTCGAGGCTGATACTCGAGGTCAAGAAGGGAGAACTTTGTGGATGCAGGAGAGGCGAAAGCGACTCACCGCTTCTAATTTGGGCAAGGTATGCTAGATGCGAGATGCAACGAGCAGTGCGAGTACTGTTCGTTCCTTGCTCTATGGTCATTTTGACACTGAGGCTCTCCGATATGGTCGCGACACTGAGCCCATTGCAATTGCTAAGCTGCAGGATGAGTTAGGGGTGACTGTTTCACCATGCGGCCTTGTTGTTGATCAGGAGTTTGCATACCTTGCTGCAACACCTGATGGGCTTGTCGGTGATGACACTGTTGTGGAAGTGAAGTGCCCTTATTCGGCTCGGCCCCTTACCCCTGTGGAGGGAGTGCGGGCAAAAAAAATCACCTTTTGCACTATTGATAACTCTGGTAATATTTCGTTGAAGGAAAACCATGACTACCACTATCAGGTGCAGGGACAGCTCCACATCACTCGACGTCAGTTTTGTCTTTTTGTGGTATATTCTGGCGAGGAAATTTTTGTCCAGAAGATCGAGAGAAATGATGGCTTCTGGAGCAAAATGATTGGCCACCTTCAACTGTTCTACTCGCATAGCCTTCTACCGGAGTTGGTTGACCCTCGTCAGTCCCGTGGGCTGCAGCTCAGAGATAACAAGAAGAGTGACCATCAGGTTGCCTCGCTCTGTGATGCCGCCAAAACAACTTCCAATCAGGGCGATTCATCCAGAAAGAGACGGAAGACTGGTAAAGATAACTCACCTGCCGCTGTTCTGTAATTATGGCTAGACTGTGGATTTACGTGTCATTTAGTTTGTGCGGCTCCACCTTTGCCAAGTGTTTTAATGCATATTCATCCATTTTGCTTCATAATTTACTGAATGTTTTTCCATATACATGTCTTCGACTTTGGCTCAGGCTGCATATCTTCACGTTTGTGTTTCATATTTAAGTTACCTTTTTCCATTTTTACTGTGCATATCTGTGCATATTTTTCAATTTTCCTAAATATTTATATTAATATATTTCTATGTATAAATCCACAGACTAGTCGTGCGATGCTTGTCATATTTTAAACATGGCGTAAGAGTGTGAAATCTGAATCCAGCCATCAGCACGTGAGGATCTAAGTATGAGAATGGTGCACAATCTCCCAACCGTAGAACCGTCTTCCCCGGCATTGTTGAAACACGTCCACACGTTGATGCTATATGTGTGAGGCCATCATGGTATTCTACCTTGGCTTGAGTGTATGAAGATATAGCAAAGCTGTCCCCAAACCGTCGTTCTTCCCAGGCATGGTTGAAACACGTCCACACGTTGATGCTACATGTGTGAGGCCATCATGGTATTCTGCCTTGGCTTGAGTTTATGAAGATATAGCAAAGCTGTCCCCAAACCGTCGTTCTTCCCAGGCATGGTTGAAACACGTCCACACGTTGATGCTATATGTGTGAGGCCATCACGGTATTCTACCTTTGCTTGAGTGTATGAAAATTGTGGAAAGAAACATGAATGGTATTCCTAGCACTTTTGAAGCTCCACCAGCCTGTTCAGATGTCGACATCCTGAGTATGAATCCATTTTGATATTTTGACAAGGTCGGTAAGTATCATTGTGCAGAGCTGTCTCCCAACTGTCGCCAGTTCCCCGCATTGTTGAGCACGAGCAACATCCCAACATGTCGCTCTGCGTTACGTCCTCTTGCCATCTTGCCTTTACTTGGGTGTCATTTCAACATATGAAAATTGTATTTTCAGATTCAGGTATCCAGTACTACTGCAAATATGATGGCCAGACGCCCAAAGGTCAAACTTCCTAAGTGTTACTGTCTTTACCTGTCATTTGAAAATTTCCTACTCTCTCCCTGATTATGAAGCACCTGCCCTTGCCAGTGTTGTACCTGGTTCAGCATTATGTGGCCAATGATGAATGGTGCCCTGTTGGACATTTTTTTCCCATAAACACACACTCTGAGGCTTTAGCTGCCAACTGACAAGCATGGCAAAAGCAACTATCAGTTGCTACTTCATTGCTCAAAAAGGAAACTCGTTGCTGAGTAACACGTTCCAAGTTTTTACTATTCCCATATTATGAACCTGGCTCTGTCCACCAGGATGCTATATGTTGATGCCGTATGTGCGAGACCTTCATGTCAAAGTGCGCCTACATGCAGCGGACTGTATGGTACTTCATTATGTGTGTATGCCACATCGCCAATGATGAAATGTGCTGTTGGATACTGTATCCACGAATGAACATTCTGAGGCTACAAGCATGAGCTGATACGCATAAGTAATGCAGAAAACGTGACGATGTATACATGCTGCGTTCTTCAATAAAATATCTCCAATCTACCAATAGTGAACACGTGCTACTGATTTCTTTTTAATCTTTCGGGTGCTGGCTGTCTAGGATTTTCTGCTTGCAGTAATCTGTGAACCAGTGGTTACTAACAATGGCTATTGGTCACCTTGACCAGATTTCATCTGAAGAAAAACTTGAGACCGGGGGAACACTGCAAACACATCTGTACGGACCACAATACGAATTTGAGGAGAAATACATTTTTTCTCTTGAAAAGCTTGCTATGAAGCATAATATATTTTATTAACCAAAATATATTGCACGAGTTGCACCCGTAGGAAAATACCCAGCCATCTCATTCAGGCTACAGTGGGCATCAGTGACTCGCACTCATAGTGGCAAGCAATGCAGTAGTCTTTCAATTTCAAATTTCACACGCATTATCATGCACCACCTCGCTGTGTTTAGAGTTTCTGCTCCAGGAAATATCACGGGGAGGGGGGCATATGTGCCCTGGACCAACTTCTAAGGAAACTACTGGTCTCAGGTTGCCTAGGGTAACGAGCAGACAGCCCAGCCGGAAGCTGGCAGACGGCATGAAGCCATTACAAAATTTCCATCGGAATGATGATAGTTGTTTACAAAATTTTATCGGGCAGGTCTTGTGTATGATGTGGGCCATTTGTACACTAATCATGGGACAAAGTATGCGATGGCAGGAGGAACAGGTTAGAAAAAGCTTTGACTACGTTGCTGCTGCTGACAGAAGTGAGCATAGGATTGGGGATCAGATGACGTGGTTGTTATAATACAGCAGGTAACAGTGGTAACATCGTTCTGTGTCGTCATGACATGGCGGCTAAAATGGTGAGCGTTCACCACGGTGAGCGCACAGGCCTGCATGCACTCGTGGGGTGTCCCTTAGCACGACACTCTTCACACGACTCCATTGGCTTGAGTACGATGCCACGACGCGGACCCGGTGCTTTCAGCCATGGTCCGTAGCGTTTCACGAGGGCTGTGCGGAGGATGCCTGCTAGGCACGATAACCCCCGTCCCGTCGAAATGTGATAGCCATCCCGTGAAAGCATCCCCTCTTTCACCTCCTTGTTCCTGGTAAAGACCTTGTGCTGGAAAAGATATTTGAACATATATACGGAATGTTTTTGCAAACAGCACTTCACAAAGACAGCAATACAAATAAACCGGAATTCCTGGTAGGCATGTGCCAGTACTTCGTACGCATTTTATTTTCGGAAAAATTGCGCGATAAAAAGCAACTGGAAACTAGCTTTGTGATACTTGAATTACAAACAGGTACCGCATCAAGACCATCAACTGTTTGTAATTCAAGCACCACAAAGGTAGCCCCAGTTACTTTTTGTCGCACTGTTTTTCCAAAATTAACGAGCATTATAAAATACCTGCCATGACCACCAGGAAGTTCCAGAGTTAGCGTTCGAGAAGCGACTACTCACGTCAATGCTCAACACCGTAGCGTCACCGGCACGGACAGCTGGAATCGTGCGCAGCATCGCGTTATATCCCTGAATTGTGCCAGAAAGTTCAGGCCGCCTTGTCTGTGGCATCAGCTTATACAGGAATATATGCTCCGCGTAGCCTTTCGCCACCTCAACGGTATCCTGTGAAAGAAGACCATTCATGGAAATGAATCTTCCCTGGCGTGTCAGAGGAAATGGGTTTTAGCAGCACAGAGATTGAAATCGTTGCAATCTGTACTTACTGAGACTTCCCGCAAAACAGCTGCGGCACTCTTCCCATCCTGGATATCGTTGCCACCGATATACATGACGATCCAGTCTACTGCTAGGTGCAGTCGATGGATTTTTTCTCTCAGACGGGCCGCTGTAGCTCCGGGATAGCTAAAAGTGACGATTTCCACGTCAGAGTCTACGAACAGCCTGTCGCGCGTCATAAACTTCAGCTGGCTACTGCCAACCAACGCGCCTTTCATCGTTTACGTTTCTCTGGGATCACAATGCGTTGTGCGGCGAACTGCAAAGTCAGTTGATCTCCGAAGAAGCTGCAAGGGAGAACCATGCGTGCGTCTGTGGCGTGCGCGAGACGCAGTTGGCGCCGTTGCGTAGTCCTCCTCTCCACAGCTGTCTGGTCGTCTGCTCGCTGAGGTCGACGCGACCACCAAGCCTTTGGCAGCCCGCTCGTGCAGACGCGGATGTTATGTGACGGGGCCCACACAACAAACCCATCGCATGCAAAAATATAAATAAAATCAAATGCGTTTGTGGTGTTTTGCACATTGGTTTAGGGCCTTATGGACCAGCAAAACCAAATATAGTGGGATGACCGTGAGGGTGGGGACGTTTGCCACAAGATTTCGCGGCACGCTACCCAAACCCGGATTTATTTGTCATGAGCATTCTGCATGTATTCCTAAGAATCCTTCGCTGTAGTGGGACGATCATATGTTTAAACACTAAAAACAACAAATTATTTATCGAGCGGTCAAAAGCTTCCTTTTATGAACTGTATATGCACCGCGGAAAGGATGGAAATTCGCCTGCGATCTCTGACGGTGAAAATGAAATCATAGTTCGATTGCCGCGGAAATAAACACTTTCTTTTATTTTTGAATCGGATAGTCCGCAATTGATGCAAACTACACTATGATAAACAGTCGCGTCCGAAATATCGAATATTCAGACAAACAATTCAACACGTCAGCCTGAACAGACTGGAAGACAGGTTGCTTTATCTTGGAATTATGAAATTTTTATCGTGGTTGAGGAAGGCCCGGCTAGCATTAAACCCCATAAAAAAGTAACAACAATACAGTGAAGGAAGTAACAAATCGATACCTGCCGTCTGCACGCACACTGTATCACGAAATTGGCCAAATCCGGCGGCCATTTACTCAAAATCGCCGCCAAAATTTTGGCACGATTTTCGGGTATGTTATGGAGCTATCCTTCCCGAGAACACAGAAAGAAAATTGGAATGGACAAATGGGACTGGCCATCGGGCCCGCTGCGAGCCTGGGGAACACTTAGAGCAGAGGTGGGTTTGGATAGGGCCTCAGTATAGAAATATTGGTGTATGGGCAGGGCACGGGCCTAAAAATCCGGCCCATGCAGTGCTCTACCCCTTCTCAAGAGGCAACTACAGTGCCAAAATGCGCATGACCTGTGCATACGTGCACTGTTTGGTTTGTTTGATAGCTGAAGAAACTCGGGACGGGGGACAAGACAGCCGTTTCTATAGAAAAGCGCTATCACGCATTTTGTTTTCCCAAATGTTCGCGTAAGCCAGACGGACACTTGGTAGTTCGACGAAATGGGCACTTGGACCGTATGACGTGCAACCCATTATTTGAGGGTGAAATCCATACCCGACCCCTAAATCCTCTGACAAGACCCGCCACCCGCGCTCTACCAGAAAATGAAATCCACACCCAACCGGACCCGACCAGCAGGGGCTGCGGCGCCTTTGTTTACTTATTATTTGGTATGATCTTTTCTCTTCGTTGTTGTTGCTGTAGCCGTTGCTTGTTCGTGGCCGACCCGCCAGCAGTGCTTGTGCCAAAAACGCTGCCCGCAACAGTCTCGCTACCCGCGCGGGTGTCAATAATATCACCCGCAACCGACCCGCTACCCGCGGGAAACTCCAAACCGGGATCCGCACCGCAGGATAGAGCGTGTCGTGCAGAACCCTGCCTGCACTACGCCTGAAAACTCCGCACTTCGGCTTTCCTCTTGATCAGCGTCTCACTCTGCTTCACGGAGAGAGCGGTGTCGTGTGTACGCGGTTGCTCCTCTCTGGCTTTGTTGAAGGACGCTCCTTCTGCTGTTCAAACGCGCCCACCACGCCTGTGGGCCCCAACGTGTGTGAGTGCATGTGTGTGGAATTTTGAGTAGCAAGCCGTAGCCATCTGGCTGACATCTCCTAACCCCTATGTAGAAGAAGAACCGAGACCCGACACAAACATTCAGCTGTCGAGTCTCATGAAGTCTGTTGACGTACATGCCGCACCATGTGTTGTCGAATCCGAACCTGGCACGGGCACGTGCGAAAAACGTAAAGCCCGGCCCGACAAGGCCCGCGCAATGCTCTAAAGGGGAGTGCGAAACCCTATCGAAATTTGCTAGCAGTCCTGTGCGAGCGCACCGGCCTTGAGTTCTACTATGAAATAATGGGAGCGCTTTCACGACACCAATCGACAGCAACGAACGTCATGGTTCAACAGCGTAAGTGTCACTGGCAAGAAAAGCAGGGATGTTTTGCAACGGGATGTTGCAGTGTCATATGACCGTCGACAACCCCGCGTCCTTTCTGGATACTGCTGCCTCTGACAAAAATCGCTGTTCAGCTCAACTGGAGTCCCCCGATACTCTCAGGGACACGTGATCCTGTGACACCACGAAAACTGAAAACTACGATTACTATATCACGAATAGACACCTCCACGGACAGTCTCTGCGTATCGGGTGAAAAGCTTTAGCCCGCTGCTACCGATCAGAGCAATCTTCATCCACGAGAAAGCGAGGTGGTAACGGCGGTACGCGACAGTCACACGGCATGTTCGAGAAATGCCAGTAAAACGTAAACAGCAAACGCGAGACAACGAAATCCACCGCGCAAAAGCAAATCGGGGAAAGGAGAAAATCTAAAAATAAAGGAAACACAACCCAGCTCATAGGTCTCCGCCTGTCACGTGGGCTTATCGTGTCCTCCAATCAGAGACGCGATGGACTTCTTACAAAGTCGGAGGAGTGAGGGCCCTCCTCACTCCTCCGACTTGTGGCGCCATCTATCGCAGAAAAAAGTTCATTTTTGAGTTGAGACGTATGTGATATGTCCTCTTAAGGGAGACCGAACCAAATGTTGATATTTGGTGCAAAACAAATAGGTGCACTTTTGAAACATAAACAAAGGGGGGGGGGGGATTATGTTGGGTGAAGGTGCGGTCAGCCTGCTCGGAGATGGCAGCTCGGTGCACCGAGGGCGGAGAAGAGGGAAGGATGATAGAGGGAGGGGTGATATGATGGTGGCACAGGAGAGTAAGCGGTGTGCTGTGCTTCTTGCTCTGCCCACAGACAACATACGACCATCCCTCAGTAGCCTTCTTTAGGATGCTCCCTGCACCAGGGTAACCGCCATGATGAACGGCGAAGTTGTTCCATGTCAAACATAAACAAATATTAGCAAATGTTGGAGTCACCTTCACGCGAAACCCGACTTTCGAGGTGCGGATGCGCAGAATTTGTTATTTAAGAAACAGAAAATACGCTGCCATAAATCATGTCTTCTATCGAGCAAAATGCCATTGTGTTAGCGACTGTGCTTTTTTTACAGAAATTGCTGTTAAACTGCGCAAGTTTGGTATTTTTTTTTTTGAAGCAGCCTATGAGCGTATACCACGTGGTGCGGGAATTTACCATCCAGAGGAACCCAGAGCATTTACCACCTAGCGTCTGTTGTCAACGAAAAGGGCGCGCTGCGGTCGAGGAGGTAATGAGAGCCGTTATATCCCATGCAACTATCCCACAAGGGGGCGATGCCATTGACGTAGTAAAGAACGCTGTTGCCACCTTTTCAAACCCTTGGAAAGCGTGATAGTCAATCGCCTGAACTGGTACCTTCAGAGCACATGTTTTTTTCTGAGGTGATGGCGGGATTTCGCCCAGGCCGGTCGGCAATGGACAGCGTTATAACTCTAATCAGTAAGACGCAACAGGCAAGGGCCGAAGGCTTACTCACAGTCGCTGTCTCCCTCGACGTGAAGAAAGCGTACGACAGTGTCCTCCATAGCGTAATCATGGCGACGCTTACAGAAGCTGAAGTCGGGGGCTTCCCCTGGGCATGGATGAAAGACTTTGTGGCTGACCGCTCCCTGCTTGTGCGCACCCTTGACGGGGATACTGCGACGTTCCGTGTGCATCGTGGTGTTCCACATGGAAGCGTCCTCAGTCCCCTCTTATTCAATATCATTATGGTTTCTCTTCCTGCGCAGCTCCTTGACCACACTCACATAACACTATATGTTGACGACATCTGTATCTGGACCTCCTCCATTCGGCCTGACACGATCCAACGCCGACTACAAGGTTTATTAGACACCATTTTAAAATATCTCCTTGACTTGGTTGTCTTACCTAGCAAGACTGTATTCATGGCATTCCCACGAAGATCATTCCAGAAGTACACGCTTCTCATCGATGACTCGCGACCTTTGTCACGACCTGTGGATACCTGGATATTACAACTGACCGTGGCCTGACGTGGTCCTGCCATGTGACGCTTGCTACCAAGGCAAACTGTTTGATAAATGTACTTATGCGTATTGCCGGTGCATCCTGAAGCGCATCATGCTCTGACCTCTATCGTGTTCATCAGGCCCCGGTGTTGGGAACATTGCGGTATAGCTTACCCATTCTACATGCTCTCAGCCGAACCCACGAACAGGAACTACGAGGCCCGTAGCCTCCGTGCCTCTTTGGTAGTCCCCAGGACAACAGAGACGTACTCTGTCTTGGCAGAGGCGCGAGAGTAGCCTGCTCATATTCTGTTGGACGGGGATGCCCTTCGCACTTATACACGCTACATTACACGGCACCCGCTCCACTACCTTTGTCGCATTGATGAGGACTGCCCGGCGTCTGCTTTTCGCAGTGTCATTGTCAGTCTGAAAGGCAGCATTACTTCTCCCGCGTCTACACCATCCTATGCACCGGCGACGTGGACACTTGAAACACCCCGTATTTACTCTACCACACATGGTCTTCAACGAAAGAACGACATCCCCGCAGTCGTGGCCCACCAGAGGTGGGGAAATTACTTTTATTTTGTAATGCATTACCATTACTCATTACTTGTATAAAAAACTAATGCATTACATTACTCATTACTTTTTGGATATTAGTAATGCATTAGTAATGCCATTATTTTAACGAAGTAATGGCATTACTCTGGCATTACATTTACGTTTTAGGGCATAAGCCTCATAGGTGCTATGCATAAGTTTTTTCCTTGCTTTTTTTGCTATAGGCAATAACCACACGAGTATCCCCAAATCGGTGCCACTAAATCCCCACAGAAGCGAGTCTGACATGCAAAAACTATACATAAGATTTAGTGCAGCTGATGCCTTTTCTAGCATTATGAAGCCGGCGGATGAAGCTCAGCCTACAGTTCTGTCCTAGCAGAGAAACTACCTCTGACAGCATAAGAGAAACTAACATGGTACCATACCAAAACAGTGAATCCCTACAGCAATTGTTACGTGTTATCCTCACAGAGGCTATGTTTCTATTTCATTGATTTTCCTTTAGTCCAAATGCGCACAGGAGAAAATCGGTGATATCACCATGTAGACACTTGTGACACACATCGCCAACTGTTGAACTCTTGCAGAATTCCCCAAGGCTGCGCCTTTCTCTTTCCATGTTGCCCTGTGCTCATTGTTAAAGGCGGGTTGAAGAAAATTTGGATGTTCCCAATCTTCACGTGGCGCAATGAACATTCGACAAAAGTAATGAGTAATGCCACCCTGCATTACTCAGTCGAAATGTAATGCATTACCATTACTCATTACTTGCTGGCAAAATGTAATTCATTACCATTACTCATTACTCAAAAGTAATGCATTACCGGTAATGTATTACTTTGTAATGCATTACTCCCCACCTCTGTGGCCCACCAACTCACATTTTAGCATCTCGCCTCAACACACCGACTAAGTCGCCATATATGCCACTGATGGCTCAGTGACACATAATAGATCAAGCGCGTCTTTCTACATTCCGGATGAAGTCCTGGGACATGCTTTCAAACTCCCAGCTGGGTCATTCCACGCCAAATGATCGACAGGTGCCGCTCGACCCCCACTAGAATTTTATGTGAATTTTTTGTGTGGTTCCTTATGACTCCGAAAGCATCAGATCATTGGTCTTTTCTAACGAAATTGAAATTTATGGGGTGCAGAGCCCCTCAAAGGAAACCTATGTCGTTTTAAGCATGCATTACGGCCCGCGTAAGGCACGGAGCATGTTAAAAAGCGTCTTATTTGATAGGGGAGAGTTCATTTTACCGTATGTAAACAATTTTCACCATCGCACTCGACGGTCTCGATGCTTGTCGCGTGCACGAAATTTGCAAAATTTCAGCAAGTTTACGATTTTGTTTAAATATAAAATTCTGCAAGTTCTTCCTAATTTTTTTTCATATAGCCCTCGTGTTGTACTTTAAGCACAAAAAAGTCCAACCCCGTCGGTGCACTGTAAGCCGCAGTAAAAAATCGGGAAGTTGTGAAAATTCGACAAAATGCATATTTTTGACCGAAACATTCGGTGTGTGGCGGTCAGGATAGAAGCGCGATCAAGGTGTCACTAGAAAAGACCAATGTTCTGTTGCTTTTGGAGTCATGAGGAACCACCAAAAAATTCACATAAAATTCTAGGGGGGGGGGGTCGAGCGGCACCTCTGGATCACTTGGCGTGGAATGGCCCTACTGTGTCCTCGATCCTCGACAGCAGCGGAATTGTTCGGTATTCTGGCAGCACTGCGCATATTGGTGGTTTGCAACTTCCTGTCAAAATGACGTAAGGGAAGTTGCAATGTCACATGGATTTACGCTTCCGGCCCGAAGTTCTGCTGGAGTCGTATAGCGTCAGCGTGTTTTCAACGTAAAAAGAAGTGGATGGTCATCGCTTAACAGCACTAATTCAGCGGGAAAAGGGTATAGAATGTATCGCGTACCGTGAAGAAACTTACTTTGGAAAAATTTAATCAGTGTAAGCGAAAATTGAAGTAAGGGGTGTAGGCACTTGTCACCAAATTCCGTGTTGTCTACTTATCGTGTTGAAATGTGCGTGGCTATGATAACCTTAAATGTGAGAAGAATAGACGACCTGTGCCCCTACGTCATTGGTTACGTAACGCCGCCACGCAAAGCATGCTGGTGGGCACTATCAGCTTTATCAGCCTCAGCCGACGCGTTTTTCCCGTTTCTTGCCCACCACAGCAAAATATAGATGACCCCCCAAGCAGCAAAATGCACTGAAAGTCGAGTGCAATAGGGGTGGACAGGTAGATGAAAGGCCTTGAACAGATTCAGGAAACTAGAGAACATTGATAAGACACATACCGTCCACCCCTAATGCACTCGACTTCCAGTACATTGTGCTGCTTGGGCCTCTGTTTACAAACATGTGACGTAACGAGAAGACCTGTTCGAGGTTATATTTTGCTCTGGTGGGCAAGAAGCGGGGAAAACGCGCCGGCTGATAGGCTGATAAGGTTGATAGGTGCCCACCAGCATGCTTTGCGCGGCGGCGAAACGTAATTGATGACGTAGGGGTGCAGGTCGTCTATAACCTCGAACCGGTCTTCTCGTGACGTCACATGTTTGTAAACAGAGGGTCGTCTATATCACTAAAGCCACTGCTTCGTTCCAAACAAAAAGGAAACGACTACATGCGTACTATCCTGAGAGTGCGGAAGATTGCTGCATAAAATACATTGCCTGTACATTTTGTTGTGCCATATCTGAAATGTTGCTTCTTATCTTTGTTCTCTGAAGCGTCTAATTGACCGCGTTGTAACACAACATTTCGCACAGCAATAGATCGCGATTTCAAAGCGAACGCCGAACGAAACCGAAACATGCGCATGTGTCACGTCAAACATGTGTCACGGAATCTAAACTTTGTCACAAGAAAAGTACGTGCGGAGTATCTGTTAAAGTACCTTACTTCTTTGTGAGGCAAGCGTTCCCAGGCGAACTCATCTTGGTTGTCGTTTAAGCCAGAGTTTATAAAGTTTTGGTTTGCTCCAATTGAGCGAAATTTCGGACCTGAAGTTCGAAGACCCAGCATGCGTAGCGCCACTTCTCAACTTGAAAACCACCCATTGGGCAGGAAACGTGGGTCATTCTTACCGACAGCAAGGCCTCATTAGATATATTATCGTCATATCGCCCCAGCGTAAGTGATTTGCGCGCCATGACACTTCAGAAATTCACTCAACTCTTAGCCACTGGTCACAACATCACGTTCCAATGGGTCGCTGGCCATGGCCTGTATGGAAACATCCGAGCTAACGCAGTAGCGAGATATGCGCTATGGCTGATGACACTTCGGCCCTGGCGCGTCTGCCGCTTACAGCCTCCACATGCTGTTTACATGTTCTTTGTCGGTGTGCCGCATGTGCCCGGCAGTTCCGTGTCGGAACTATACCATTTATAACTCATTCCTACGGTCTATCGACCCATTGATGGAGCTTGTCGTCGCTTGCCACTGCAGTCGTATATAGAAGAATATCTCCTCTGCCACCTACGACTCAATATGTTAAAACGTAATCCGTCGCTTCCCTTCGAAATGGGCCGGTTAAGTTCCCCAAACTGCACTGTCTGTGGCATGGAAGCTGACATCTCTCACGAACTCCTGTATTGTCAATAGCACCTTCACCTTCGTTGCGGTCTACTCCAGATTGGCTGTAATGACTTTTCCTTTGCCACTCTCCTTGCCCTCGTCCTGCACCCCAACCAGTGGGCTGTCACTGCCCTCCGTTTTCTGCGAACCGCATGTCGGTCCATACGTAACTCGTCGGCATCTTCGCCGCCTAAAGACGACGAGCGCCCAGCTCGCTGGAGCAAGCGACGACGAGCGCTCAACAGACCCGAGCGCGAGCGCCTGGAATAAACCACTTCCAGTTCTGACACTGAACTAGCTGGTTGTCGGCTCTTTCTTCCGTGGCACCTTTGCCACACTTTCTTCGTTTGGAAATTTACCCTCAGGGCGGCTGTATATAATCTGCTTTCAACAGGTTTGCGCAGGTATATCCTTGTGAATCTGTGGAATTCATGGGATTTTGTTCCATAATGACATTTTCCTTAACGGATGTCAATAAATGGGAATTTATTTATTTATTGAGGACGTAGCCCTCACACTCGTGGCCTTTGACGAAGTCAACGCACCTTTATCACATGAAAGATTCAGTAACACAAAAGCAACAACGCCCGCCCTATACCATAAAGAGGGCTACCACGGCTTTGAAATGACACTGTGAAGTAATTTGCACACAGATTCTAATGGCATTGGTTTCAATCGATGCGTCTTTAAATTCTCCGTCGGCTGGGATAATCGAGAACACCGCGATGTTCTTTCCGCTATTGAAGGTTTTGCTTGAAAAGAAGCGACGCAAAAACGGCAACGGTAGCCAGGACCCACGTGGGTTTCAGAGTAACACTTCCATTGAGACACTCGTAGTTGCACGGGCCACCGCCGAGGTTCTTCACTGTATCCTTGTTGTCGCTGATCATCCGCTCCACGAGTGAAGAACAGCCCCTGGGCTGTTTCCTTCGGTAACATCTTGCTAGTACTTTCTCCATACTGAAAGAAAAAGACAAAAGAAAGCAAAACACATAACGAACCCGGTGAAGTGCATTATGCTGTCATACCCTATATTTAGAGTGTATGCTAAAAATGTCGACAACGGGCACGATGCTCAACTGAACATACCGTTCGTTATCCTTATTAGTGAGTGTTATTAGGACCCTATACCTAGCGGCACCAACGACATGCAAGCTGCCATTGGTTCCGGTCAGACTTGTACGTAACGCGTTAGAAGTAATTGAGTTACTTGTAATCAATTACAGTCGACCCCCGTTTATCCGGACTTCAGTTATCCGGATCCCGCGGTATCCGGACAAAAGGCACGGGAACAGATTTTCCTCCATGTATTTTGTTCGCGTTTATCCGGACTTCAGCTTCCGGACTCGGACAAGAACTCCATGAAACGAAAGTCGAAAATTCTTGTAATTCAGCTTCAGTTATCCGGACTAGCGTGAATAAAAGGAGACGCTGACCCCACTTCGTCACCATTTTCGCTGTGTTTGGGTTATTCCTGTCACACGTCAGTGACCTACATTCTCCCGAAGGGGACGATGACCCCCTTTTCTATTTGTGTGCGTTCGGTCACGTTGACCATAAAGGTACGTTGACCATAAAGGTACGTTGACCATAACCCAAGAGGGTGGCGATGACGCCAGTGAGAAAGAAGGCCCCGTTGAGGAAGAAGCCCCTGTTGTGACAGTTGAGCATGCGGGATCGGCATTAAGGACTGCACTGACATTTTTCTAGCAGCGCAACAACGTGGCTCAAGTCTATGCAATTAGCAAAAGTTTGCAGGAATTGAGTGCCTACACTACTATGAAACGCTGTCATTCACGAGCTTTCTGTGTTTTAATTAAACCTTGCTCTGTATGACGTTTCTATTCGGTCGTTTCATTTATCCGGATGCCCCGGTATCCGGACGATTTCGCCGGGAACGGCACCCTCCGGATAAACGGGGGACGACTGTACTGTTTTTGTAATTTTTCGAGTAATCCGATTACAATTTTGAGTAATCAATTCCCAAGCAGCACAACATCTTGGCCCAATATTGGCAATGTGGGCCCAATATTGCTGCTTGGGTTACTTTTGAAGTAGAGCCACATTCCTAATACTAATGCTCTGTACCAAATTTGCTGTGTCTTTGTTGGGCCGTTGTAGTGTAGTGAGTGGAAGTCATCATAATAGCGTTCTGGAATTCTATGCCCCTCTACCTAATCCCCCTACTCCTCTTTCCCCACTGTAGTGTCACAGCGTAGTGGGTCATGCTCCGGAATCCTTGTGAGTCATGTGCAACTTCCCAGTACATACTAGTTGTCAGTCCCTTAGGTTTTCTACTGTTGAGTCCTCAAAGGGTCAATGTCTTGACAGGGAATAAACATGGTAGTCGTACCGTCGGCTGCTTATAGTTAGGCTGGTCTCTGTTAGTTGCGACGAGTTAGACTTGCGCGTAACTAGTAATTGCGTTACTTGTAATCAATTACTTTTTGAGTAATCAGTTACTGTACTGTCAAAGTAATTTTGCGAGTAATCAATTACTTTTCTGAATAATCGATATCCCATTAATTGATTACTTTTCCGGCAGAGATTTACTTATCTTTGAGATGCTCTGCCCCTCAAGCCTCTCGTGCCGTCAGCCTTTGTTGGGCCGTTCTACTATAGCAAGCGGAGTTCGTTGTAATGACATTCTGACATTTCAGGGTCGCTCTCCCTAATCTATTCCTACAAAAGTGTGGTGGTACCTGAACCTTTGGAGGTTTAGTGAGTCATGGGGAAGTTCCACGCAATGCTATTCTACAATCGGGTCAACGTCTTCCCGGACGATAAATAAGGTAGACGTACAGTACATATCTACTTGTCCTACACGCGTTTGTCGTGTTATTTCATCTGTTCCGCTGTTGAACCTTTTTTTCTTTCTTTTCTGAGGCACACAAAGACGGGTAGAATTTTCGTGAATGCAAAGTAACGACCGGAGTAACGCATTACTTTTCTACTCGTTACTCACTTACATTTGGAGTCGAGTAATTGGCAATCAATTAATTTTTTCGAGTAACGGGCACAAGTCTGGTTGTGGTTCTTCTGCCGACGTGAGATGCTGTCATCTCACGGGGGAAGGGACTTGGAGTCCGCAAGCGAATACCGAATGATCAAAAAAAAGAGCAGACACGGAGGACTACTTCAGCTTCACCATGCCCATGCTCAAAGTCATTGGGATGAAATGGTGTTGTGTCGCGGTACCCAGAGGCGGTATACCTTTCCTGTCCTAGCAACGCTTCCCTGTCAGTTCTCACCAGGTACCTGATTACACGGTAAGTGTTTTTCACGTACAGTGCTAGACATATCGTTACGAAACACGCTCAGCGCTCTGATTGGCCGTCTCCAATCTAAGCCTACCGATTGGCCCGTTATAAGCCCACTGATTGGCCGACTAACATTGCCTTCACCAGCACCCGTCAGATGGTGTGCTCGTTAGTGGCTTTATCTCAGATGTCCAAACTTACCTCGTTAGAGTGCTACCAGCTGGCGTAACTCTTTATTGGCTCTGCCTACTTCATGCTGATTGGTCCATTCTAAGCCTACTGATCCAGACTTCTAATCCAGACCACGCTATGCCTACTGATTGGCCCTTCACACTGGTTGGTCCATTCTAAGCCTACCAACAGCCGGACCTGATTGGTCCACGCTAAGCCTACTGCACAGTGATTGGCTAGCCTGAATTTGTCGGAACCGGGCAGTGGCTTTAGACAAGACACAACAATTGTTGATTTCAACCTTTATTTGGTATAACAGCCTCTTGCCATTGGTCCATCTGTGGGTTGGTCAACTGCATCAGAGAGATCATTGGTCACTCATGTATCGTTATCTACATGCGTCACATGTATCACAGCGTTGTGTGATCACTGTTTACTTTCGGTATACGTTTTAATACGAGTGGCCTCGATGACTCGAAAAACGTGATTTACGACCTCCGAAGCTTTGATATAAAACAGATGGCTCGAACACGTTGTGGCAGGCTCATCTTCAAGGTGACCCAGTTTCTCGGACTTGCAACCGTAGAGAAACAAGCGAGCATTGATATAAAACAGATGGCCCTAACATGTTGGGGCACGGACCGAGAGGGGTATATTACGCGCCTGTGTTCCGGCTATCTAGTTTTCTGTGCGGCTGGCACGATAAGCTGAGCACGGTCTTTGTCGACATGGGGGTACACTTGTGAACCTGGAAGGTGCGCGACATTTTGGTGGTGTCTATATCGGCGCATTTTGCGAGGTGTGCGCGGGCAGGCTAAAATCGTGTGAGTTGTCCACGCGGCCGAAATTAGTGCCCTGCTGTACCGCGAGTTTGTGAATCTATGTGCCCGTCTGTGATGCTCTTAAAATGAGCCCATTTTTTTAATGAGATGAACTTGTTCATTATGCGACGAGCATTGCATCATCCTAAATTTATATTTCTAATATGGGTGCTTCTAGTAGAGCTCTGTGTAGAAGGAACGCGGAGGTGTGAATATACGCAGGCTATATTTGCGCAGAATGTTCTGCGGGAGAGCAATCTCATATTGTGTTTCTTCATACTCAGCTTGGGTTGAATGTTGTTTTTAAGAGTGAGTACGCGCGAAGCTTCACTGCATAGCACCAACCAATTTCGATTTAATAAGCGTTGGAGCGTCAGTGAGAGCCTCACCACATAGCATCACTGTGCTTTATCATTCTGCTTGATTTAGTTAATTTCTTATGTTCAACGCACACTGTCTAAAACCGCAATATACGCCGACATGGGCAGGCTAAAGTCGCGTGAGCTGTCCACGCGCCGTCGGAAATTCGTGCTTCAGATATTGCAGCATGGTGCTCGTGAATCTATGTGCGCGTCTGCGATGCTCCTAAGGTGAGCACATTTGTTCTGAGCTGAACCTGTTCATAGTGCTTCTTACTGTTCAGTAGTCCTTTGTCTCGAAGGAACGCGTGCGAGGTGTGTTGCGTGAAATATACGCTGGCTATGTTTGCACAGAATGTTCTGGGAGAGCTCTGAAGGCAATCTGAAATTGTGTTTCTTCGTACTCTGCTTGGGTTGAGTCTTCTTTTTAAGACTGAGTACGTGCGATGCAGTAGAAACGATAAACATGCGATGCGATTCACTGCATAGCATTGTTTAGGAAGCGTTGGAGCGTCAGTGCGAGAAACAATCTTGAGCCTCACCGCATAGCACCACTATGCTTTGTCATTATGCTTGATTTAGTTAATTTCGCATGTTCAAGTGCAACGCACGCTGTCTAAAACAAAAACGAGCCCAAGCTTCACAGCTCTATATGGTTTCTTGATCATTCAAATTGTTTTTCTCTCAAACCAGCTTCTCTTCACAGCATCAACTATCGATATTTTCTTGATCACGTGCTACTTCCTGCTCAGCTATTTTATTTCGAACGCGTGCGGGCTTCGATGCTTAGCATCACGACATTTGTGAATTTTTTTTTGCCATTCTGCTTGATAACCATTGAAATCAATTTTTATGTTGAAGTGCAAAGAACGCACGGTAGGAAAACCAATCCTAGGCTTGTTCCCACGGTCACCTAACGCACACATGCAACCAGGTCAAGCCAACTTTACTTGTGTTCTATGTAGGTGGTTAGAGTGTTTTGAGATGTGTACATCATACCCTGAACACGTTTTATTTTATTTCCCATTAGCAACTGTGGCTATGAGAAGTGTGAACAGCAGGAGGTGGCGCCAGGTTGATGTAAGCTGTTTTATTCATGTTCAGCAATGAATGGGCCTTCTAACGCTGGCTCTCTATCTACAAATATGAACCAATAAGCAGTTGGATAGAAATGAGTCACCAATGCAGCTAGAATGGACCTTTTTTCACACCCGCGTTGCGGCTGTCCATCGCCAGCCTCAGCCTTCTTTGCAAAGAGGGTGCAAGTATATAACCTATATGGAGTATTCCCTGAAGGGCTTAAAGTCGCGCGGGTGACACCCATAATTAAAAAAGGTGGTGTACCTGGCTTCAGTAACTACCGACCAATTTCTGTTCTTCCCCTATTTTCGAAAATTGTGGAGAGATTGTTAAACAATAGATTAGTTTCTTATCTGCGGTCATGTAACGCAATTACCACTGCCCAGTATGGGTTTTTGAAAGACAGTTCCACAGAATCTGCACTTTTATTCGTGAAAGAGCGAATTCTGGAAAATTTTGAACATCGTCTTATGACAGCTGGTTTGTTCTTAGATATTGCGAAAGCATTCGATTCCTTAAGCCACAAGATTTTATTGGAGAAATTATCGTTCTACGGTATCCGGGGTATTGCTCATCAGCTTTTCAATGACTATCTCCATGGTCGCTCCCAGTATGTTGTTGTAAATGGTGTGCGCTCACAAACGTTACCTGTAACTAGTGGTGTGCCACAGGGGTCCATTTTAGGTCCCACGCTATTTTTGGTGTTTATCAATGACATTGTAAATGCGTCGAGCGATGTTAGTTTCGTCTTGTATGCGGACGACACGAATATATTTTTCCCTTGTGAGTCTGAAAATTCAGTTGCAAACAAACTGAACATTTTGTTGAGTGATTTGAGTAGCTGGCTACTAGCGAACCACTTGCGCCTTAACGTTAGTAAGACTAAGTATATGTTGTTTAGACCGCGCGGAAAAATGCTGGTCTCTGAACCAAATGTTGTCCTCAATGGTGCCCCTGTGGCGCGTGTACATGAATTGAAGTTTTTGGGAGTTGTTTTTCAAGAGAATCTCTCCTGGAATAGTCATGTTCAAATGTTGAGGCAGGAGCTCGCAAAGGCTATCGGGCTGCTCAACAGAGCACGAATGATACTCCCCATGCATGTTAAATTGATTCTTTACTATTCATTGGTGTTCTCGCGGTTATCGTACTGTATTTTGGTTTGGGGTTCGACGTCCCCAACCAATTTTTCAGTTATTCAACGCTCCCAAAACAAGGCTGTTCGGGCCGTTGGTAATCTGCCGTTTCTTTCGCCTGTAAGCGACATCATGAAAAAACATCGCATTTTAAGTGTACAGGCTATGTATCAGCATAACTTGGTGTTAAAATTTTTCAAGGAATTTAAAAAGAACCCGGACATTTTTTGTAGTAAATATGGTATTAATACTCTCGTTGTTCCTTATCTCTTACGTACTGCTCCACTGGTTTGTATCCCTAGATGCAGGACGAAATATGGGGAAGAAAGATTGTCTTTCTTAGCTGCTAAGTATTTTAACAGCTTTTATGATTTAATGGTGAAATGCGACTCTGTTCGAACTTTCAGAAAAGAATTAGCAGGTGTTCTCTTGTAGCTCTTCGGAGCATTGATCGATGAATACGTATCGTTGTAAGATTTGTTTTGCTTTTATTACTTTATTATTTTATTACTGCTTTATACTAATAGATTATCGTCTTCACTGTCTTGTTTGTTTGATTGTATTGGCTGTGCTCTCGCCATGTCGGGGACTGTGTCCCTTTTGCGCGTGCACATTACCAAATAAACCTGAAACCTGAAAACCAGCGCCATCTATTGTATATGTAGGGAACCTTCTTCGGCGCCGTCAGAGCATGCGCAGAAACGTTGCGAAAAAGTTTCATTGTGAACCAGTGAGCAGCCGGATGGAGGCATGGGCCAATAGCAGTGGGAGCCTACCAGCGTAAGACCCCGCCCCTAAACTAAACACATCATGGCTAAAGTTCCAATAGGCCACAGTTAAACTTATATTATCTTATCTAGAGATTAGAGGGAGTGACCAATGAGTGGCTTGCAGTTCGACGGACCAAAAGCAGTTAGATCTAGCAATGAGTGGAAGTGACCAATCACAGTTGGAGTCTGTTAGGGAGCTCAAGAGATGAGTGGCCATGAGTGCCTTTGAGTGACCAATGAGACGCTTGTAGTCAGATGGGCCAATGAGCAGACCACTTGCAGTTAGATGAACCAATGGCAGTTGGTGTTTACCGACGGAGCTGAGTAACCGGCTAGCAATAAGCGCTAGAGATGACCGGATAGAAATGTGAACCAATTGGGTAGAAGGTTCCAATAACCCTGGCTACACTTATCTCATCTAGAGATGAGTGTGAGCGACCAATGGGTGGCTTGCAGTTCAATGGACCAATAGCAGTTGGTGAGTGGCCACTTGCAGTCAGATGGGACAACGAGCGGACCACTTGCAGTTACATGAACCAATAGCAGATGGCATCTACCGAGGGAGCTGCGTGACCGGCTAGCAATGAGTGCAAGAGATGACATCATAGAATTATGGACCAATGAGTGGATTGATACATGTGTGACCAATGATCTCTCTGATGCAGTTGACCAACCCACAGATGGACCAATGGCAAGAGGCTGTTATACCAAATAAATGTTGAAATCAACAATTGTTGTGTCTTGTCTAAAGCCACGGCCCGGTGCCGACAAATTCAGGCTAGCCAATCACTGTGCAGTAGGCTTAGAATGGACCAATCAGTGTGAAGGACCAATCAGTAGGCATAGCGTGGTCTGGATTAGAAGTCTGGATCAGTAGGCTTAGAATGGACCAATCAGCATGAAGTAGGCAGAGCCAGTAAAGAGTTGCGCCATCTGGTGGCACTCTAACGAGGTAAGTTTGGACATCTGAGATTGAGCCACTGCCGAGCACACCATCTGGCGGGCGCTGGTGAAGGCTATGTTAGTCGGCCAATCAGTGGGCTTAGCGCCATCTGGTGGCACGAGGTAAGTTTGGACATCTGAGATAGAGGCACAGCGGGGCCACTGCCGAGCGGGCGGGCGCTAGTGAAGGCTATGTGAGTCAGCCAATCAGTGGGCTTATAACGGGCCAATCGGTAGGCTTAGATTGGAGACGGCCAATTAGAGTGCTTAGAAAGTCTGTAAAATGTGGAAAGTGATCAGTAGGCTTAGAATGGACCAATCAGTGGAGCCGGTTAATTAGCATAAAAGCTCAGCGATCAGCACGCACCAATCAGCGTGAAGTGGGCGGAGCCAAGTAATTAGCATGGGCCTATCAGCGTGAAGTGGGCGGAGCCAAGCCAACTAATTAGCATAAAGGAGCGGTGCTACGGTCAACCAATCAACGATCAGTAGGCTTAGCATGGGCCAATGAACGTGAAGTGGGCGGAGCTAATGACACAAATTAGATGGCTTAGAATTGGCTTGTGTTGGATTACAACTGGATTGTGTTGGATTAGAACTGGATTTTCGCTTAGAATTGGATTAGAATAGGCTTCTCTTGGATTAGAGAAAACTCTTGGCCATAGGACAACTACTCATAGTGCATAGGCCCCACATATTACACAAGGCTTGAAAGCTTTAAAGAAAAGGTTGTGCCAGATTTAGTTCGCTTACGTGACACATTGGCGCACACCGTGATTCGCTACGAGACACGGTCATAGTGTACCACCATACACCTTGGCAACTGTGTGCTGATGCTCCCTCCCCTCCAAGGTGAGTTCAAGCGCTGTGTGCACCACTCATGCGGTAGTCGTTGTCGCTGCGTATTTGAGTAAACGTTATATGTATGGAGCTTTGACGCAGAATACAAAGTTGGAGTAGTTGAGATTGTAGCCGGGGGGGTGGGGAGGGGCATGTGTTGCTATAGCTGGTGAGCATGGCAGAGGACGCTGACAGCCGTCATCACACTGTTTCTGGTATACGGGTGTATGAAACTTCACATATGATCAAGTAGGGTCCGGGTACCGAGATTTCGCGAGGCCAATTTCCGGGATTCCGGGATAATAAGTTTCGGCTTTCTTGACAACTAATATTCAGCGGTACGAGTGAAAAGGAAACAACGGTGTCTTACTGACTTTTGGTTTCGAACGTCTCTTTCCCGGAAAATATCATTTGCAATCCGAAACCTAACCAACCTCCTATCTGCTGACTCACGTGAACGACACAAACCACAGCTGAGACCCTGAGGCCCTCAGGCCTCAAGTATAGCATTAAATCTGCTACGAAATCAGAAGGAGCCTTCCGATCCATAAGGCTACACAAAATATTGCAGAATCTCCCTCTCTACAGAATCTCCCTTTTTGTTCTTTTGATCCTCACGAATACGTACATTTGAAAGTAAAAAGAGAAAATGGCTACAGGCTTTTCAGAAAACTAGACTCGGCTGCTCCAGACAGAACACCACAGTTACTGTGGATGAGTAGAAGGGTAGAAATGCAAAACGCACCATCCCATGTATTCACACAAGCGACATTCCCCAGAATACTCCAGCGGAAAATGCGAAAAACTTAGCTGCCTCGTAAGTACAAGAGGTCAACATTACTTCTCGTGCGCTGCTCACTGCGGGAAATATCCTGGGGCGCAGCCATAAGATTGGCAGACGACAAGAGGAGACGCGTTTTAACGCAAAGTCGATATTCCGGCACGGTGCGAATTCTCAGTAGAATACGCGGAAAACTTCTGGCCCGTGACGAGTTTTTCTTTTTCTTGCGTTTTCCTGTACTAGAATGCACGGTGGGGATGACAAGAAACGCGCATTGTATCGCAATTTGTGATAGCGTGGTTACGCAGGTGGATACAGTCCCATACGACATCTTGGGGATAGTTGCGAAAAATCCCGATCCAGTTCCGGGATCCACATTTAGAAACCACGAAATCTGGGATTTGCAAAAAAACGGCTAGAGATTTCGAACCCTGTCGTCAAGTTATTGCCAGAAATGGATTCTTAAGATGCATGCTCTAAACCGTCATTTTGTTACTCTCAGACGTGTCATCACATTTTGCGCTTAGCGCCCTCCAACGACCTTTCTGAGCCCCGTAGCAAGCGCCCTTTGCGTTAAGTTCGTCACATGCTTTCAGTGTGAGAGTCGTGATGTGATGTCATGTGATAAAGAAGCAAATGAAGATGTGAGTTTCGGGAGAGTCGTGAAGCTTTCCAGCCAGGTATAATGCATGGATGCCTAAGTGGTGCGAGCCCACCTAACGTAATCCACTTTAAAACTGGTATTTTCACAATAGTTCATAGTCAACAGTTGTTCATCTTGTATTTTTTCCGCTTTTTGTCGTACTGAACCAAAGACGCAGCACAGTGCGCAGAAAGCTTTACGTAAACCTGTATAGAGATGTATCAACTCAATCGCTTACCAGCATCCAATCTTGTGGTCCTGAGCATTGTCTTTCTGCAGAGTTCCCAATCCGGTGTGTTCTCCGAACTCGTCTATTTTAGCCAGCTCGGGAACGCATTCAAACTGAATCTTAATTGATTCTTCGAAGCCGCAACCGGATGAAGAAGGGAGAGCTGCGTAGTAGTACAATGAAATTAGTTCTCCTACCATTACTATGCATCTCGAACGAATCGAGAAACCGTTCACTGCACACATGCACGCACAAGATACTATTCACCCTTTCACTGTTTTCCAACAGAAGGCACAACCGGAAGTTGCCTAGAGTCCGAAGCGGCTGCATGTGGCGCCACGCCCTCATTTGAGTCATTTGTCACTCATTTGAGCTCAACCCTTTCACTATTTGTAAACAGTGAAAGGGTTTAACTGAAATGAGTGACACGGCGTGGCGCCACATGTGGCCGCTGACACTGGGAACCCTACCCAACTTCCGGTTGTGCCTTCTATTTGTAAACAGTGAAAGGGTCAACGTGTTTAAAACATGAACAAACAACGTTGGTGGAATGACTGTAAAGCCCGGCTTACACTAACCGGAAATACGAGAAATTCTCGTTAGCCTTATGAGACAGTTCAAACAGTTGACTGAGTCCGCACAAACTCTAACCGGCAAAATCGGGCAAATTGACGTTTCACGTGAAGCTAACAAACTCGTCTCACTTCTCTATACGCGCACCGTGCGCAGAGAGAGAGAGAGAGAGAGAAAAGAAGAGGGTTTTTGGTCTCTATATGTATTGGCATCGAGGAGGGTTTTTGGTCTCAGTGTGCTTTCTCTTTACATTACACGGGCCACGACTACGAAGGCTCAGAGGATAATCCCTTTACGAGCAGCTAAGCAACCATTTGTACTGGTGTCGGAGGTCATGCCCTAAGTCAGTGGGCCATTAAAGTAATGAGAAGAGAGAGAAAGACGATGCAGGAACCAGGATGGTGTCATCCACACCCCCACACCACCCATACGAGCCAGCACTATGCTGCGCATGCGCACCGCTTGCTCGGCGGATGGATACGGTCGGCGCAGTTTTCCCTGTGCGACAGCAGATGGCGACACAGAGTGACATGGTTCAATGAGCTTTCAGTCGGTGTATATGTGTACTCATATTTCATGCTTTTTTATAAAAACGAAAAGCGGTAGTCATATAAATTTGGTGTCTATCGATTCTTGAAATATATCGAAAAAATTTTAAATGATCATTTTTTTTCGCAATGGCTATAGAAGTAAAACATGTTCAAAGAGGAACGAGAAAAATTGTGTATTTTTTTCACGTTCGTGACGTCGCCGTAAAATACATACTACATGTTTCAGAACAAATTTTCATAAAAAGGGGAGTTGCCTTAGGGCGGTTTTACTTTCGCCATTGGATTACTCGACGGGGCTGCTACTAGGAAGCCGTATTTATTACCAATTCGGGGACTAATTTACAGATATATTTTCATCAACTTTTTAATTATTGACTTTAGGGAGCACATTGCAATTGTAATATTAAAGCCTGATCTTCACATGATGCGCTAGAACCACTGACGAAGCACGAAAGTAATCGCAGCGCGCGCCACAGGCCTAATTATTTCACCTCAGCCACCTGTTTCGCAACTCAAGTGGTCGGCAAAAGAGCGACGGTGACGTCGATATCTCGGCCCTCACTTAGCGTCACAGAAAAACGATCTTTGTTTGTTTTTCTTTTTCTTTTTTTGCTTGCAAAGAGCTTTGCGCATCACCAGTACATATCAGCGCTTATCGTACCGCGGAAGGGCAATAGCTGTGTCCGGCAGGATGAAATGACTGATGCGGCAAGCGACTGCGAATACATGAAGGAACGAAAGGAACGAAAAAGAAAAACAAAACAAACATCGTGAAACATACCGCGATAAGGGTTTGCATCGTGTGTGACGTTTTTCTGTGACGTTAAGTGAGGGCGGAGATATCAACGTCACCGTCGCTCTTTTGGCGATCACTTTGTTTCCAGCGGAAGACCGAGGTGAAATACTTAGGTCTATAGCACGCGCTGAGATTACTTTAGCGTATCATCAGTGGTTCGAGCGGATCATGTGGTGATCAGGCTTTAATGTTGAAATCGCAACGTGCTCCCTAAAGTCAATAATTAAAAAGTTGACCGAAATATCTTCGTTAGTTAGTCCCCTAATTGAGCAAAAAATTGGTTTCCTAGTAGCAGCCCCGTCGATTAATTCAATGACATAAGTAAAATTGCCCTAAGGCAACTCCCCGTTTTATGAAAATGTGTTGCAGATATAAGGAAACACCCTGTATTATTATTCAATCTGCACAGTGGCGCAGTGCTAAAAGTGCAAAAAATTTCTGTTTGTGGTGTATGCCTTCTCTCTTGCATGCTCCTGAGCGTCGACTTTATTATTTTACCACGTGATTCTTAATACAGCACTCAAATTTTGTCTGACTTCGCAGTTCGCACCAACGACGATGAAAAACAATGCTTATATTTACACTTTTAATGCCTATTTCGAGGTGCACAGTCAGTGCATATTTTTGGTAACATGGTTGCATGCATATTTCTGGAGTTCTTATTACATATTTATCTGTGATTATATTATTATCAGACAATGCGGTCCCGCTATATCGAAGCGTAATTTTCTGCGGCAATGTCACCGTAAAATCATAACGCGGAAGCACGGTGTGCGCTAGTTGCCCAAAACGACATCGGGCACTTGACGACATCATTTTCTTCACGTAACAGTGACCTACCCAGAGTTCATACTGCACAATACCCGTCGCATTTTGCCATCTACTCTCTCAGTTCCCCAGGCAGCAGGTATGTTGCGGTGCTACCAGTAACAAAAAGGAAAACGAGCGCCAGAAGGCTCTGATTTACATAACCGATATAATAGCCCGAATGCGTCACTTCTTTATGCGTTGGAGCTCGCCTCCACGCACACCTGCACTGAAGCGGTGCAGAACTAATAGCGCGAGAACGCCAAGGTCAACCCTCATCTCCTGTCCCTTACGGATGCCATCCAAGTGCAGCGCAACCGAGCCCCCGACTCAGAGTACTACAACGCTGAACGGCAGCCCTTCCACTCCCCTCCCACACACCCGATATAACATCCCAACGCGACGCGTCTTTATTCTGGAGCCAGCTCCACACCACAGTGACCACACCTGCGATGCAAAACTAATAGCGCAAGAATGCCAAGGTCAACCTTCCTTCCCCGCTTCTTAAGGATGCCATCCATCCAAGTGCAGCGCCGCCCCACCGACCGACATCCCGACTCCGAAGTCTGAATGCAACGTTGAACAGCAAATACCCTTCCCCTCCCTTCCACCGGCAGCAAGGTCACGCATACGACTAGAACCTTCCCGCTACTGGTAAACTCATTATCACAAGACACAAGGACAGGATCACTGAAACACTGAAACTGGGGCACCATATCCATGTTAGTCAAAGCATACTTCTATGCAACTCCCCGCCCCTCCCCCGGAATTGCCAATATGAAAACCGACAAACAACGACGGTATCAACTTGAAAAACTCATCACAGGGACTTCAAACTCAATATCACATAATTGCCCGTCATTCAACATCAAACGTAACATCACATCATTACTCATAATTCAACATGATTTTCAAAACCAAATCACATAATGCCGATCACTCAACATCAAACTCAACCTGACATCACATCATTGTCCATCGTTCAACATCACATCAGTCTGAGTGATGTGATGGTGAATGATGTTGGTGATGGCCGTCATGAGTGAATTCGCCGACCTATGTCTGTCAGTGTCCTTTCACCTCCTCCTCCTCCTCACGTAACCTATATAACCTCTGCAGCGGGACACAATACAGTAGCTAAAGTAGTGACTGTAGGACGCAAAGAATACCGCAGCAGGAGAGAATGAAGTGACGCCGAAAGCCCGTGCCCACATTTCCCCACCCTGCGACACCCAGAGTACGTCTTTCTGGGGTGAAATTTCATATCGTGTAGATGCCAACGATTTATAATGCCGATAATGAATCATAGATCTCAAGCCGGCGAAAAGTGATGCAGAGATTCCTTAAGTCGGGGAATACACTGCAGCAACACGGGAGCAAGACCGGGTATTAGTTGGTACTGGTTTATAAAAATCGTATTGCAGCCGAGTGACCAGACACAGGGGTAAGGTATAAACGGAATCAGACAAGGGCACTGCTCTGTCGCGTTGTCGGCTCTAGAAATTGATAATCTTTGTACGGACCGTGACCAGTTCATTTTTAAAATGCGATACCATTATAGGACTCACTCCTCACAAATTACTGTGCCGAATCTCTGCGCCGAAAACTCAGTTCGGACGATAGATGGCGCCTATAGTTACCGTGGGGGCGGAAAAGTTTGACTATTTCCCTGTCCCCGCATACAGCTCGCTGGCGGTTAGGAGTTCGTAGTAAACCATAGCATCGGGCGTGTCTGCGACGTGTGGCTATGGCGAGGCGGCTGCGGGCATCGGAATACTACCTTATATTGTTACGACGACGACGACGACGACGGTGTCAGCAGCGGCGGGCGCATGTCACGCACGGTCATTCTCATTCTGTCCATTAAACCATTGCCATCACCACGCTGTGCCGCCCGTATCATTTGGTGGAGGTGCGGGCTATCCTTTTTCGAAAGCGCTGTTGTCGTGGCCATCGACGCCCCAGCCCCGACCCTATGACGAGCCGACGACGACGTTCCGGACACGGCAATGACGAGGCCCCGAAGATGCCCCAGCCCCGACGACGCCCACGACGGCAGCGCCCTGTGAGGGATACTCTCGGCACCGACCCCGTGGAGGCAGCACAGCGTCAATTCACCAGCGCCCCATCATCGGCCACCTGTCCGCCCTTTGTACGACACCGAATCGAGACATATCTCCATCATCCGCCCCACCGTTGCCTTGCTCATCCTCGACTACATCGCCAGTTGTGCCCCCCGCAGCACCGCATTCTCCATCTGTCGTGCCCCGGAGGTCACGCCTCGGGGAGGGGGGCAATGTTACGACGACGACGACGACGATGTCAGCAGCGGCGGGCGCATGTCACGCACGGTCATTCTCATTCTGTCCATTAAACCATTGCCATCACCACGCTGTGCTGCCCGTATCAATATTACATCTTGCAAGCGAGACTGCCTAGGCGGAAGAGCGACGTCGTGCTCCGTCGTGTAGTGGGCATGCCGACATGACCAAACGGACTTCCCATGTTGGTGGCCTTTGTCTACGCGTTGCAGTAAACTCATTTTCAGGTTTCATGTGAATGCTTCAGCTCAATAAAATCAATGGCTCTCAAAATACACGTAAAAAAAACTGTGCATCATTCACTCGAGGTGCTTGCCACGGGCAACGCACGACAATCGACTTTGAAATTGATTGTGAAATTGAGATGATGAAAAATACCGATTCTGTAAAGCATATCAGAAATAGTATGCAATAGTATTACTCTGGTACAAGCACAGGTCATCCTGGCCGCTGTAAGAAAAAAAAAACTTCAGTAGTCGCGTGTCGTCCACTGGTCTCGCGCAGGAGGCTCACATATTGCCCCTAAAAGGATATGCAGGCGGCAGGGGTGGGCAGTAATATTAATATTAAGTAATATTAATACTTTGTACTATAATACTATTCCTGTAATTCTTTTGAGTATTTGTATTATGTGTTATGATAGTCAAATTCAAGTATTACATGTACTACGAATCTGTAAAAGGTGTGTAGAGGAGGTGGTGTTCCCCTACATCAGTCCTGACCGGCGATGATGGAATGTTCCAGCAGGCACATGTTCGAGGCCACAGGCTTGGACGGTGCCGGTAGAACTGAGGAGCAGGTGCTCCAGGCGCGTGTCCATCCTCGTCGTTCTTCAGGGTCTACCACGTCACTACCCTCTCACACGCGGAGCGGCGATAAAGCAGAAGAACCCACGACTTAACTGGAGGAAGACAGCGAGTGCGACCGTGGATGACGTGCACGGTTGAACAGGTGCATGGCACGGCACACGTTGACGAATGATCACAGCTGCTGAGCAACGGGAACGACAATCCGTTAGCCCGAGAAGGGCTGAGAAGAGAGTAAGGCGCTGTCGGAGTCGTGGTCCTGGGGTGCCGCGACCGACACGGGAGCCGAAGCTCTGAGAGTCCCAGGTTAAGTGAGAGTGAGGCTGAGGTTGTGCGAGCCGTGGTGAGATACCAAGACGCCGGCTGGAACGTGCCGTGGCATCGGCTGCCGCGACTGCCGCGACCGGCAGGTGAGCGCGAGGCTCGAGCGTCGCGGCCGGCAGGGAAAGGGAGCCGGGGTGCGGTGAACATCGGGCAGGAGTGGAGGTGGACGTAGCTGTCGAGTGCGTGTGAGCCGGAGGGACGTGCTTCGCAGTATGGCATCAGTAGCACAGCTGTGGTCTTTGCCGACTAGAGGAAGCCGTTGAAAATGTCGCAAGGTCGAGGCCAGGCCGGTTTGAAGGAGTCGAATCGCAGTTGGATGATCGTTGCGCTGCGTTGGGCGTAACTTTCACTCTTACATGTATTCTCACTCACTCACACATTCAAACTACGAGGTCGACGCGGGCGGCATCTGTTGAACACGATGGAAGTTGATGTTCTGAGGCTGAGAGCAATGAATAAAGAAGAAGATGAATGAATGAAAATATGCGTTCGAGTCCTACAGCTGGCTCACCTTTTCAGTGACTTCTTTCATTGTTCTTAGGCACTTGAGGCTTTGTGTGTTTGTCCATCTTCTCTGTTCCATCCTCAGAACATCAATTTTCATCGTGTCCAACAGATGCCGCTTGCGTCGACCCCGTCGTTTGAATGTGTGTGTGAGTGAGAACACGTGTAACAGTGAAAGTGGAATGAGTGAGTGAGTTGGTGTGATCTGTCCCTTCATATGACGCAACCTTGGAAGTCACTGGGGAGGAGTGTTAGCTTAGTTAAATTGGTAGATCCCAGGGGCCCGATGTTGAACTGAACATACCGTTCGTTATCGTTATTATTTGAAGCTCCCGCGCTTCACGTCATCAAACTACAGCTAAACCCCGCCCACGCAGCGGGTTAGCGATAGCTTTCGGTATGGGCGTAACGATTGGTATACTTTATCGCACCGTGAAGTTTGAAACGCGGAGAACCAGAATCATGGCTGACTTGTGCAGCCTGCTAGCTGCTGTTGTTGCTGTGCGTAGTTTTTGAAGGGTAGGGCTACATTAAGCAGACGACATACAAGGGAAGAGACGAGATTGCAGAGCAGACGAAATTTATTCCCGAAAGTTAATTCAATACAGCTATTACACCATGCATCCAAACGTATAAAAAAAGGCGACCCTGTTGTCGTTGTGTTCATGATTGCATTGAAAGTCGAATATTGTGTTACACAAAATGCGAGTACCACGCAGACGACACACAGTGCGCATGCACTATGTGGTTATCGATGTTCATACCTTGCTCCCGGCGGTATTTTCATTACTGAATGCACAGTTATGCATCTGTCAATATCACAGCGCCGTCCGTTGCTTCCTTGTGTCCTATTACTCCACAGTACGCAGACATTGGAAAGGGAGTTCGTGGGTGCGGGTTCACCTTTGAAAGTTTGCGAAGCACACGCAAGTTGCGCCGGTGATGAACCTTCGCCGAAGTCAGTTCGGTTAACGTAGATCATTCTCGAACCATAAGTACCTCTACTAAGAGCCACTAGATAACCTTATTTAGGGACTCTACTTCTGCTGTATCACACAAAATCACTCACAGCACACGCAACGTAGTCCCAGCTGCACACGTAGGGTGAAATGGAACTTCACGACACACTGAAAGACACCGAATGCAAATACCGGCACTAGGTAGTATTCATCTTCCTAAACACAGTATAACGGCGAAAACAACCACAAATATGACACAGTTCTTCTTGCTCTCCTGCTTCAAGCGGTCTTTATCAAAACTGATCGAGCAATACGTCACCGCTGTCCTTAAGCCTTTTCGAAGCGAGATCTACCGCCGCTGCCATTTTGGTCGGCTAGGGAATTAAACAAGTGCTGTCATTCGCCACGTTTGCTACTACGCTCTTGGCGATGGGAGGCGCTACGGTTAAGATAACTATCGGTATTGAGCAGCGTAACGAACTTTACGTATGTCATCAAAGGAAACAATAACGAACGATATATATGGACGGAGCATCCACATAACGAAAAGTTCAGCATCGGGCCCCTGGACCGGTAATCCAGAAGATGCGGGTTCAATTCCTACAGCTGGCTAATCCTTTTCAGTGACTTTCTTCCCTCTTCATTCATTGTTCTTTGGCACTTGATGCTTTGTGTGTTTGTCCTTCTTCTGTGTTCCAGCCTCAGAACATCAATTTCTATTGGGCATAGTTCCAAGAATGAAGCGGAGGACGGTAGTGTCGGCATTCCCGGCGTTCGGAGCACAGTGCGAACGAGAGGGTCGCCAAAGCCGTAAAAGCGGTGAATGAGTTTCAGGCTTTCGCGGCTTTGGCTGATGTGCTGTGAACGTTGCATTATGCATGGAATAGCGTGCGTGCGCCATATGTCCCAGGTATCGCGGCGCGGTGAGTCACGGAAGAAGCGCGCTGCGCAGGTGGAACGATGCGACGTTGGGTATCACGTGAAGTGTGGTGATGCAGGTGGCGGGAGTGGAAACCACAACACGCCAGGCCGTTCGTCAGGATGAATCCCCCGAGGAAGGTTCTTAGAGCAGAACAGATTGCTGCAAGGAAGGCGCGGAATGCAGAGGGGCTAAAAGCTCGCCGTGCCCAGATGAGCGAAGAAGCCTAGGTTCAACCTGCAACTGCGGAACGAGCGTATTGGAAGGAGAAAGAAGAAAGCACAAGTCTGAGCAATTTGAAGAGGAATATGTGAAACGTGCACTCTTAAAAATGAACTTCACCGCATAGCACGCTCTTAGCAAACCATCGTCCTGAATAGCATCGTTCTTGCCCCTGATTTGTCGAAAACAGGAGGCTTACGGCATTTTGTACCTTATGCAGTACATAATTGATACAAAAAAAGTGTACGCCTCCCGTTTTCAACAAATCAGAGGCGAGAACGCTATCATTCGGGATAATGGTTGACTAGGGTGCTATGCGGCGAAGTTCATTGTTAAGAGTGTATTTGTGTTCACCGTTGGCAGTGTGCGGATTCGCATTTCAAGCGTGCGATACTGAACACCTAGTTTGGAGCCGTTTGCAGTGTGGGCGACAGGCGTTGGTTCGAGAACGACGTGCGGCCGGTGAACAGGGTTCGAGGCGGAATGCATTCGTGAGATATAATTTCGAAATATTACCATGTTATATGTTAAGAACTCTCAATGACAGAGAAATATTCATGTTAAAGCATGCCCGCAATGCGTAGCGACACAGCTCTCGCTGTATTTCAGCTGCGAGTAGGCCTACCAAAGGTTGCACAGCTATTCGGAATTTTTTTAGCCAAGCAAAATACTTTTTCGACAGTGCGGAAAAGCACCTGCACATAGGCCGCAACAACGGCCCTGTGTCCTTCTGTCGCTTGGGAAGGGCGTCGGAAAGAATGCCGCGTAGCAGCCTGTGGCTAGGGCGCTAGCTCGGTGCAAAGGGAACCTGGCGAAATGAAGGCGGTTTAGTTGACGGTTGAGAGTGTCTTTCACAAGGTGGTCACAGGAACGCTTTAGGCAGAACTCAGGATATTGGAGGCGACACCTTCCTTTACAATTTTTGAAGATCAGGGGTCAACGGTAGTAGAACTTTAGCGGACTGTTGCCTGAACTCCCAACAATTTGTGTTAAAATTATGCTTTTTAAATACGACATTGGACGTTCATCATGGTGACAGTCGCTTCCTGATATTGTGGTCTTTCGGGTAGCAGGTTTTTTTTTTGCTTTCCCTGTTCGTTTTTTCTTTTTTCTGCTTAATGGAGCCGTAAGTGCGTATAGGGAACTAGGGGAAGGGGGCAGGTTATTATTTTTTTTAGAAAACTGTCCTAATTCGAAACGTACTTGGGGGAGTAGGCGTTTCAGTGAACTTGCTGCACTGGTCATCCCTCTGGATACTGTGGAATAAAAATGACGCGAATGTTTCACTGTGGCCAAAAGGTTTTAATATGCAGCAGGAGGCAGAGTGTTTCAGTATGCCCCAACCTTGGGGCAAGTATCAACAGGCTAAGGGTATGTTCAGACAACTGGGTATTGCATAAGGCAGGAATCAAGGATTTGCTGTGCACAGGTCATGGCAAACGTATAATACGTCTTTGATAATACAATCCCAATGTGACTAGCTTTTGCAAATCTTGCACTGAACCTGCTCCTAGCTCGGTTCGTACTTCTTATACCACACCAGGCAGTAATATTCTATGAAGTCATCCACAACAGTATTTGGGCGCCGTTTATTCCTGGACGTCCTAGTCTTTGCTCTGCTTAATGTTTGCAGTGTTTTGCTTCTCTCTGCGATGTACATACCACATTTACGATTCCAAGTTGAAGCACTTGTTGCAATCTGCCACATAGCAGCATGGTAAACGCCATTTTGGTGCCGAGGGAGACGCCACAAGATACTAGAGTTTCGGAAGTTAAAACCGCAAAAGAAGAACCTACAAGTACGTCCCAATTTCATGCTTCTTGTGCAATCATTCACGAGCACACAGCCAATAAATGTAGTGAGATAAAATTTGCTCTCGAGGCCAGGAACCACTTTTTGTTGTCTCGGGGGCGATCCGCTCTACGTAGCATCGTGACGCTGTTCTCAATGGAGCAGAAGTGTGGAACGATGCTACCGTAGAAAGGTGGAGCTGTTTGCGCCACAGGGGAACCAGAAAAGCGTACTGTTTCAGTATACCCCGTGTTTCAATGTGCCCCCCTTTCCCCTACACGCCTAACGGCCAATTTCTGTTTTTAAACTCGCGACTCGTTGCGATGTGTCGACAATTATGCGGTAGCTGACACCAGCTCCTTACTGTTATATTTTAAGCAGCTTGGGTTGGCTCGCGCAAGAGACATTGTAGATATTATGCAGCAAAAGGACACGCAAGAGCTCGTGGCGAAACACGGGCTGAAGTGATGCAGTGAAAGGTCAGCTATGCCGGTATCCTAAATAGTCGAAACGGTTGTGATATTCTGAAAGCCCACATCCAACTCTCCCCAAAATGCACCTTCATTCTCCCAGTTCGGTACAGTACCACGTAAAAAAAAAACAGAGAATTCCGAAACACACATGGGCGCAGCCATGTTTTATGGCGTAGATGCACCCGAACGTGCACTGTGACATGTACGGGCCTTTGTACTTGTCAGTAGATTCCAGCTACGGCATTTCGTGGCTTCACGTATGTTTGCCTGAAGACGACGGACAGCCGGGTTCCACTGGTTCCGCGATGAGTAAACAGTGCAGCAGCTGCGAATTCATTCGTGAACCAAGCTCTCTGCGATGTTGTGACTGGAATTCGTCGTTTCGTGTTTTGTGAGCTCGAACAATTTGTATCAACTCGCGTCAGCGTTAGCTCCCTTACAGCCCTTCAATGTCATCATGGCCTCTCGTCCTGCGCTGCTGCCCCACAACACGCGTCTCACGCTATATGCCAAAGACATCTGCTTATGGACATCTGCCGCTCGCCCCGACACCATTCAGCATCGACTGCAGGGAGGTTTAGATATCATCGTCACGTACCTTGCCGACCGCGGCCTCTCCGTTTCACCCAGTAAGACTGTGGCCATGGTGTTCACTCGTCGATCATTCAAGCAGTTCCCGCTCGTCATTGAAGGCTCACCCCTGCTATTTGTCCCGTACTGCAAGTATCTGGGCGTAGTACTCGACCGTGACACTTCCTGATCTCGCCACATTAAGACTCTCACCACCAAGATTAACAGTTGATTGGCGGTTCTTCGTTACCTTGCTGGTTCGCGATAGGGCCCGTCCTTCTCCGATCTCCACCGTGTCCACCAATCCCTCGTGCTGGGTTTTATCCGGCAGAGCCTTCCCATCTTGCATGGCCTCAGCCGAAGCAGAAATCGATATCTCTTTAGCCAAGCCAGGAGCCTCCGCGTCTGCTTGGGAGTCCCTTCGACCACCGAGACATACTCTGTCTTAGCCGAGGCACGCGAACCGCCGATCGACGTCCTGCGGGACGGCGCAACCCTCCGCGTTCTCGCACGGTACCTTACTCGGCACCCTCTACACTACCTTCGCCACGTCGATGAGGACTGCCCGACCTCAGACTTCGGCCGTGCTACCGTTCGCCTAAAAGGGTCCGTCCCTGCACAGTTCTCCCAGGGTGTCCCAGAAAACGTGTCATTGAATTATAATAAAAAAACTACGCCACCTAGAATCATGCGGTCAACAGCATTTGTTCTTATTAGGTTTTTGCCACCTCCTAATGTGAACGTCATGTACTCCAAGTTTAATTATGTAAATATCTGCAAACTGAACTTGGAAAGTTGCCAAGTAAAGGTCACTTTTTTACCGCACCAATATGAAGAGCGTGCCGAATTCACTCAAATTCATGATAATCCACAGTGATACTCACGAGCTATCCCATCGGAAAAGATAGCCGAATATCATGCTTTTCGGAGCACCGAACCATAGCGCGCGATGACTTTTTGAGCGCAATCGCTCGCAGTGCGACGAAAGGAGGTTCCAAAGCCAGCCCACAGAGTGAAAGTAGAAAAAGTAACAGTTCCTAAAATTGGGAGATTGAAAGCATTATCCCAGCGAAAGTCGGACGTGATAAGCCGTGCCTCTTTTATCTCTTTCTGCGACGTCGGGGAGGGCTGGGTTTCCAACCTCCTTTCGTCGGACTGACAAAGATTGCGCTGAAAAATTCATCGTGCGCTATTCTGTGCGACCTCCGTATAGAGCATGATGTTCGGCTATTTTCTCCGATGGGATAGCTTCTGAATATCCCTGTCAATTATCATTAATTTGACTAAATTAGACAGACTGAGAGCGATTGCGCTCAAAAAGTCATCGCGCGCTATGGTCCAGTGCCCCGAAAAGCATGATATTCGGCTATTTTTTCCGATGGAATAGCTCGTGAATATCACTGTGAATTGTCATGAATTTGAGTGAATTCGGCACGCTCTTCACATTGGTGGGGTAAAAAAGTGACCTTTACTAGGCAAATTTCCGACTTGAGCTCGCAAAAATTTACATCATTAAATTTACGTTACACGACATTCACACGAAGAGGTGGCAAAAACCCAGTAAGAACAAATGCCATTGACCGCATGACTCTAGGTGGTGTAGTTTTTTATTATAATTCAATGACACGTTTGCTGGGACACCTTGTATACTGATGGGTCGGTAGAGAATGAATCATCAGCGGCGGCCTTCTACAACTCGCAGGAAACCCGTGACCTCGCCCTTCGACCTCCCTACACAGTGTCCTCCACGGATGCGGAGCTGCTCGGTCTGCTCGCCGCTCTGCGGCATATCGCAGTATCTGCGGGTACACCCACCTCTCCTCGGCAGGCCACCGTATCTTCCTTCAGTGGGTACCCGGGCATACAGGGCTACACGGAAACACCTGTGCTGACGCGGCTGTGAGACGCGCCGCGATGGCTGCGGCCACGCCAGTGCCCCTACTGCCGCTCCCGGTGTCTGCGTGTCGCCTGCTAGTACGGCGTCTCTGCGGGGAAGGCACTCGCCCGTTTCTTGTAGACGCCATCCGATCTCATGCATTCCTGCAGTCCATCGACCCCTCACTGGAGTTTGTCATCGGCTGCCGCTGTACGCTGAACGTTGCCCTCACCCGTTCACTCGTGTTCAAAATGGGCCGCGTCCCATCTCCCACGTGCCCCTGCTGCGCCGTAGAAGACGATATCTCCCATCAGCTCCTCCACTGTCAGCGTCACCTTCACCATCGGGCCGTGCTCTGGCAACGCCTCTCAGAGCTTGGGTGCCCGGAAGTTTCCCTCGCAACACTCCTTGGCCCCGTGCAGCCAGCTATCCAGTGGAGTGTCACAAAGGCGGTGCTCCGCTTTCTCCGTGATACGGGCCTCCTGGGCTCTCTGTGAGCAGGTTTTTTTTAGTTATTGTTTTTTTTATTGTGATTAATTTTTTAGGGAATAGCAAGCCGGCGGGCTGCATGGCTGACCTTTCCCTTTTATCTTTCCTTTTCCCCTTTTTTCTGCCAATAAATCCCCCTCCCTTTTATAGCGCTTACCCAGTGTAGGGACAAGACGCAAAGGAAATACCAGAGCACGTATTGCCACTTAGAAATGATGTTTCGGGGGTCTGAAGAGTTAGGGCATAGCATAGGTCCTAGAATTCCAATCAGCGGGTGTACCTTATCCCTCTGTAGAGTGCTATTTCAACTCACAACTCAGCCCATGGGGTGTAAAAGTGATAGAGGCAATTTATGTGACTGTCGTCATTGGTGAAATCACTGCTCAGCCTCGGAATTAATTCCATTCGCAGGAATTATTGCACAAGTTACTTCTTACTTAATGTTTATCATGTAGAACATGCTAAGCAATTTGTAAGTTGCAACCATGTCTGCAGCATTCTCGACTGCCTCTTACCTTTTTCAGTTAGAGATACTTTACCAAACGATTCACAAAGGCAAGTCTTACAGGGCCCGTGTAACTCGAGTCTTCATGGAAGTTATGCTTTCGCATAACCATCGCACATGAAGTACAATTATATATGCTTGCATACAAAATTATTTTTTATGCGCATGCTATACCTTCCTAGTCATACATGTGCACATGAATAACAGTGAATATATGTGAAGTGGCAAAAAACAATGCTAGACTCTACCATCATTGTGCCCCATTAACTTTGCAACGTTTATGTCTTGTGAACAGGGAATATCTCGCTAGAAAAGACAACACTTCTGTATCGTTTGGTAAGCAAATAAATCTCTTTATTTACATTTTCCATCAATCAGCAATGTTGGAACCTGGTGCAAATATCAATGTCAACAAGGAAGTACTTACAAACTATTCCTATATAATCAAACGCAGATATGACAATGATCTTTTTGTACCTCAGCACAGTACGGTTTCAAAATTAACGAACTATACAGGACCAGCAATCTTAAAATAACTCGACAGGGGAATCACATAAAGCTCCAATAATAGGCTGGACAATCGAAGCTCCAAACGACAAAATAGTTCCAGAAAAATTTGAATAATTGGTTGCTGTTGTGATGTGTACTACTATATGTACAGTTCATGAATGGAACATGTTACCTCATTGCGTTGCCTCCGTGTAAGCACTACAACAGGCAGCTTTCCAGGTCGCTCTTTTTGTGTTTTTCTTTTACAATAGCAAACATGCCCGTAGTGAAACACAAGCAGCCAAGGACAGGATGAGACAGCTACAACACAACAGCTAGTTCTCAACTGATAGATTTATTAACAGACTGGAATATACACACACATGTTGCTAAACAAATGACAATTTAACCAATAGAATCACAGACAAGAAAAAAAATTATATATCTTTCCCCTCTCCTTATTCTATTTCACAGGCAGCCGTAGTACCACCCTGAGTGTACCCGTGCGTGCCCTTTGAGATGACGTATCTCGGACAGAAGCAAATCCTACCACGGACTGCTTACACATGCATTTGTCTTGGATTTCTCTAACCACTTGTTGTTGAAACGCAGCCTGTGTTCGGGAAATTTGGGGAGCATCCAGAGTCCCTACAATGTATTGCCAAGTTTCCTCAGGGCATCAAAAGTCTGCCCTTGGCTGCCTGTGTTTTTATTATGGTTCTCAGGTACAAACTACCCCATTTCAACACAGTAGTAAATACAGATTTGTAAATAGTACCTATTAAATTGTACTGTAAATTGTCTCTGTAAATAGTACTACATCTTGTGCGATAATGTCAGTAATACAAGAAAGCTAGATTTGAAACCGCTCTTACTTCGTAGTAGCAGTAGTTTTTGTGTGAAGCTACGCAATTCCTGTCCACCAAATAATTTAGACCATATGTTCCATCTGCCAGCATGATAATCCCTTGAAGGCAATTCTCACTTGGCTGGATCTACCGGTTCTAGAACCTATCCCTAACATGTGTAGCATCAGGGAGGAAAACCAAGGGGCACAGTGGAAAAGACAAACACACGGGCTATGTTCTCACTGTGTAACAGCTGCTCTGGCAACTAATATGAACATGTTCGAAATTAATACAACATGACTTGACACGATACGCTGGTGAAAGGTAAGAAATAAAATAAGTAGTTAAATGTACAATATATAAACACTTGTCATACCATGACAGTTTTCTTCCTGTATGCGCTGCCATTCCTCCCACTTTAAGGAAGTACTGAACTACGAGGGGTGTTCAAGTCAAACAGGGACTTTTCATTTTTCGCAAAAGTAAAATGAACTTCCAGGCGAGAAATTAGTTGTTTTTTTCAACGTAATCTCCAGCTGCACTAATGCACTTGTCCCAGCGTTTCACAAGGGCTTGAATGCCAGCAGCGTAGAAATCCTTACCGGCGCGTAGCAGCCATGATCGGACCGCATTCTTGACCTCGTCGTCGCAGCTGAAGTGGCGGCCCCCAAGGAACGCCTTCAGTGGCCCGAAGAGATGGTAATCGCTGGGGGCGAGGTCTGGACTGTAAGAGGGATGTGGCAGCAACTCCCAGCCAAGTTCCTGTAAGGTGCGTGTCGTGAGATGCGCGGTATGCGGGCGTGCGTTGTCCTGTAGGAGGAGGACTCCTTTGGTGATGAGGCCCGGCCGCTTTTGCTTCAGCGCCTTATGCACATCCCTGAGAACCTGGCAGTAATATGCACTATTGATGGTGGTGCCACTGGGCAGAAAATCAACATGAACAACGCCAGCCTTGTCCCAGAAAACCGTGGCCATGACCTTACCCGCAGACGGGGTGCTTCGGAACTTCTTGGGAGCTGGCGAGCCCGGATGCTTCCACTGTTTTGATTTGTTTTTAGACTCAGGAGTGAAATGGTGCACCCACGTTTCATCGCACGTGATGATCCGATCAAGGAACGGCTGTCCTTCAGTGTCGAAACGGTACCTTAGCTCTTGGGAGATTTCCAGTCATCTCCGCCGGTCAACCACAGAGAGCTGCCTCGGGACCCAACGCGCACTAACTTTCCGAAACTGGAGGTGTTCATGAATGATAGTGTTCAACGTTCCCACAGAAAGGTCCGTCTTTCGAGCCAGTTCGAGACATGTTATCCGTCGGTCCTTGATGATCAGGCGCTCCACAAGTTGGATGTTCTCAGGAGCTCTGACACTGGGCTCTGAGCCGCCCCGGCCGGGATCGTCCTGCACTGATGTACGGCCGTCTCGGAACCGTTTGCACCACTTAAACGCTTTGCTGAGGCTAAGTGTATCGTGGCCATACTGAGCCTGAAGTCTTCTGTGAATTTCAGATGACTTTACGCCTTCATTCACGAGAAAACTTCATGACAATTCGCTGTTCGATGTGCGCGCTCACCTCGTTGTCGGCCATCTTGTCCAGCACGTGTCTTCTGTTTTGCACAAACTTTGGACCACCACGCGGTGAACGCGGAGGCCTGTCGCGTGTGAAAATGACGAAAAAGAAGTTGCGCGAGCCATTTGTACTCCCAGGAGACAGAAAGTCCCGGTTTGACTTGAACACCTCTCGTATATTACTACATTTCGTGGCATTACACGGTCCTTTGACAGAACTTGAACAGCACTACATGGCACGGAATAAAAGTACAGTGAATATAATTTGCGGCTTTCCACTCACACTTAATGGCCGCAGCAGTAGTGCAGGAAGGCCACTGCAAAGTTGTGTTGAAAAACACCGCTTCCTGTTTGCCATGTCTAAATGAAGTGTACCTAACCTGATCCAAAGTAGGTGTTCTGAGGCTGGAACACACAAACAGAATACACAGCACAAGCCGCAACATTAACAGATAGGCAAATGAGCTGTGACGAGCTCCACCTTGGGACAAAGTCAACAAGTAATTCACGAACAGTCCATGAGTGCCTGAAATGTAGCATCCCTGAATGGTAGCAGGAGGGCCCATGTTCAACTCCTGGTGCTAGCACTCACTGGCTTTTTCATGAATTATTTGTTGTAGCTTACATGTGCCTGAGAACGACATGAACCACGCATCGACCACTGGATCCGCATGAAATGATGGTGGTTCGTCATCCCAAAGAGACTCCCTTTCTTGCATGTGTCCTCAGGGTTGCTCACCACTGCAGAAAAAAAAAGAAGAATTTAATGACAAGAAATGGATAGTCATGTTTACTTTATAATGATTTTGCACAACAGAAAGGAGACGGTTGAAAGCAGAGACGAGACTTTCGTGCAGAAGGCTGCACTTCTTCAGGTCTAACATCATGTTGCAAAATTCCAGAATGTATAAGACATGTTGTAAGGTAGAGAGCGAGGGTTGGTACAAACATAAAAATACCAACACATATAATAAAATAAAACGGGGGTATCACTCCATCAGTTTCAAACAGACAAGTGATGAATTGACAAGACACTGTAGCATAATACATGAATGGCCACAGTGGTGAGGTCAGTATTTGGCACAAAAGGCATTCATGGGCGACATTCAGGGAAAAATTGCTACAGTGTCTTGTCGACTCATCCTTTGTCTGTTTCAAACCGATGGAGTCATACCCCCTTTTTATTTTATTATATGCTTGTATTTTTATTTTCATGTTTGTGCCAACCCTCGCTCTCTACCTTACAGCATGTCTTATATATTCTGGAATTTTGTAACATGATGTTAGACCTGAGGAAGTGTAGCCTTGTGCACGAAAGTCTCGTCTCATTAAAATTTAGATGCCGTCAACAGTCTTCTTTTTGTTGTGAATCTCTATCGCCGGATACTTGCACATTGCTCTTCTACGTACTAGATTTTGCAGTAAGGTTATGGACTTTGAATAAAAAGACTACACAGCACTGCTCAGGTATTTTTGCCTAGTGAACAGCATGTTTGCAGTATGCACGCAGTATTTGTGCAATAGACCCACTAAAAATGTAATGAATGTGGCATTGCCCACAGTAATGCACCAAGTGCAACACAAGTATTGTAGAATGCAGGTATTTTAGCTAACGTGCCAATCCAGTATCACAATCAAGTGTGAAGTTGTGACAAATAAATAGTTCCCATTTTTATTAGCTCTCAGAACACAGACAGTGAATTAATAAGAGTAGACAATGTTAGCATGAATTCTGGGCTATTCTTCAATCAAACATTCATAGATAGTAAAGGCACCTTCCTCAATGGACGTTGATGACAGTGAAAATTCTAAAAACTTATCGGAAACGACATCAGCTTCTCCGTGTCAGAAAGGATTGTATGTCCAACAGTAATCCAGCTAACAGTAACAAAAATGTGCAAAAGGCAAATTAGCTGAACTAATGTAACGTACCTTCTCTTATCAGACAGTGAAGCTTGTACCACCCCATCTACAGGAGCCAGTGTTTGGACAGCAAAAGTGCTTGAACTGGAAGATAGCAGTTAATCGGAATGGCGATCTTTGTTTTCCACCCTGAAAGCAGAGGTTACAATGTTGAGGGCAGATTTAAGAGTAGAGCGAAGGATGTCTGCATGATAGCGCCCATGAAAGGTGGAATATAGGTGGATTCTCAAATTACAACATCACATTGTCATACCTGTTAGCAGCTAGACTGCAAGTGACGTGTCAGCAATTTCTTCACCCCTGCTTCATTTCCGCCTTCAGCATGCACCTGTGGTAATTCACAAGTTAGATTATCAATACTGTTGGTTCGCTAATCGATACTATATCACAGGAAGGGCAGTAGGACAGCTGCACAATCGATTCATGAAGCTTCGCATTTTTATATATGTTCCGCTTTAGGAGCTATATTTCTCCATAAACATCAACTTGAACCTCGACTTACCTTTTGCTCTCATTTTTTGCCTTGGTCCTCCGCGGCACGTTCAAAATTTGTGTGTCGAGCATCACTTCAGACGATTTCGTGCCGAGATTCCAAATTGCCTCAGGAGTCGCGCGTAACCTATGATAACATTCGTGGACGAAATCCTTGGGGTGGAACTGCGTCCGCACGGCTGTCGCTGTCAGAGCTTCGCACTGCTAGGTCTTTTGGCAAATTATGGTAGGCAATACTTGAATGCTCCGATGAATTGTTATAACAGCGTAGCAGCGTCGCATTCTCGACAACATCGCCGTGGCATATCACTAGGGCCAGGATTTTTAGGCATTTGCCTAAAAATGCCTATAAATGCCTAAACTGAACATTTTCATGCATAAATGCCTTTTCCAAGTTTCGTGCCTAGAATTGCCTATTCGAGGCAATGTGGGACCGGACCTTCTTTCATGTTATATACTATCACGGCAGAACGGGAGGTTTTGTCCCCTTCCAACACACATTTATTCTCGTCGCAACCTTGACGACTATATAGGGCAACCATCGCGTCACAAAGCCTGAAAAATACGTTGACCCCTCCGATAGCCATCTTTTCTGCACCCCTGTGACTCATCGACCCTTCTTAAGAGGGATACGTTGATCCCCTCGATAGCCTTCTACCGTGGGCCTCTGTGACTCACGGGCACGTAACCTCCTTAACAGAAACTCGTGTGAGGCTAGCTTTTTGTGTCTCCTGTCGTAGAGTAGAGTTAGTTAACAAGGCTGCTCACCGCATCAGTTGGTTGCCATCAGTACAACGCAGTGAACCGAAAATTTCTCCTGCCTGTCGACGAACATGAAAAAGCTAGAAACAGTTGCCATTTCTTTGAATGAATCTCTAAAGATCCTACAACGTGTCCGCTCTGCGCTCCAAAACCTGGAAGAGAAAGGCTCCAGAGCCACCACGAAGATGGAGGCACTCATTCAAAAGAATCGGGCCCTTTCCACACTGCTGAAGATTGGAGAGATCCTAAATGGCGGGGACACACCGACGAGATTTCATATTTCAAGTTTGCACCTGTGACGTCATGTGACGTGGAAAGAAGCTTCTCCCGCTACAAGGCCCTATTTAGAGCAAACAGATCAAGTTTCAAGTTTGCAAACTTGAGAACGACTTTCATTGTGCCATGCTACGAGAATAGTGAACAAATGAGTCAGTAGAATCTTACAATGTTATTGTGCCTATATTTGCCTATTTCGCTGTTTTTAGGGCCTAAATGCCTGCCTACTCGCACTTTCTTAGTGCCTAAAAGTCCTGGCCCTACATATCACATATCATATCGCTTCAGCTCATAAAAGGCAAGGTCAGAAAAAGCAAGTGCGCTTGACAAACGAAGTCGTGCCAAAGAGATGTTCACATGCTTTGTTTCCGGCTTGGCAATAACATAACAGCTGTGTGTTAACGCACGATGCACAGAGAATGAAACCAAAGAAGCCAAGCGGTCAAGCCAAGAGTCCATGCCAAGACAAATACACATAAACCTAGTGCAGTGACGGGGGTGCGCCCGTGCGCAGGCTTTGCCAACGATCTGACGGGTGTTTAAAAAAAATGTTGATCTAAAAAACTACAAACAGTTGGACCAAGATATTTCGCACACATATACAGTTTTCGCTAATGAACACAGAGCACGGGTATCGCTCAGTTCTGAGGTACTTTAAAATCGGCATATCTGACCTTTAAACTCGGGGGGGGGGGGGGACATGCTGATTAAGAAAAAATAAAGGAAAGGTCAGCCACACGGAGGTCGGCTTGCTATTCCAAAAAAAGGGGGAAGAAAAGAAAAGGAGAAGAAAAAGAAAAAAGAAAAGAAAATGAGAAGAGAAAGAAGAAAACAAAAGGAAAGGAAAGGAAGAAAAGGGGGAAGAAAAGAAAAGGAAAAGAAAAAGAAGAAAAGGGGAAAGGAAAGAAAAGAAAAGGAGCTGAAAAAAAAGAAAAGAAAAGGAAGAACATAAAACTAAAACTGAAAAGTCACACACACACGGTCACACAATCACAAGGCGTTGACAAGGTTCGAAGCGTGGGGAAAGCGGAGGAGCGCAGTCGTGACGGCCCACTGGGTCGACTGACGAACGGGACCCAGTAAGGTAGCCAGTGTCATAGTGCCGTAGCCAAGTTGGGATAGACGACGACAGAGGGCGTCACGGTGCAGAAGGTGTTGCCGGCAGTGTAGAATGCAGTGGGGAATATCACCCACCACGCCTCAGCTAGTGACTTTAAACTCACATTTGCAAAACACAAACACGTATGAATAATGGGCTACGAAGCTATAGTTACCATCATGCGATCAGTTGCAAATGTAGCGTGAGCGTGTTGACAGAAAATTTCAAACTCTATTTTGCAACTTAGCTTACACAGGATGCCGAGTGCGTTACCTTCTCGCATTGAATACGTTACACAGTAGGTATGTGAACCAAACAAACAAAAAAAAAAAAAATTCGGGAGTCAGTGTATGCCAACATGCTTCCCTGCTGAAAAAAATCACAGAGCCATCTGCATGAGCAATACAGCTCATATATGTGTTTATGTATCACATATGTATGTGTTGTATGAGCAATCACATGAGCTTCTATGAGCATGTTTGAGCTATATGAGCACTCTCAAGCTATATGAGCATTCTCGTACAGCGTATGAGCTATATGAGCATTCTCGTACAGCGTCTGAGCTACATGAGCAATCTCATACAGCGTATGAGCCATATGAGCATTCTCATTCAGATTTCAACAATGTATTGAAGACTGCAGTGCTGTGGTGTTAAATGACGGCTCACCGACATATTTCCGGGATCCCTCTTATTCAAGCTGCCTGGATATTACAGTCTGCTCTCCCGATCTGGTTTCTCGCATGCACTGGAGGACGGATTTAGATACACTAGGAAGCGACCACATACCTATACTCATCTCTTACTCCCCAATGGTTGCCGGATCACGACAAGAAAGAGTCACAGACTGGAAAGTATCCAAACGCAGGACAGAGGAACTTCTACAGAATGTCACCACTTTTGACGAATTCAACGAGGCGCTGTCATCTAGTATTGCAGCTGCAACAAAAAAGATATCGTGCCCGATCAAATATCGCAGCGTGGACGCCGAGTTCGAAAGGTTGCGGACAATACGTCGTAGGGCGGAAAGAAGACTGCGAAGATCGGGTTGCATTGAGGATTATCGCGAGCTTTGCAGGCTGCGATCACTAATTCGCACTCATCTTCAACGTCTAGCCAAGCAGAGATGGAGAGCACTCTGTTCTACATTATCTCCATACACACCTACGGGACATGTCTGGCGGATCATCAAGGGCCTAAGCTCCCCGGTTGAACAAGTTAAGCCGTTTGGAGCACTAGCCGTTCATCAGGGCACGACCGAAAAATCTGTTGGGGAAGACTTTTGTAGGCTTTTTATTAGGCCCTCAGATGCGTCATGCACAACATCCCACAGGGACTCGGCACAAGCCGCGTATAGGGCGGTTGTTTTTACACAGCCAGCTGAAGACCCCTATATGGACAGTGACATCACGATACAGTAATTGGAGGCTGCTATCCACCTGTCCACGAAGCGGTCAGCTCCAGGGCCCGATGGGGTCTCATACAAAGCTATAGCCTCCTTGGGACCGACGTCGCGCACTTTACTTTTGAATTTGATCAACGACTCTTGGAGACGCGGCTTTGTCCCTCCGTCATGGAAGACGTCGCAAGTTGTGCCAGTCCTGAAGCCTGGAAAATCACCTAGAGAGTTGACGTCATTTCGGCCCATCAGTCTTACAAGCTGCGTGTGTAAGATCATGGAAAGGATTATCCTACGCCGAATAGAGTGGTTCCTAGAGTTCCGGCGTCTGCTACCTACCGAAATGGCAGGTTTCAGAAAGGCTCGGACCTCGATAGACTGCATCATAAACTTGGTCACTCACATTGAAGAAGCTAGATTTCGGGGTGAGCTTACAGCAGCTGTTTTCTTGGACATAAAGAGAGCATATGATACGACGAGCTACAACCATGTCCTTTACGACCTATACAGTTTCAACGTCACTGGCCGGGCTCTTCGCTGGATTGCTGCTTTTCTTAATGGTCGGTCTGTTTTCGTGAGAACAGCAAAAGGCGACACGAGTTTGCATACATTGTCAGCAGGGGTACCACAGGGGAGCGTACTCAGTCCTTTACTTTTCAATGCTGTCATGGCTGCCCTGCCTCGTCTCTTGCCCAAAGGGGTATTTGTTAGTCTCTACGCAGATGACATCTGTATATGGTCATCGGGAAAGCAATGGCCTGCTTTACAGCGTCGCCTTCCGACTTCACTTGATCGCGTAGTGCACTTCCTGCTGGAGAGAGGCATGGACTTGTCTCCAGAAAAGACTGTAATGCTGCCTTGTACGCGTCGCCATCTTAAAAGATTTCAGCTACAAATTGGTCATCATCAGGTACGTCGTGTACCACATCACCGCTTTCTCGGCGTTACTCTCGACCGGAGTTTGTCATGGGTAGCGGAGGTGCGCTGTCTAAAAGCAAGAGCTGAGAGTCGTCTTAATGTTCTTCGTTACTTATGCGGTTCCCGGTGGGGCACATCTCCTCGGGCAATGCTCAGCGTTCACACATCTCTTATAAGTCAGATGGTTGCGCATCACATCCCCTTGCTACACAACCTCCCTGTTACCACAGAGAAGGTGTTAGAGTCTATCCTAGCAAAGGGCGTCAAGCTCTGTCTTGGCCTTCCTCGAGCAACGTCAAACGCTTTAGCCATGGCAGAAGCACGGGAACCACATGTATCAGCTCTCAGGATGCAAGAAACGTTCCGCCACTACGTGCGGTTGGCAACGCGTCACCATCGCCATCCTCAGCTTCGAGCCATTATGAGTCGTCACCACTCTTCTTTTACCCAAGCTATCCAGACACAACGTGGTCTTATTCCGAAACACAAGCCACATGCATTACCAGATATCCCAACATGGGTCCTGCAGCCTCCTGAAGTAAGAACTAGTGTGCCTGGACTCCCGGGAAAGAAGGATATACCAACGCATGTTCTTCGTTAGTTCAGTCTTGAGCTACTAAACAGCTCCGCAGGCAGGATGCAGATTTTCAGGCGGATGCCTCTACGACATCATCCGGCTCCTCGTGTGCATTTGTTATCCCGGAGGCGAATATTGAGAGAGCGGTGCGGCCGTCTCACGTCACCTCTGCAACGGCCGCTGAACTTTATGGAGTCCTCTTGGCAATAAGTTTCATCAACTCACAATCTTCAGCTGCTCGCTGGACCATCTATAGCGACTCAAAATGTGCGTTACAGACCCTAGCTACCATGTTTACTACGGGATCTCGGGCGACACCAGCACAAGATGTCTTACACGCACACCATGCAGCAGTTTTAAAAGGTCATGACATCCAAATGCAGTGGATCCCTAGCCACTGTGGCATTGCAGGTAACGAGGCTGTGGACGCTGCTGCACGCCGGGCTCTTCAACTAAGGCGCGCCCAGGTGTTGCCCATTTATTTCACCAAGGGTGACGCGGGGCGAATGCTGAACGAGTTAAAACAAAGAATGTGCAATACCTCCTGGTTAACAGGATCGGCTCGGGATTCGCTTCTGTATAAGGTCGACCCAGGGTTACGCTTTCGAGTACCACCTTCCTTTACGCGACAAACGACAACTGTCCTACATAGGCTACGGCTCAATGTACCGTACAGCGCACGTCTCCTCTTCAAAATCGGAAAGCGAGACTCTCCGAACTGTAGTGAGTGTGGCGTTGTAGAGGATGTAGAACACATCCTTCTCAGGTGTCAGAAGTACGTCGATGCTCGAAGGGCATTAGAGACAAGCCTCTCTCGTTTGGACTCCCGAGCCTTCGACATCACGAAACTATTAGGTCCTCCTTCGTCCGACAAGGCGCTAAGGGCACTTGAAGACTTTTTGCATGCAACCGGGCTTATGGACATCCTATGACACGGTGAATGTGTGATGTGTCCTGTGTGTGCCCCCGGTGATTCCGCCACTTTACTCTAACTTGGGCGCAGCTCTTGAACTTTTGACCTACATGTTGAACTCAATTATCATCTCTGTTCGTCTCTGGACATCATCCTTTTGCGTTTTCATCATCTCATCATCAGATTGAACTTTCTGTATTAAGTGTACTGGGGTAGCCAGTTTGACTTCGTCGAAACTTACATCCCCATTTTTTTCTTTATTCACATCACATCACATCACTCATTCAGATTATTCATGTACATGAATGCACACGTGCAACATGCGTTATTAAGCTAAAATGACAACACGTGATTACAAAATACCGGTTTATTCAGGTACTGGCGCGACGTAGGTCCCTCAGAAAGCTTGCCAAATGCTTTTTGATGAGCCTTTTCCGTTTCTGTACAGGCACCTTTGATGGCGATGGTATACCTTCTTCTCCATATGTGACGAAAGTGTCTCTTAAGGAAGAGAGAACAAATTCAGAAACTGCGCTAAATTTCTGCGTCTAGAAGTATTCCAGTTCCCTCAACTTATACAACCGTATGGGTTCATGCTTACATGAACATGATTAGGGCATGTTTTTCATCCCAAACGCATAGATCACACCTTCAAAGCATTAAGTTGCATTTAGTCAGTTAGAATAACGCACGAGGTCATTTTGCCGATTAAACTTGAACGTAACCTTCCTCCAATCAACGCGGTTCTGAAACATCTCAGTGTGTTTGCGCAGTGCTTGCAAAACTGCATGACTACATATAGTTCTTCTTCGCTGGCCACTACAGCAACAGGTTAGTCACACCCAGTGTTTGCAGCTTGCTTCAATTTGGGGCATCCAAATAAACACACTTTTGGAGCTTGCTAACAAGCGATTTCGGTGCGCCCTGGAGCACGTAGCCACAAAATTTTGGTACAAGAATTTAGTGCACGACTTTATTTAAACACTCCACACACATGTAAAGGCTATCAGCCAACGGTTTCAACAAAGAGCCTCAAAAAGCACGAATATTGCAGAGAGCTAACCCGATAGACATAACGAACGATAAATGAAAAACAGGACTGCAACGTACCTGTAATGCGCACACGCTTCCCACGGCTTCCGTAGGTTGATTCGAAGGTACACACACAAAACAGCTTCAGTGATCACTGAAACGCCACAAAGGCACTGCCACAGCATCGAGACGGCGAGGAAAATATGAGTTCCACGCAGAGCGGAGCAAAATACGTCCAGACGGCTCCGAGAAACAGGGTAGAATAAGCAAGTAAGCGCCCAAGCACTGAGACTGCACTCGCAACGGCTTGGATGAGAATCCAGGAGCCAACTAGAATGTTGTAGGAAACGGAATGGGCAACGTGCACCCAAAATTTGAACAGAATCGGACGAAGGGGAACGGGGTTACGGCAGTTACGGCCCGCCAACAGTGACGACCGTCTCCTGAAAAGCCATCACCAGACGCTGTGGCGCCAGCACTCCTAGGTGAATAACTGGTTAACTAAACGGTCCGCGCTCATACTTTCCTCGTACTGTTCAAAATGTACCTCATACTGCGCGTGACGTCGCTCATACTGCTCATTGCTTTTCTCATATTGCTTATATCTGCGCACATATAGCGTGTCGTTGGCCTCGTCGTACGGTTCATAACATTGCTCGTACTGCCATAACGTTGCTCATACTGGCCATAGCGTTGCTCATACGGCTAAATGATTTTCTCATATTGCTCATTGCATTTTCTGATATTGCTCATTTCTTTACACGTAGAGAGTTCTTTTTTTTTTTCAACAGGGAATTATTAATGAATTCTGCATACTTGCTTGGAGCGGGACACAGGCGACCAACTTTACAGCAATTGTTTACAGCGTTTGACATGCTTATAGAAAAAAGTGACATGTTATATCTTTTTTTCTTTAAATACTTCATTACGGAGGTAATATCACATGGGTAGACTCTTCCTGGTGAACTCCTACTCCCGAAAAAAGAGTACTAAACGTAGTACTTTTCGTATAATCAAGGTATGAGGTGAATCGCCCACCTCATCATCATCCTATGTATGTGTGTGTGTGTGTGTGTGTCGTATAATCAACCGCTTTGTATGAGAAGCATTCGTGTGGACAGAAGAACGGAAGCAGGGGATAGGCAACAACAGTAACTCCTAATAGACCTCTCCCCGTTTGTAAACAAATGACGTTATAGTGTTCGACAGCGCCACCAATTTGGTAGAGTTGAACTATGCTCGAAGCTAGGGGCGAACAAGGTCGCGCCCGACGTCATTCGTTTGATCTTTTTACCACCTGGTAGCTACTTATTGATGACTCTATGAGTGGTCGTTTATTATGGTCGTTATTATTATTATTACCACAGGGAAAACTGATCAATCCGTCGACAGTAAGCAACGGCGTAAGCGGCGGCGTATAGACGGCAGGCAGAAACAGAAAGGGGCAGATGTATAGTGACATGAGTGACAACTTGTGCAGCACGTCGTGCAGCCGCATCTGCGCGTGGGTTACCGGATAGGCCCACATGACCTGGAATCCATTGCAGAGAAAGAACGTGACCATTTGCACAGAGCCGATTGTATGCCTGGGTGATCATGCTGGGCAGGTCACGTATGATGGCGTGGCGGGAAGACAGCAAAAGAAGGAGGGACGCCCTGCTCTCAGTGAGGCCAACCCAGGACCAGGGAAGGAGAACGGATGTATTTTCGTTACAGTTTCCGTTACTGCTATATTTTCATTTCCGTTATCCGTTTCTGATAACGGCCTTTCAATTTCGTTTCCGTTACGTTTCCGTTACTGTTTCCGGTAATGATAGTAACGAAAATCTCCAACCAAGCTACAGGACGGGGATACCCGACGTTTCGGAGCCAGTTCGGCTCCTTCCTCAGGGGTGACTGTAGTGGCCGTTGGCGGCAGCGTTCTTGCCGTGGTTCGAATTTCGTGATGCGCCGGATTGTTTTTCAGTCACGTGACGGAGGCCGTTGACGTATACGCTGGGTAACGCTCCAACAGATCGGTTAAGGTTTCCAGGTGTGGATTGTATATGCCAGGACTCTACAAACATTCTTTTGATTTGATTACCCTCAAGGTCGATTATGCAGGCGTTTTGAAAGTCGATAGGATGGTCTCGAACTTGACAGTGTTCAGCGAGAGCGCTTCGTTCGATGTCCGACTTCCGTACATCATTCTTATGTTGCCGTAGCCTTTCGGGGAAGTTCTTTGTCTCGCCGATATATGATGCGCTGCATTTGTTGCATGGAATTTTATAGACTACACCTTGTGCTTTTTCTTTGGTGGGCGATCTTTGGGCCGCGGTATATAGTGTCCGATTGTTGAGACGGGTTTGTGAGACACACGTATTCCTTCCTTCGCTAGTATACGTGTCAGAGACTCGCTGATTCCCTTCACATATGGCATGGTGATTCGTCTAGTCTGACAGGTCTGGTCGTTAGTTGGACGTGGTCGGTTTCGGAGACCGCGAGCTTGACGACGGGCGACTCTCTGAACAAAGCTACTTGTGTATCCGTTCTTTTTTAAATCGGAAGTGATTGCTGCTTCTTCTTTTTTCCTGTCTTTCTCCGACAAACAAATCTTCTTAGCTCTCGAAAAAAGGGACGAAACCACCGAAGCCTTGTGACACGTAGGGTGATTGGAATCAAACCTTAGATATCGTCCCGTATGAGTGGGCTTCCTGTACACGGTGAACTTTAGGTCACTTCCTTCTCTCTTTACGAGTACATCGAGAAAAGGCAAAACGTTGTCCCTCTCGAGTTCCACGGTAAACTGGATGGATGGCTCGATGCGGTTTAGGCGTGCCAAAAACTCGTCAACATCGGAATTCTTCAAAATACAGAAGCAATCGTCAACGTACCGTAAGAATGTTTTCGGTTTAATATCGGGGGATTGCAGGGCCCTTTCTTCAATTGATTCCATCACCAAGTTCGCTGCGGTTACAGATATTGACGCACCCATTGCTGTTCCGGTAGTCTGCTTGTAGTACTCTCCGTTGAATGAGAAGTACGTTCCGCTGAGGCAGAAATCTAGGAGGCGGCACACTTCGTGAACACTGAGGTTGGTTCTAGTCGCCAGGTCGTTGTCCCTCTCAAGTGCCATCCTGGCAGCGTCCACTGCCAGTGGGACCGGCACGTTCGTGAAGAGAGACACAACGTCAAACGAAACGAGGCACTCGTCAGCGCTGATGGTGAGTGGTGAGACGCGCTCCACGAAGTGGGCAGAGTTTCGTACATGAGTTGGGGTGTTTCCGGTGAGCGGGGATAAAACCTTGTGTAGGTAGCAGGATAACGCCCGAAGAGGGGACGATCTGAAGTCTACAATGGGGCGAAGTGGGATACCGGGCTTGTGGATCTTAGGGAGACCATAGAAACCAGGCGCGTTACCGTTCCTGCAGATAAGTCGTAAGTAGAGGGCTCTTGCATCTGGGTATTTCTTGAATATATCAGCAAGTATCTTATTAAGCTTAGTCTGAATCTGCGATGTCGGGTCTTTTTTGAGATTTTCATACGTACTGTTGTCAAGGAGGTCTCGGATTTTGCCATCGTAGTCCTGCCGGTCTAGGACGACCGTTGAGTTTCCCTTGTCAGCAGGCAGAATGACAATCCTCGAGTCTTCCTGGAGGCTTCGAAGTGCTTTATGCTCTTCCCTGGTTATGTTGTGACATTGCTGTTTTTGGATTTTTGACATAATTCCAATCGCTTTCAGTCTTACTTGTTCTTGAATGCTGGAATCCAGGTGTCTTATACCGTCTTCGACAGCTGCGACCATCTTTGCCAGAGGTGGTCGTGCCGTTGTAAGGTTGAAGCCGTGACCTTTCGCCAGCACACTTGTCTCGATGGGTGAGAGCTGTCTCGAAGAGATGTTTTTTACAAATCCGGCGACGTCGGCGCTGGGCTGCGTCCTGTCTGCCTTCGTTAGCGACGTAAGTTTTCGGTCCTGAGATATCCGCTGTTTTTTTGCCACAGTGGAGGCACAAGTCCTGGCAAACGAGTCCAGTGAATGAAATAAGTCTGGGATGCGATGTTCGAGTTGCCGACGAATGAAAAAGAGATCAAGATCTTTTCTTCTTTCTGGTAATGGAACAGCTGTTACAGAGCTGCGGGAGGACAGCCCGTCCGGCTCTATTAGTACCCTGTTTTGCCCAAGCGCTGCTTCGGTGTCTCGCGTACACACTACACAAGTAATTTTGCGTCCTTGGGATGCGCACACCTTGAGTTATGTTCCTCCTCGGGGTGGGCCAGTTAGGTTCCTCCTCGGGGTGGGCCTAGCGATGATGAGACATTCGGCGGCCCAAATCCCGGATTGTACCGACACCTTGCTTGAAGAACGGACTCGCAGGCGAAGTCAACAGACAAACAACTATTTACATTTATTTACAACATATGATGGCACGTTGACAACCGACAATCAACCCCAATGATCAAGAAGCGTCGCCTTTTAACGGAAAGGCCACACCTCCTTCACCAATCAGATAATTACAAACTGACGTCAAGGTTTACACGTGAACATGAGCTGATATGGAAAACTTTCACTTTCAAACATAGCTTTATCCGAAGTGGGTAACAAAGGCATACTGGTCCGGCTGACCCGCTTTCCACGACTCCGGACGTTCCGATGGTTTGAAAGGGACGCTGGCTCCGGACGACCTAGACAGTATATACCGTAATCCCCATTGAGGGATCCAAAAGCGTATGTCGTTCTTCTAACGTGTCCTTCACGTAGGCAGCCAACAGATGCACATTGAAAGTTAATTAACAGCAAAATTATGTGTTTGCTCGGCTAGATGCCTAACACCTTGCAAGCCTTAAAATAAATAATGTAGGAACATGTCTTTGGTCACTCCGAGTCCAGCAACTCAAGATGTGCGTAACCTTCATCCAATGTCGCATTCATAAGCGGACGCTTTCAGTAGTAAATAATACTGCCATGGACACCGTGAAATAAAAAAAAAAGTACGAAATAAGTAACTGAAAATCGTAGGTTCTCATCCTCGTGCTATGTGTTGATGTCATGGAGTTACGAGGTCTGGGACGAGGTAAACGAGGAATGCACGCTCGAGATCCATTATTGTGCCTTCTTTCCATGCTGTCCTGTACCAGAGATGGGCAGTAATAGTAATACTGTGTATTATAATACTATTACTGTAATACTTTTGAGTATTTGTATTATGTATTATAATACTCATTTTTGAAATGTATTTGTATCTGTATTATAATACACAAAACGAGGTATTACATGTATTATAATACTTTTGAAGGTGTAATACTTTCCCAGAGGTCGTAAGTTCGACCTCCAAAGTGTCACCCGTGCACTTTATCAGTAATTTTTCGGGTCCCACAAACATTTGAACACGAACAAGGCTCCTATTACAGTGTTCCCCTGCCCCAAATTATCCCAAAGCGAGTGACTTTGGGGCCACAGGTTACTGGAGGTTTCCTCGCATTCCTTCTACTTCAGAATCCGTAAGGATGAGTCATACCAGTACAAGCCCTTTGTCTTATGAAAGAGTGCGTGCAGCCAGTCACCCCTGTACTTGGTTGCACTATGGGCAGTCACAGGTTTTTGAACGGCCCACATTTTATCGTCCAGAGTGGATGAAATCGGGGCTCTGCCACAGTGAGAGCAAGTTGTTCACTGCGATCGAATTGATCAGCGCTATCTGATCTTATTCGGAAAAATCAGGCAATGTGCAAAAATGTATGTGTGAATAAAACGTCATTGGAGAATGATTGTCTCGACAAGTAATGGGCATATATCTAAGTAATTCTTCTGTTCTTTTCCTTTTTTTCTTCCCAAGTTAAGTATATTACAAGCGTATTACAAGTATTACTCGTGTAATACACAGAAGTATTAGTATTATGTATTATAGTACTCATTTTTGAAATGTATTTGTATCTGTATTATAATACCGATTTCTAGGAAGTAGTATGTATTAGTATTATAATACAAAATATGAGTATTACTGCCCATCCCTGTCCTGTACTATGTAGAGCATTACAGGGAATGGAGTCATCAAAATTCAAAAACAAAAATGGAAAGTCACTCAAGTTCCATCGCACAACAGGAATAGCCATTACCCGAATTCAATGCCGGACGATAATTTTCGTTTCCGTTTCTGTTTCCGGTAATGGAGGACCGTGGTATGCGTTTCCGATTCCGTTACCGTTACCATCGCCAATTTCGGTAATATACTGTTTCTGTTTCCGTTACCATTACCGCTGCTGTTCCCTGGCCAGGACTTCTCAGGTGGCAGGCCAGCAATGTACACTTACTTACATCATACTTGTTTCAAGGGATTGAGGAACTGTCTCTAACTGCATGTTTTTGAAGCAGTGTTTGTATTATTGTAGTTCACGCACAAAGTCCCATACTTGTGTCCCGGACACGCTGCATAACACTAAACAAACAAACAAAAACAGAAGAAAAGAAAAGAAGCAGGGAATGCGCTTGTCACAGCTGTACTGACAGAGCGCGACGTTAAACGGGGAATTTTCCTGTGGAGAAGCTGGGAGAAGCAGACAGTTTACCGTGGGAGCAAATACTCTTCGCACACTCTCACGAAGAGGAGGACGCGTCGTTAGCGTCCGTACCCAAGCGGCACAATGTACTAGAAGTCCAGTGCAATAGGGGTGAACTGTATGTATCTTATCAATGTTCTTTAGTTTCACGAGACTGTTCAAGGCCTTCCACCTACCCGTCCACCCTATTGCGCTCGGCTTTCAGTACATTGTGCTGCCTGGGTAGTAAAACGCGAGTCACGTGACCCTCGGAGAGTGTAACCCAAGTATTCGAGACGCACCGTATCACGGAAATGCCCAACACGCTGAACTGCAGTTTCTCGCTCACTTCTTGCTGTAGGCAGATGAAACTTGGTACAAGAATGGAAATGCCCCTGGCTCTGGCCTCGTCGACCGCCATTGAGGTTCTACGCTGATCGTGAACGGCACGCCGTTTTATGTAACATCCACAAAATCTTGGCCATGAAGCGGTCCACAAACGCGACTTTGACGTCATTCCGCTATCATGTTTTTTACATTTCACGCGCCTATCTCAATCTGCGCGGGAGCTATCGTCCAAGACGACGTCCTGGACGTCGTCTTCTCGTCGGCGTCCAGGACGAAGTCCTGGACGCGTGTGACATTTTACAGCGTCAGCAGAAAACGTGCCCCACCCCCCCTCCTCCAAGAGTGTAGTCCAACCAGCAATGCGAAGACAGTGTGCGAAACAGTGTGCGAAAACATGAGTTGAAAGAGCAGAGAGACCGAACTGGTCGTGACAACGTATGATGCGAGGGGTGACATTGCGAAAGCACGACCGGATTGGCCTATAGACATCGTATGATGGTAACCATTTCAATCATTGTATTTTAAGAACCACTATACATTGATTCACACACAGCTGACGCTGAAAAATCGCGTTACAATTCTGTAAACGTCCCTTCATTTTTTTCAAGATAACACGTGTTATATTTGTGGAGATTGAGAGATACGGGGAGCACGTATCCGTCGCAGTGCCAGACTTTCGGTGCGCATTAGCTTTCCAAAGCGGGATATCATCTGCATAGGACTTTCCTCCGTATATTCGAGACACGAACCTCCTCAGCATTAGCGTGACTCCTCCAAAAATACGGTGTTTGCCCTAGTGATGTCACCATGGAGGGGTGACGCGCCGCTGCAGGGCGAGGCTTCCACTTTTTCTCTGGAGCGCGATGATGCCAAAAATAACCTGGAGGAGCCCTCTTGTTAGCACGTGATTTTTTTTTTTCGGCGTGTAGTGTGTTTTGTTAAATATCATGTAGCGCCTGGTATGGAAAGGGTTCCAGTATGGTGTGTGGGGGTGGGGGGCGCAAAGAGTTCACGCAGCGGGTGACGTACACCCAGGGGCGGATACAGACCCTCGGTTTGGGGGGGGCGGTTTCTTTGCCGGAGCGCGCAGTGGGGGAGGGGGAGAGGGAAATGCAATGCATAAACTGACGTTTTGGGGGGGGCGATCGCCCAACCGCCCCCCCCTTGGATCCGCCACTGCGTACACCCTAGTGACACCACTGGTTGCCCTTTACAGTGAGGAATGCATTCCCATATTCTGGCGAAAAGGAGAAAGAGAGTGAAGGAAACTCGTTACACAACATTTGCCGGAGCCGACGTCGGATCGCACTCGCGCGGCGGTGGCAGCCAAGGTCGCGGCAACTGCCAACAGAAGGACCACTAGAATTAAGCGCAACGATGGCGTAAAATTGACACTAACAAGGACGACGAGTACAAATGCATGAAAATGGTGGGAGTTCCGCAGACGGTTGACCTACTTGGCAGGATGATCTCCGAGATAACGCGGGTGTCCCGAAAGCAACACAACGCTCACTTTCGCCTCGCCGCCACTTTTGCTTTTCATATCCATTATGCAAACCGAGAGAGAATAATAATATTGAAATATGGTGGGCGTCAAAAAAGCCAGGCGAACTCACCAAACATAAAGAATAGAGCGATGCCGTACACCGGTATAGGATTCATCTTGAATGCAGAAGCGTAACACTAACTGTATAACTTCGCCTGTCGGAGAGCCTTCACTGAAATAGCGTGCGAGACCCAATGCAAGAGGGCGTGGCCACTGATGTTGCTGCTTCCTGCCCGCCCTTGCTTTTTCCCTCACAGCTTGGCTTTGAACGTAGTCACATGCCTTCACACGTGGTCGTCGCGAATATCGCCTCTAACGGGAGATCTCGACCCGCAAGTTTCGAAGGGGTGACTCGAAGCTGCATGAGTAGGTGTGGTAGTAGACGTTGACATCTCTGCGTGATATTGGGGACGTGTGGACTATGGGTGGAGCACGGTGTCCAGACGTCGCTTTGCCTCTGTGAAGGTTGTATCGATACAAAGAGAAATGACGCAGTTCCGTTAGTTGAAAAGCTTAGAAGCTACTGCTTTGTGAGAGCAACGCTGCAACACCGCCCCAAGCAAAGGTTGTGCATAGGTCGGTAAATTCATTCATTCATCTGATTTGTTCGTCAGCTCGTTTTTGTGCCCTTAACAGCAAACGCCTCGTGGACATAATTCCCCTTACATAAGGAAAAACTAGGAGATGTTGAGTGATTGATGATGATGAGATGAACAGAGATGTCGATGTTATATGATGGCTGATAAAGTGATGGGCGTCGATGCTGATGTCCAACGTTGATATACTATGTAGACGGGTAGAAATCCAGCGAACCGGTAGAGAATATACTATGTTGTTCATTTGTGGGGTATCATGTGTAGTGACAACTGTGATGTTCCAATAGACGTCCTTAATTCTACTCGTGGACTTAAATGAATAATAGGTGGGTTCACGGTGTTTTGAGCAGTCTTGGGTAAGTTACTTATAAAACGTAACTGAGTTACAGTTACAGTTTATGTGCTAAAAATAGTAACTAAGTTACAGTTATAGTTACTTTCTTGGTCGAGTAACTAGTTACAGTTACAGTTACTGGGAGAAAGTAACTTAGTTACATTACAGTTACTTTTTATAAAAATGACCATGAGAGGGTGATACAATTGTTAAAAACATCCATTTATTAACATTTACTGAAGTGCTATAAAAATTGCCTTGAACTTAACCAGAAGCAGTATAAGTTAATACGCGGTTATCCCACACTGAAAAATACGACATGTGCATGTGCCTGGCGCATCGCGGTGAAAAAGAACAGCACGGTGACACGCACATGTTTCGTAACGTGTAGAGAGAGAGAGACATACGCAAGAACAAGGAACTCGCCTCAAGATGCTTTTTCTAGTCTGAAGTTGACGTCGTGCTTGCAGAGTACGTCTTATTCCATAGCGTGCACTTTACAGTTAAATTATTCTCGTCCTTCCATAATAAAAACTCGAAGGTTGCTTCGTAGACCGGCCACGAAAGCTTGTGGTAGCAGCAACCGGAGCATGGTTAGCCATTGCACTGATCGGAGCGCAAGTGCGCTGACCGGAAAGTTTCACTTTGTGCATAATCATTCCCTTGTCCATGTCCACAGGAGGCAGGATCCCGTGCTAGGGCAGTGATACTATTACTCACATATGACTCACTCCGTCGGTTGAGGGTCACTAACTTCAACTAATTTCTGTTCGCAAAGCTGGAATTCCCTGCTTGGTCAAGAGCCCAAGGCACGGGGCAAATACCGATTACGGATAAAAGGAAGGAAGACACTGTTACGGGGAAGTAGGGGAAGGTAGGGTAAAGAAAAAAAAACGAACGACATTTATTCGAGTAACTAGTTACATTTTGCAGTTACTTTCACAGAAATAGTAACTAGTTACAGTTAAAAGCTACTTCTCTGGAAATGTAACTAGCTACTGTAACTGGTTACCCCCAAAACTAACTAGTTACAGTTACAAGTTAAAAGTAACTTAGTTACTACCCAAGACTGGTTTTGAGCCTGTCAATAGAGAGTTTTAGGTAACCGTGAGCATACAACGTTTCCTTTTCGTTTCTGATTTGCGTAACCTGGCAACAGAAAGTGAGTTTTAGGGCAGCAGTGCTACGACTCCCTCACAGAGCCGTTTATAGAGAAAGTTTGGCCATTAGGAGGAGCCTAAATTGAAGCACGTCATGCGACATCACGGTTGAACGACACCCTTTGCCGCGCTGTATAGACGACACGAAACCGTACGCCAATGTAAATGCTATGCAGGGAAGTTTTGACGCGCCAATGTTCTTCTAAGACGGACCAAAAAGCCCTTTCACGCAGTGGCGTATCTAGGGTGTGGCAGGTGTGGACAGGTGCCATGAGCGCCAGGTGAACAGGGGCGCCATTATGTGGTCGGGTGTGAATGTGCCAGGTCGGGCACTCAACCTGGCACATTCATAAATGATCTGAAGCACCCGCTATTATAGAGGTTGTAGTGTGAAACCTAGTGCGGAACACACGAAAACGCATCCCCAAGGACATCGTGTTAACCATGTTGCCATGGGCGCAGGTAGCTCTAGATACGCCACTGCTTTCACGCACGGCGACGCGGCGTTGTTTCACAAAGCTAAACGTGGGGAGACAAAGTTAAAATATACACGCACAAATCACGTCTGCCCTACGGTTTCTACAATCACGTGGTACGGCCGCGAGTGAAATGGACAACCCGCCTAGAGAAATAGTCCCGCTTAGGATTTAGTCTTAAAGATTTATTAGCGTAACCCCCTTATACCTGAACTGCCCAAAGCAAGGTGAACTGCAAGCAAGGGACTTAACTAACCTCACAGGGCCAAACTAGCCTAAGCTATCCCAAACTAACCCCAACTTAACCCTTTCGGCCCTGGAATTGTTTATTTTGAGCCAGATTTTTTCAAATTTACTTTTCGTTACTAATGTGCACCCATATAGTATGCTTACACCAAAAAAATATTCAGTTCATAGTTATTTCCTAAAATGGCCACGTGTCGTCAAAACAGGACACCAGGGCTCAATGGTTGTTGACTGCGGAGGCATATGGGAGACGAAGGCTGCGAGTCTAGTGAATGGTAGGAGGGTAGTTTCATTTTAAATAGAACAACGTGTGAAAGTCGTATTTTTTAATTCGCCCAGAAAAAAATATATGTTAGAAGACAGCTCAAACGACGCAAATCGCGCCACGTGCGACGCTCGTGCGTGTAGTAGTTTCCGCGTAGGAGAGGAGGAAAGTCTGAGGCTGCTTGCGCACGCTTTCTTCTGGACCGGCTTTGACGGGATCTAGCGCCGCTAATTTTATGTCTAGAAACTGGAGTTTTTTTTTTTGTGATTATAGGCTGCACCATACACACTGTCAACAGTCACCCACAGAACTCTGAGAGCCACAGATTTGCTTTTAAAAAATGCCAAACTTGGCGTAAACGTTCAAAAAGGCCAAACTTAGTAGTGGATACTATCGAGTAGTGTGGATACTATCGAGGCATGGAAATATTGCATGTTGTTGCACTACACTGAACACGAAAATTGAGCAGATTTTGCGTTCCCAGATTATGAAAATAGTGGGGCAAAAGCGAACGAGGTCCCCATTTTCCGTGGATTAACATGCAAGTATAGATGAAACTGAAATGTGTGTTTTACTTATTTCAGCATGCCACAGCAGAAGAGACCAATGGAAAACAATTCTTCAGGTATTGTGTTACTAGTGTTACATTGAAAAACATTCAAGAAGACAGCTGCTTACTTCTATTTTGATTTATCGTCTGGTAACAGCAGATCTGCTTTTGTAGGGCTGGTTGTGCAAAAGACACTACATAGCAGTGTGCTAAAGGAGGCTGGAGACCTTTTGGAAGCATCATTACTTTCGACGTTAACTATTGCAGGTACATAACCATGACCAATCACTGACAGTTTTTGTGTATTGTATAAGCACAGATATTCTGGAGATCCTTTCTCAAAAATTCTCTGTTGTGGACTAATTCATCACAACAAGTTTGTATTCGTGAGATTTTTGTTTATATTCAGACAATAAAGGCTATTACGTAGTTCCACAAGGATGTCTTTTTTCATAGAGGCATGCACTCTTGATACCCTGCTCAATTAGTTGGTGAAGTCACATGAGAACATAAGTGAGCAATGGCGCACAAGGAAAAAAATCCTTGCTACATTCCACATGCTGACTCCACTAATATATCTGAGGTGTACTGCAAAACAGCTGAATTGCACAGGAATCAAGGGCAATGTGTACAGAAACTTTGAGCTCCCTTGCTCACATTGTACTGCATTTAAAGTTGAAAATTAGATAGCACCTTCCAGAGAAATAGGCTACATAGGCTAAAAACATAGGCTACAGACTTATCAATAGATGGTATTGACAGTTATAATAGTAGCCAGCTGGTACATGCAACATCAAAATGGAAATGTGGTTCTGCCATAACTGTAGCATGAGTGCATGGAAATATTGTGTATGGCCACATGACTATTGTCTACTGTTTCGTTTTAGAACCCCCCTCTCCTCCCACATTTTCTATTGCACCCTTAGGGGTGCATAAAGTTCAGTAAAGTGGAACGAAATAATTACATGTTCATCTTGTGCGCTAACGTAATGCATTTGCCCGGAACCTGTGAAACTGTTGCTTTGGGTGCTGGTATATCTTGCAAACCATTTCCCCATATATCATGTATTAATTTCCTGAAGTTGCCTGAAGACATTGCATGTTCATCACTCGTTGCTGAATTTCGGTGGTTAGTCATGCAGAGGCATCTATATTATTACATATTCAGTGTTATGTCCCATACATCTGCTCCCAGACTTTGTCCTTCATGATGCAGTACACCATGCTCACTACATTAAACTGTCCAGTTGCATAGATTTGTGGTGACACAACTTGGTGAATATGTCGGCCACTCCAAAGTGATAACTACCAGAGTGGCTAAAAAAATAACTGAAATTGTGGAAGAAAGATATACAATACTGTAAATTTTAATAAAAGTAATACAGCACATTGTAGCTAAGATGCACCTGATTTCAAGTAGCATTCCTTTCTTTGTGTGAGCTTATTTGTGTTGCGTATATTTGTCCATTGCAAACTTCATCTTACTGTTTGCTATAGATCAATACAAAAAGCAAGCAGAAAATTATCAGTGCTACTACAGAGATTTCATGCTAGAATGAACACCTCCAGGTGTGTCTTGCTTTGATATTCCACTGTGTTGTTTCTCAAGAAATAGCACAATTTCTTAATACAAAGCTGTACAGCAAACTGCATAACCACACAGTGCAGAAATGCAGCCTGCGCAATAATTTTTCAGAGCTTTATCATGTTTGTAAAGAACGAGAATTAGTCGAGGCAGGTCACAAACATGAGCGATACAATCATGTAATCCTCAAATGCCCAGTTGCTTGAATTACCGTGTGTGTATCTTAGGATGTCTGCAATCCAATAAAGCATGGAAAACTGGGAAAATAATCCAAGAACTATTCCATGACTGGAAAAGTAAAAAAAAAATGCCAAGAAAGCGGTGAAGAGCTGCTGAAAAATGTGCTTGTGAAAAATGTGAAAAAAAAAAAGCTTGTGCTAAATATTAACAAAATAAGTTTACACAATTATAGAGTGGCAGTTATCATTCTCATGGCATCACACAGTCCTCTTATGTCATTTCACAGTCAAAGTTGAGTGATCTGTGTTAGAGTGGAGTGATAACGAGCTGCATCACTACGCAAATTCTTTCTCAACAAGAATCCTAAATTAAAAACCTGAATAAGGAGTGATTTCACAGAGCGTAGTGCATGATGCAGTCGTCCGTGTCATCGTTCTTCTGTCTGCGTCTTTTGGCTGTCTACACACCATAATTCGTACGACCTACCCCGCCTTCCTACGCTTGTTTAGTGCATGATGTGCTTTTGGCAGCCGTATTATAGCATGGCATGGCATGAGCTGTGGGCAGTTTTTAGGCATTGGTGGTGGTGCGATGATAATGCTAGTGAAATTTACAATGCCAGTATGAAGTTGAGAGAGAAGCGTGTAAAGAATGAGCATGGAAAATATGTAAGTCCCCAACCAGTTGTGTAAAAGTGTTTCCTCAATAATATATGACGTTGAAGAAATAAGCACAATGCAATTATAGAACAAAATAGCAGCACAGGCTTGTTTGTAGCTGATGTTGCAGCTGTTGTATGTGTTTTCTTTGGTCCATTCCTGTTTGCTCCATCCTTGAAACACCACTCTTGAAACTGGTATAAGGCCTCCTTCTTTATGAGATATTTGGTTCATTTTAACATCTATATTTTGTGTACATGGCCTCAATAAACTACAAATTCTGAATGGCTCAGATGTAGTGTAATGGCATTAAAGTGCGGCCGTTTATTTTAACAATGTCAAATGCATCATATCAGATGACAAGTATGCTCAGTAACTAATGACAAATATATACATTAGGTATGTTCCTATTTTGTGAAATTTCATCAGAGCAAGAGACAGTCACAACGTAACGATGAATCTTTGTGGGCTGAACAGCACAATCAATTTAGTGCTTAGTGATTTGTACAATAATCTGATATGCTCAAATGCAAAAATAAAAGAGGTCAGAGTTAAGCACAGCAGCGCACCGCACTGACAGGGGGTCACAACACTTCCACGTTCACAAGCAAGGACGCCCTGGGTAACATGACGAAAACAGCGCTAAACAAACAAACGAAACGCACACACACACACAGGACGAGGACGTAAACAAGGCAGCACCCTGAATACGTTTTCCGTATGAGTTGCGCTCCAAAGAAACACAGCCAACAAAGAGATGCTCTAACGCGTTGCAGGTTTGTGACACGTTGAAAGTACCACGTCGATTTCTTAAAACGATAACACCGTAAAAGTTGTGCGTGTGGGAGTCCCATGCAGCATAAGGCCACCCTTTCATCAACATTCTTTCTGTTTACATAGCCAACAGTGATCAAACACTTGCACACACGTTGCGCGCATGACACCAGGCTCGAAAGCGTATAAAGGACGCTGCTGGAATGCCCCAGCAATCGAGAGGCAATCTTGATCGTTGCAGTTCACCACACAGATCGCACAACAGACGATAAATACGCGATGGTCGATGCGGATGAAATTATTACACGCAACCACAATCGACGACCAAACACTGACAGTAGCACAACGATCACTCCGTGAGGATACCTACTACTGTCTTTCAAATAACACGGCAAACGCTCTCTATGTACACCTTTTTAGCGACCATAACAACCATATCTCGCGGAGCTTGTCGTTAAGAGGAGGGGAGGCGCTAGATCCTGAGGGGTATCATTCGTTGTGTTCGTACGCCTCGGCGGCGGTGGCTATGAATGTAGTGCCCTGGTCAGCGCATGAAGACATCAATTGTTCTCTCAGTCGTCGGTTTCGCGCTGTCGTAGGTGGACGTGTGTGTCTTGTGCTTCTTGTTTCATGCTAGTTACCACATGGAGGTAAGTAATTTTAGTTCCTTGATGTTTGTACTCCCGAATTTTTAGTGAAACATTCGCGCCCTGTTTCAGCTGTGGTGGAATTCGTTAAATAAGTTCAATTTCGGAGGATTTACAGGCAACAGTGCCGAATGATACTCCGATCAAATTGGGACAATCAAAAAACGTATATCTGTTCTTATATAGTCTTCCATAGCTTATAAATAGCCTCAGTGAGTGATTTAACGTGTGATACAGTTAGAGTTAGGGCTCAAACCCCTGCAGTGAAGCAGCAGTTACCAATGATACCCCTCAGGTTTTAAGCGCCGACCGAATTACAACAGCCGAACGACGTTTTCCTGTTCTCGTGCAAGTTTCTATAGCTTATACAAGCCTCAGTAAGTGATTTAACGTGTAATACACTTAGAATTTAGCGCTCAAAACCCTGCAGTGAAGCAGCAGTTACGAATGATACCCCTCAGGTTTTAAGCTCCGATCAAGTTGCAACAACCGAACGACGTTTTCCTGTTCTCGTGCAGCTTTCGATAGCTTATAAAAGCCTCAGTGAGTGATTTAACGTGTGATACAGTTAGAATTTAGCGCTCAAAACCCTGCAGTCAAGCAGCAGTTACGAATGATACCCCTCAGGTTTTAAGCTCCGATCAAGTTGCAACAACCGAACGACGTTTTCCAGTTCTCGTGCAGCTTTCGATAGCTTATAAAAGCCTCAGTGAGTGATTTAACGTGTGATACCCTTAGAATTTAGCGCTCAAAACCCTGCAGTGAAGCAGCAGTTACGAATGATACCCCTCAGGTTTTAAGCTCTGATACAGTATCAACAACAGAACATAGCTTTCCTGTCCTCATATAGCCTTCGATAGCTTATAAAGGCCACAGTGAGTGATGTAACATGTGATACAGTCAGAATTTAAGGCTGAGAAATCCGCAATCAAGCAGCGGTGTCGAGTGATACCGCTCAGGTTTTAAGCTCCGACCTGATTTGAACAACCAAACAACGTTTTCCTGTCCTCGTATGGCCTTTGATAGCTTAGAAATACCACAGGGAGTGATCCGATGGTTTTCTTTTCAAAAATTGTAGAGGTTTTTATAAATGACACTGCCAAAATTTAAGGCTTGCAAATGATGATTACGGAGAGTAAAATGCTATCCAGCATGTTAAAAGCTGCAAACTTGAAGCTTTTTGTTGCCTAAATACATTTCACCCTGTTGTTTCCAGGTGGAACCCCTGTAACTGACCAGAAAGGCCAGGACAGTCAGATGCCATACATGAATTGGGTATGGGATAGAGAGAGAAGTATTGGGATTCTATTGGAGAATTTGCATACCCCTGCTTATGCTAGTCCTCACTAGGCCAATCAAAGCAGGCACACAATTGTTCTCGTGCTGAGCTGACAGATTTGTAACTGACACTGTTTACTTATAATTCTCAGTAATTTCACACTACTCACAATTATGTTTTACTTTCAGTTCAAGGTCTTCAAACAGAGCTGACCCAGCAGAAGGCCTCTGGTGGCATACTGTAATCAAGTGCGCCACTCCTACGGGATTATTGCATTGGCCTTTTGCATTCATGCCTGAATGCTGTCCAGGGCATCTCACAGGCACCAGCTGCGTGACGATGCCCCACCCCATGGATTGTCTTATGCCAACAGCGTGCTCCCGTAGGGAACTATGGACACTAGAAGATGGACTGTGGACATGCTAAGGAATTCTTCAGTAGCTTCATGGTGCGCGGAAGAAGAAACAGCAGACCTGGACGAAGTAAACAAACAGCCCTTATCAGGGCCACCATATGTCTGCCACAATGGCTAGCGTTCTGCTGATAGAACAAACCCTGATGGTGATAGAAGATCACTGAACTAACCCTAACTCAAGCACGATGGCTACAACAGTGCTGATAGAAAGCAATCATTGCAGTTGCAAATGCCATACATTTCGTTAAGCACTATATTTTTGATGACAGTAATATTTAGAGTTGAAGGAGTCATGTTCTGCCACTTTTTGGATGGTCAAAGTATGCATCACAGAACATATTGCTAAGGTGAACATTATGTGGAACCGACTATAACTCCTGTTATTCATCCGCACAGAAAATATTAAGCAGAAAATGTCGAGGCTGTTGCGAGAGACCTGTACTATGTCTGTTCTATGTCTTTTGCAAAAGCTATCACCGTTTCTCGACAAAAGTGACGTGGAGAATGTACTGGATGCCTCCGTTTTTCCCCTTTCTCTCTGTACTATAAAGGTAGTTCTTTTCGTGTAGTCCAATAATACGAGAATTTGAAAAAAGGTCTTTGGGTGTACTTGACATAATTGTATGCCAGTCTATATCATTGAACCCCCGTGGCACTGAGGACAAAACTTTACGAGACAGTATATTTGGGTCCGAAGAACGCCATTGGAGCCACAGGGCACATTGACTTTAGACCACATCATGGAGGGCCACGAGGAAAAGAAACGACTGTAGTTACCATAAAACTTTGGTATATCATACATAACATTGTACACAAAAACAGGACCCATAGCTATTGTGGAGTCGGATAGTGGATAACACAAAAAATTAACGGGCTTACTAGGCTAACGCCAATAAATGGGTGGCCTTTCAAATAGAGTGCTGAAAGTATGAAAAACTATTCGACCTTCACAAAGGTTTAGGAGAATGTTCAGGAGCACTCCAAATTATCTATTTACTTACTGTATTGCTGCCTTAGCTCACAGTTGGAAAAATAAGTATGGAAAATCAAAGAGAAAGAGCTAGCTGGCATATTCACGGTGGGTTATGGCTTCGGGTTTGCTATGTTGTGTTTAATGAGAAGTGCAGAAATTTGGGCCAGTTTGTACATAACTGCAAAAGGGAATAAGAGCATACAGACGGGACAATGGAGAGACAGAGCTGCTTACAACTAAACTATAATGATAGGAAACCCGACGGAGTCATGTGCGCAGGTGCATTGGTATCCCACCATGTCAAAACAACGAATACAGTGCTAGACAAATGTTAGAGAACACGTTCCGGCGCATTCCTTCCTTAGAGTGACAGTGAATGGGACCATACAGACTTCGACATGTGCGTATAGGTAGCCAAGTCACCTGTATGCAAGTCCGTACGATACCATTCGCTGCCAGCTTGTCACTCGGAGGGAGGAGTGCGCCAGAGTATGTTCCATAAACTTTTGTCCAGCACTTTACAAGTATATAACTGATTAACAATGTAGAGTGGGCTAGTTGGTATGATATCTTAGACTATGGAGCTACGGCAGACAACGACAACACACCACTCCACAATGAACTGGTTTATTTCTGGAAAAACAGAAAAGGTAGGTTGAACGTTGGGATTGGGGGTTTTGAGACAACCTGTTTGGAAAGGAACTTTACACCTAGTGGTGATCTTTTCCTGCTGTCCTTCTCTGCCATAGCTCCGTAGTGAAGAAGTCCGTACAAGTATGTCAGACAAGACCCTAAAAATGACATTTTTAGGCATGTGGAAACAAAACCACCGTAGTGATAAGGGGTGATACAAGTGAAAAAAATTCCTATGATTTGAATAAAAACTCAAGTTCCTTATCCATCAGAAAAATAGAATCTTCAGTAGTACAACTGAAAGAACCACTTATTTAAGCCACTTCGACTACCTCTCTTTCGAACTGACAGTTTGCTTTTCTTTTTGGCTGAGTTCTCTCAAAAGCCGGCTTTTAATGTCACTATTTCATTTAGTATAAGAATTAGGATGGACAGAAGATCGACTCAATCCTCGCATTAGCTACGGTGTGCTAGTGTACCATACCGCACGCGAATACCAGGTTGCCGTCTCCGTAATTTTGTGAGGTTCGAGAGCCTGCTTGAACTGCTCGAGAACTGCTCGCATGCAGTGTATTCTACCTAACATGGACAGCGCAGCAGCAGTACGGCGGGCCAGGCTGAAAACAATGCCTGAAAATCTGTTCTCCTAATTCGTCTTTAAATTTTTCGAGAGGGTAGCTTCGTTCTCTTTGGCGGCCAAGAGGGCGCGTGTTTGAGATCCCTGTAGATAGGGCAATCACTTTCGAAACTAAACAACAAGGATCAGAAACGTAACGCTGTCCTATATCTGCGCAGAAGCACCATAGCTCATGTACAAAGCAGGTTGGTTGGTAAAACAACAAGAGGAGATTGAATTCGCGCAAGCGAATTCTGCTACCCCCCAAAAAAGGTCTTCCAAAGGCATGAACGGGTTTTTCCGAGGAACCACCACCGTGGGAAAACAGACACAAGTGCAAGTGGTAAATGTGAATCATGTGTCGCCCCCAAGATTTTTCTAGAATTTCTTTGAGAGATGTTCAAAATTTAGTTTGCAGTTTATTGAGTTTATATACGTATATATCCAGCACCGCGGGTCCCGTACGTGATTTCTGTCCTTTTTTTTAATATATATATATGATTCATTTGCTACAGCAATTCACATATAACATCGACTTAGTGAAAGTATACTTTATGTAGTAATTGTAATTTTAATGCTTTTCATATCTTACGGCTCCTCTTTGTTCGGTTTTTCGATAGTTCTGTCTTCCGACTTTCCAGCTTTCTGATAGTTCGGTCTCATGATTTTCGGCCTTACATGATTGCCCCTGCTCTTGAGCCCCGGATCCCGACAGCCTCGAAATACCCTTATCTCGTGACCACTTCTCCTTCCAACTGGTTACAAAAAGTGAAGTGTTCATAACCAAAGGACTATCCTTGACTTTGCTGTATGTTGATGCTGTATGTTGATATGCATATTAACTAGAAAGGAAGAGAGGCAGAATAAAATGACAAAAACATAAGAGAAGGCGACAAATTGTCTTCGATCAAGAATACTTCTTTATTGATACTAAGGTCACAAAATGATCACGATGATCGGGTATGTTTAGGGCAAATCGTGCAACACAGTCCCCAAAGAAAATGACAAAAATATATACACAGTACCGAGAGGATAGAGGTAGCAAGCGAGCTGGTGGTGTAGATCCATAACACAGACAAGCTTTCTGTGTTTGTCGTTTTTTGTCCCAAAGTCTCCGGTTTTTAATTTAGAGATAACCATATATAAAGTAATTGAACCTCTGTATGCAGTAAACAATCCATACATGTAATGCATGTAATGCAATCCCCTTTCGTGTATTTTTGCTGCAATGACATCCACATACCAGCATGTACCTGCCATAGAAAATTTAGGACCGTATTGCAATTTATTGACCTGTTACAGGAGGGTAAGAAACGAGAAATGTATGTATGTCAATGGGATGGGCAGTCAGATCTTGCCCCTTTTCTACACACGCATACAAATGATAGCTTAAATTGAACTGCGGCTTCCACTCGAAAAACACGTTCTTCCTAACACGACTGTGTCGGCAGTGATACTGAGCGTTGTAATCGAAAAAAAAGAAAGAAAAAACGTGAGCACTAAGCTAATAAGTCATATTATGCTGGTCACCTACGATATTATTTTCGGGATTGTGCTCGTTTAGCAGCGCGATACGCTCCACCCATGCTGCTCTGCAACGCACAGGTGACTTCACCCCAAGGGCGGATCAAGAATTTTCCCGGAGGTGGGGGGGTCCGCTATGGACAAGTGCCAGGTGCATGCTGGGATTGGTCCATTGAACCCTATGTTCAAGTCAGGAATTGAGGGGGGCTGAGGACATCCGGACCCCCCCCCCCTAAATCCGCCCCTGCTTCACCCTACCTGGTTCTTCAGCAATCCAAGTACGACTTGTGAAAGCTGCTTGTATTTGCGCGATAACCCTGTGTGCATGCGGTGTTACATTGAAAAATGATATATCATGCTCACGGACAATTTCTGCTAAGTCACAGACCCAAAAAAACACAAACATATATGTTACACATTTTCCATTGCATTAGTCAAGGTAACCCGGCTGCAATCACTTTACCAAATACTCACTTGAGGTTTTCTCGGTTTGGGATTTTTCGACTTATCCCCTTCTTGCATACAGGGGTTCAATTGTGAACTGAAGGGAAACTATATACATGCCATCAGCACAAAGATTGCCTGTCTGTATAAAAAAAAAAATGAAAGAAAATAAACACACGGGGCACCAAATTTATAAACTAGAGCGGGACGAAGAATCTGTTAACAGTAAGCAGAGCAATGCGCTTCCCATGAAGAAAAACGGCATTCCTATACCTAAACGTTGTTCGGTCTAGTTGGGCCGAGCTTGCGAAGAAGAGGGTTCGGCCAAGCTTTCATTGAGATCGGCCTTACTCGGGCCAACTGAATACCGCCAACTTTGGGCCAGTATGTGACAGACCGTCCTAACAAACACGGGGACCAACATGCATTGCCGTTGGGGCCATTGTAGAACCAAGCTTGGTTTCTAGTCGGGCATTAGTTGACTAGATAGCGTCCCATGAGGCACCAGCAATGATGGCCTTACAACTGTATCTGGCAGGTGTGTATATTGCAAAAAATCAAATTCAAAGGTTGAAAGTGCTGCTGCTGGTCTTGTGTGGCCTGTCTTACCATCCGCTATTGGAATAGATATATATACGTACCAACCTGCTCGACAGCTGTTATTGTCAAAGGTTATACACATTACAAACGAGTAGGAAATGGAAATTCCTACTCGTTTAAGTAATGCTCTCCGTGTCACTATGGCTCGATGTATGAAGCTGGTTTTCACCTTGTCTGAAAATAATTTTGCAAGCTGAAGAAAAAATGTAGAAATGGACTTGTATACATCGAATTGAACTACATAGACTAGCATCGTTGCTTTGTTGTTTCGAGCAGCAGCTGCTGTTTTGGAGTTTCCTCTCAACGCTGGGCCAATATTGGCCCGCATTTATATGCCGGGGTTTGGGGGGTTTAACCCCCCCCCCCAAAAAAAAAAATTGTAAGTTTGGTTAGTGCATTTGGAAGAGGGAGATGATAATGAAATCCTCCTCATCCATGTAAAGTCCCCATAGAACTCCCCCATAAATATTTTTGGGCTAGGCCACTGCTTTGAGCCCAACGCAGTTTACGAACTGCCTTCGCAGGTGACAATATGACGACGTCAGCAAAAGTTGCAGCGACTTGTGCCAACCAAATACCGATCTCCGGCAGATTTTAGGCAATTTTCACTTGGACTTTTTGTCTAGCTGGACACAAGGCTATTGAAAGATGTAACATTTCCTTGAGTTTGAAGAACACAGAAGACGACGAGGACGATACAAGACTCAAATACGAACTAAAAAAAAACGTTATAGAGTACATCAGTTCTCTTGCATTATATTAATTTGTTCATACATGATCATTGTTTTCAATATAGTAGTGTGGTATTGCAGCGAAATTGTAAAAGCTCCTCGTGACATATTGCACCCGGACTGTTTCCACACGCCTGTCAACTTGTATTCTTCGAAATCTGAAGTATTCCTCATATATCCTCAGGTGGGCAAAAGCAATCCACAGACCGACCGCAGTGGCGTCGCTCATGATCTTCGTTGTCTCGCGACGTAAACTCCCAATTATATATCCTCATATATATTCTTGATACCTTTAACTTTTTACTGGAGAACCGGTTCCGAAGCGTTGCGTGTCTGTACATTAGAAGAAAAAAAAGAAAAAAAATTCTTCATCTCCGGCTAACCTGACACGATATACTTTCAATGAATAGCAGCACGACGCTCTTAAGTTGACCACCTGGCTATGTTTTCTACCAAATTCTCCAAATTTCTGGATTCTGCAGAGGATTTGACAAACCCGGATTTGAAATGGGATTTGATTTGGCATGAAAAAAGGCAAATAAGCAAGAAAGATGCTTCACTTTGTTTTCCATAATATTAAACGGGCTAGTACTCGAGTTAAAAGGGATGCATACATTACTATGGTTCGCCCTACTTTGGATTGTGCATGTACAGTATGGGATCCGCACGAAATGTTTTAATTCAGGAGAGGGTTCAGAATATTGCGGCCAGATGAGTTGCATGGATGTTAGTATAAGCGAGATAAAGCCAAGGTTAGGTTGGGATAGTTTGTCGACAAGGAGACAACAGTTACGTTTGCAATTTTCAGATAATATTATTCATGATAAAATTAGTATATGACAAAGGAACCTCCATCGTGCATATCGAGATTGATCATTGCAGGAAAATTCAGCCCAACGGATGTATAGAGCTTATTTTTTTGGGACCTGAGTACCTGTTGTCTAAGACAAGTGTGCTTTTTAATTTTTCTTTTTGTATGCTGTACTTATTGCTTACTTTTATTTGTATGTATCCCCGCCACAGTAATGTCGTAAGGCGTTGTTGCGTAAGAGCAGAAATAAACAAATACAAAAAAAAAACTTTAATTCTGGATACATAATGACTTCATTTGCTTCTCGAAAATAAAAACTTGACTTGAATCCGATTTGTTCCATCAAATCCATATCACTGGCGTGAGGTACCTCATGATGACCCATGACAAACATAGCGGTGATACAAATGCTGACAAATTACGAAGTGCTTCGCATGCTTCAGATACACTTTCAACGTTTCGAATATGAGCGGGCTTCTATAGCCATGACGGCTTCAACCGGTTTCAACGACTTCAACCTTCAACACACTACAAAGCAGGCAAAAAGTTCCCAGTATGTCAACAACGCGAAAAAGATCGTCCGTGCAACATTCGTGTGAAAGAACAGGCCTATTAATAAACAGTACAACAAAAGTAGATGAAATTGAAATAATGGCTTCATTTTTCCCGCGGAGGCAACTAGAATGCAAGGCGTCCCACGCAGCAGCCAATGAGAAGTAGGAGCTACATTTCTGCGCGGAAGCACCTGGAAGAGTGAGTGACGCGGCAATGATACCCCTTAGGATCTAGCGTCTTGTAACAGACAGCGGGCCCTATTCCGAGGCAGTGTTGCCAACATTCTAGACGAATGATCCGCCAGAGTAGCCAATCGATTCCGCCAGAATCCGTTAAACTTTGCGAAGAAGCCGCTAAAATCGGTCTCTGACCAGAACCTGGTCAATGTCCTTGTTTGTATGGATAACGAACCTACATGGTGCCTCCAAGTTACAACTGAAACGTTTCGTCTCTGCGGAGCCGCCAACTATTCCAAACAAGGAGCCGAAAAGCGGTTTCGATTTCTGCCCTCAACTGGTGCGATCAGCGCAAAACTCTAGCTATTATGCAGTGGTTTTCCCATGTGTATGACGTCAAACGCCCGCGACGTTTATTGGTGGAAAGTCCACACCGGAAGTTCTGGTGGTTTCCGCAACTTCCGTATTGCTGGGTGCTTTTTCAATATGGGCGCGGAAGCACAGCGGGGTCGACAAGTCAGCTTTTCAGCTACCTTTCAGCAGCTGAGACGCACCTGCTACGTGCAGCAGAGTTTGGAGGCCTTGCTTTTGAAATGTTGAGCCGCGAATCGACTTCAGCATGAAGAGGAAGTTCCAACGACAGACTGTTAGATGAGCTTTCAGCATCCATCACGATGAAGCACATGAACAGCTTGTGTAAATTTCATGTTTGACGGCACCGTGTAAAGGGGCCGGAGTAGTTCATTGCATAATAATGCCGAAAGAAGTCGAGTGCTTATGTTGCAAGGAGCTGCTCTTAAAGTAGCATATTTAGAACTTCGAGGGCAGCACGAACGTAGCGCTCATACTCACAAGTAAGAAGCGTGCGTGTCTCATGCACAATCATGCTGGTTGGTTTCAATACAAAATAGTTTTTCTGAACTTTATTGTTCGTCACTTATTCAGAAAGAGTGCAGCTGAATTAATACTCGGCGTCCTACTAGCTTTAGCTTTGTTCAAAGCTTGCCTGTCTCATACAGGAAATAGATACGTACACTACATACCAACAGTTCGTGAGATGGATGTTGCACAAACTTGAAAAAAAAAAAACAAGAGAATCGTTATACCAGTCTGCGCGGTGAACAGGATACGCAAAGCCTTTCCCATAGTAACTACTACATGCTTTAAATACCCAAGATACTAGGTGGAAGTACCCCCTACAGGGGGTGCCTTTGCAATTTCAGCTGTAGACTAATGATGCAACTATAATAATGACCCCCGTTCCCCCCGAACTTTTTTCAACACATCTCCATGCTTAGGATTCTGGATAAACCACTGTGCTGCCCCTGACACAAAGCACCATCTCATCAGCCTGGTAAGAATTACATTGGGCTCTCAATTCCATCACAGACACAAATCCAATCCTGTTCTGACGCATCCTTTTGTCCACCCATTCAGTCAATGTCGTAAGTGTTGTTCGAACTCTTACTGTCTGATAGCACCCAAACAGTATTGTTTAGGCACCTCAAGTATTTTAATTATCGTTATGTGGAAGTAAATCAGACTGTTATGCAGGTTACCCTGTGTGTGACCTCGGTTCCTGCTCTCAGTCCTCCAGAAGTGCTCACTACACAAGTTGATTATCGAAAACCTTAATCTTCCATGCATGATGTAAAACCCCAGTTCGCTTGCTTCCTAGCCATTTTCTCATTCTCAATTCCTCTTGTGTGCAAAGTGCACACCCAGTTCGAGTAGGATGTAGACCTTGAGGAACCAAGCTTTGTACTTGGGCTGCTCGAATACTCAAATAGGCATGTTTTAGTCAAAGATGATGTAACATGAAATGTGGTTCATATAGTTTATTGTGGCACTCAGATAATATCTTCATAATATGTCTGCAGAGATTGCTCCAAAATGGCATATGTGATGCAGCGTTATACATTATTGGGCTTCTGGGAAAAATCATGAATCACCTGATACAGACGGCAGCCTTTGTAACGGTGTCTGTCACGTTTTTAGCAGCCACTGTTTTAAGATATGCATTAAAAATGCTGCAATTATGAAAGTATCACGAAGTTCTTCATTTCATTTGTTTACTTAAAGACCCTTGTGAAGGGATTTACATAAATGTGGGAGGTTTTTTATCCAAAAAAGACAAATACCAAAATGATGTACACAAAATTCGTTCACTCACCACAAAGAAATTCATTCGATCTGAAAACGATCATAGCACTTGGAAATAAATGACGATACATTTTGTTCTGATGCTATGTGGGCAGGAACGTCATTCCAGTTTGACACCATCAGCTGGTGCGGAGCGAGGAATTTTTTTGTTTGTGTAGGTGGAGCAAGTACTTTGTGCGAGTCATCAAGTCTTGGAAGTAACTTGTGAGGGGATTGACACTAAGTGGGGTGGGGAGGAGTGTGACTGTAATATAACTTATGAAAGAATGCCAGGCCTGATACCTTTCATCTGGTAATCAAAGGAGTAAGAAAGAGTTTGGCTTTAATGGCTGAGACGCTGGAAAAAGGATGATAATCACGAGCAACAAACCGTGCGGTTCTGTACAAATTCTACTTTGTCGATTAAGAGATGTTGGGATGGGTTCCAGATTGCAGAGGCATATTCCAGTTCTTTTGAACATGGCAGTTGATGTTCTGAGACTGGAACACATAGAAAAGGCAAATACGTACAAAGCATCAAGTGCCTAAGAAATGAATGATGGAAGAAGGCAGTCACTGGAAAGGTTAGGCAGTAGTAGGACTTGAACCCACATCTTCTGTATTACCGATCCAGGGCCCTTACCAATTGAGCTAAGCGAACACGCCTCTCCAGTGACTTCCAAGAGTGCGGATGTACCCTAGGAATAGGTTTGTGGGCAGGAGAACATTTACAGGAACTCACAGGCACAAAACTTGCTTAATAAATATGTAATAACCTCAAACAGCTATTATATATAATAACTGGGACATGGAACTCCAATAGCAGATGGTCTGGCAGTACAACACAGGTAATCTTGCCATCACTATATTTTTCCCAAAATGTTGAAAATAAATTGATAGAATTACTGCAGTGAACTGCTCAATTTTTCACCTCAGATATATTTTTAGCACTCTGTCTTTCCTGTTCCAAAATATACATGCATCGAATCTGCAGAAGCCTGTGTGTGTAAGTAGAGTCACACATCTCATGTGCAACAGGCAGGTCTAAGTTGTATTGAGATATGTCAATTCCTTACGCGTGCTCACCACCTGTAGATTCCTTTAAAGGGAACAAGAAACTTTTTGTTAGTAACAACTTCACTCTATATGCCGCATTTATAAAAGAAATTGGTCTCGTACCTGACGGACAACTGTCATGACCATTGCCAGATGTCTTCCTCTCCTGTTCCTTCCACTTCCATGAAGTCATCACCCTAACTTTGTTAAAAAAAAGCCATATAAATGCGATAACTGAGATATTACCACTACGAGCATACAGCAAATCACAACCACATAAATAAAATACACAATTGCACCGAGCTGTCCACATTTTCACACACACACACACACACACACACACACACACACACACACACACACACACACACACACACACACACACACACACACACAAATACATAACACAGTGGACTGTCTCTAATAACACTTCAACAAGTTTGTGTAACTCTGTTTTAAAACTGGACACAGGAAGGCCATTTCCAATCAGCTGAAAAAATTTGTTCGGAAGAGGAACAGTTTCTGCTGATTTCTGTAGTTGGTCCGTAGCAGTGGAACCTTGTAAGGTGGTACAGTGATAGATTTCATACCGTAATGGCAAGTGTTTGGGATGGCGCTAAAAGATCCTGAATTTGCAAGGCAATTTTGTGTAAATGTCTGATTTCCAAGTGAACGCTTTGTTTACTATATTTTGCATGTGTTGAAGGAGCTGAGGGGCTGGATGGATGGATTGTAGTGGCACCACTGGTGGGCCTCTTTGCAACGAGGGTCCAGCACATTGCACCTGTAGACAACCTGTAGACATGGTTGTCGTGTACCAGGCTTTCTTCCTTTCTTTTTTTGTGCACTGCAATTTTATCGTAGTTGCCCTCTGTGGTGTTTCCCCAGATTAGACAACAATAGTACAGCTTGGGGTAAACTAAGGATTTCAACTGCGTTGGTTTAGAATCCAGAACCCTTCTTTACTATGTGCAGTATGCTGCATATTATAAGGAAAACAAATAGAAGAAAACTTGTACCTGATCCCTGCCTTGTATTTCCAACATTTGGTTCCACATCATGTCCAAGGAAGTCATGAACTACATTGGTGCACACTGCTGTGACAATTATAATGTTACATCTAGATGCGGAATACACAGCTTCATTTTACGTACTGTGAATGTTGCTTACTGCATGGCTGCATTCAGCAACACTCGGAATTGTATAGTAATCTTTTGATTTAGTGCGTAAACTTCAATTTTCTTTAATCCGTATTTTGCTTTGTTGCGTAAATGGTCTACTAACATCTGCATGCCACAAGGTAATTCTCACAAGGAGAGTAATCACTGTATAAATTATACAGAAGACACTAACCTCGTCACGTCCAGATGCAACAGTCTTGGAAGATAGATTCACTGGGGACTGCTGTAGGCGGAGGTTCTTTGTACTCAAACTGAGGGGTCCGTCTCATAGTCTGCATTCTTCAAATACGATTGTCAAAATCCGCTGCCAACCATACCTGCCGCTGCGGTTGAACGCGCAGTATCGTACGGAACTGAATGCCCGCCGAATAATCTCGCTTTGACGACACAACCGAGGCACGTCAAATGAAGTAAGGGCTGTACCTCGATAAATTGGTCGTTGTTCCAAAAGTTATAACTAAAGAAAACTTGGAAATGCACACACTACGCTAACGCAGTGAAATAGCGCGCTGGATCCCGAAAGTCGTCGTAGCTTGTAGCCTCGTAGCTCCTCTTTCCACGGAAGTCGCTAATTGGATTATCGCAGTTATAAAACAGGTCGTAGATTTCGAAGTATATACATACTTTTCATTTCCAGACATTGTGACAACAGTATATCGGCGTAAAAATGTTGGTTCTTGCTGAAAGTTGTTGTTGTAGTGCTCGGTCACGTGACGGCATTCTGCGCGCTGGTTGCATGGGCGATTGACGTCATCCCGGTGGGATGACCAGATGAGTTTTCTATATATGCGTACATTTTCTTGGTTTGACGCTAGGTGTGCCAGCGTCGGCGCGAACCGCGATGTTCAAAATTCGAGTTTACGAAAACTACGAGGTGTTGAGGCATGAATTTTCGTATATGGAAGTGCTTTTGTGTATTCTATCGGTAGCCACTGCGGAAAAGGCTCTCCAGCTTCTGGTCAGAGACCCTTTAACGCTGAAAAGTGCATGAACACGTTGAGATTTATGTATATTTCACCTCTGTTTATGATGTTCGGGATCGTGTTTCGCATTCTCGTTCATTTCTTCTTCGTCGTACGGGGGAGGGCGTACTCGAAGCAGCTCTTCGCGTGCCATCTCAAGCCCGTGTCTTGACCATGTCCGGCTCTATTTTATTGCGCAACTTGTCCTTTATCAAGTTCAGCTAGCTGAAGGTGCGATGAAGATCATCCTTGAAGTGCCTATAAAGCACGTTCTTCAAGATAGCTGAACATTTGGGGCGATACATCTTTTATTCCTTTGTCTGGAATTTTCGCACTGTCCGGGAAAGACTTGTTGTAAAATTCCCCGACATGATCGGCGGTCAGCACTGAACTGTGTTCAGCAATAAAAAGCTCTGTCCCGCCTTCAGCCTCATGCGCTGGATCGACTTTCCCCGGGGCGATGCGAACTTTCTGTTGACCGGACGTGAAATGACTGCTTCGTACCCAGCACAGACTCACACCAGCACTACACCGAAGAACTAGAACCAGCATTATACCGTTTCGTCCAATCTGCAGCCGTTCTGAACCGTTCCTTAGCACAGGGTCCCGAAGCCATTCCTTGCAAAGTTTTTATTTGTAACTCACTTTTGGCATTTCAACAAACTAGAAGAGTGCCATAGACGCTAGTGAAGAAGAGAAACGAAGCCACCTCGCATTGGGAACAGCAATCGGTAGACTTTGTTGGCTACCGTAAGAGGGAGCAAGATGTCCATACAAACTTTAATTCGTGTTCTGGTGCAAAATCTCGGGTTATGTGTCATCATTTCCCGTAGTCAACAATGCTGTGCTGGGCGAGAGCAGCATTTAAGGCTTTAGTAGTTAGGGCCTTAATTTCACGCCCTAAGGACAGAGCAAAGTCGCTTCTGTCCGCCGCGAGATTACGGCCCTAACATATAAGACATTAAATGTTGTCGTCTGACCGAGGTATTGGTGGTGTGTTCTCCAAAACAGATCAAAAAGGTTCTACCACAAAGGAAAGAGAGCAAATCGAAAGTGAGCTTCTTGTGCGCAAACAGTCGTCAGATACCAAATTTCAGGTGACTGGTTTCCGTTCGGAAGTTAGCATACTGTAGGGAATAAATTGATTTTTCGGGCTTTTCACCCAAAATGCGGCGAAAGTCTGAATCCGCTAGAATCCCCTAAATTCATCCAGGGCTCCGTCAGAAATTCCGCTAGCCGCTAAAGACACTTTTTTCCCGCTAGATGCAAGTCGAATCCGCCAGATCTGGCGGTAAATCCGCTAAATTGGCAACATTGTTCCGAGGTGCCTCGCTCGCGCAATCGAGTCTTTTGCAAGCGACGGCACGTGGTGTGTGATGTCATCGAACGACAGCGCCGAGACTTTGGTATTCCTGTGCTTCCAGACGAGCCGCGCGTGAACGATCCAGTCGTTTGACCGATGCGCACGCTTGTTCAGCGGGGAGAGCTCAGCAGAAGGAAACGTGAAAAAGAGCAACTTTCAACACGAACCACCAGAAGACGACTGCCGCCTGGTTACGACCCTCATAAGCTAGCAACGTGTGTAATGCTTTTTTTTTTTTTGCTACATTCTATAGTGGCTTCCCGCTCTAGCAAATTTTTCCACGGCTGACAGTGAATACATGCAGTGAAAAGCAGTCGGAGGTGCGAAAGGCAAAGGAACCAGTGACAACTTCCCAATCCGTTGAGCAGCTACAACATGTAGTTCCAGACCACCGACGGTGTCAATAGGCGAAGCGATCGAGGCGGCGGGAACGATACATGTCACTTTTGGTATTTCGGGTTACGTCTACCGATCGCGCGCTTGTGTTATTTACCATCGTTCAGCTCTCGGCCCTTGGGACACCGCGGCCCACTCCAGGGCGGCCTTACGTGATGTACACATCTCGCTCTTGTACTCGGTACACAGGTACACGTCATGTACCTCACGCTCTTTTGAGGCGACAGGCCTAAAGAGCTCATTATGACCCCAGCAGTGCTCTCGGACATTACCACCATCACGATCACGTTCATCATCCCCATCGCCGCTCCGATTATTCCCGTCATCTCTCATCGTCATCACTCATCATTGTCACCACTCATATTAGACCCTCTATAGCTATGGGGTAGCGTTCCACTCCTATAGTGGAAAACCTCCCCCTTCATCATCAGAATATATATGTTGTTGTTGTTGCAATATCCCCCTGCTTGATTGAAGTTATGTTTAATGGGAACTTTTAGACGTGGACCGACTGGAAAAGCGCCACCAAAGCCAAGGCAGCTCACATCTCACACGAGACGCGGGGGACGGGAGGAGGTCCTCCCCCCGAAAGAATCGCTCTCTGAGCTGGAGGAGCGGCTCGCCTCTGTGATAGGGCAAGTAGCGACGACCTGGATGCAGGAAACTCGGGATACTGGCACTGCCGGCCTCGGAGTCCGCATCAACGGTCATTTATATGGCACCGCCCGAGGCCGCTTCTGCCTCACAGAGCGATGAAGGCAGGTCGACGTGTACATAGGTTCTGACCGCGTTGGCCTCGATAGCAGCCACGCGAAGTAACTTGCAGCCATCTCCGTTGTATGCTCTGGCTAATCGACAGGCCAAACGACTGGGTCCGAACAGTCGCTCGTGCACCGACACTCAGCCGATAGCGTCGTTCCCAAGCGACACGTTTAGAAGGCAAGGAAATACCAAATGCTCGGTGCCGTCGTTACGTGACATCACGCATCACGTGCCATCCGTTGCAAACAACTCGCTAGCTCGTGCGGTGCACCTCGCGATTCAAACACGCCGCGCCGTCGGAATATCACAAGTTGCATGTGTCGTTCCCGCAATGTCGATCGAGAGCGAGCGATCCTCGCCTACCGACAGTGTCGGTCACGCGCAATCGGTAGCTCGGAATAGGGCCCCAGGGTGCTATGGTTTATCCAGAATCCCAAGCATGAGGGTCTTGCAAAAAACTTGCACCCAACATTGGATAATTTATTCTATGAGCAACACGCTTTTTGGTATGCACTCCGAAAAGAAATGCATCGATATGGTGCGTCACTCTTGTAGATCGTTGCAAGCTGTCACCTGGTCAAGCTGTCAGCTGAGAAGAGATGTGACACTGGCGCACATTTCTTCTCATTATCACGATGGTTCACTACTCGTGCCTTCATACACTGATGTGCTCTTTTCGCTGCCTTCGCTGCTTTATCTTTGCTCGATCGCCCCCTCGCCTCGCCCCGAACGAATCCAGCAATAAGGCATGTCCGTACCCCTCCCCCTCATGTACGTCCTTCGAGAAAGAGCCCCCCTCCCCCCAGAGTGATGGTCTGGAAGGCCCCTATTTGAAAATCATGAGAAAGTACCAAAATCAAGAAGATGATCGCAAGTTATGCGACAAGTGCTGCATGAACCATCGACATACGCGCCCTATTTGCACAACCACTGAGCCCTGATGGTGTCAAAATCGCCCAAGTGGTTAACACCCCGGAATTCAAAAGGTAAGCGCGCACCGATCACTTTCTCAACGCAGTGACGTTTCGTAGGTCTCACTTTATGTCATAGAAAAAGATAAATGTTGTTACCCTGTAGAGAAAGCCGTAATAAAATGACAAAGTTCACCCATTCCGCGTTCATGACCACGGCCCACCTCCGCCATTTTTAGCGCTTCGTCTTCGTATCGGCACGCGACTAACAAAAGAAAATTGATGCCGTCAACGCGTGCGATGCCCAACATACAGTTCTATGTCGGTTCCAGCGGTTTCGGTTACCTACCATAACCGAACATAACCAGGGCCCGCTTGCACGAAACAAACTTAGTGTGATACTTAAGGCGGAATCACCCCAATGTATTCTCTATGGGCATTGCTTTGTCCAGTTCATCTCGAAAACTACTGCAGTAATGAAGCAGTACGCCGAGCTGGTAATACATGGGCAAATTCTGCACGTCCTGACATATTTTTATCTGAATACAGCAAATAGGCGAATTTACACTATTTTTTGTTTCTGTGAATGCGAATACATGGAGTCCTATGAGAGCAGCAGAAAACACTTCCTCATATCTTTCAGCGAGGAAATAAACGCCTGAAAAATATGTCAGGACGTGCATCTGTGTCCTCTGATGACAGTACAAGTTGAGTTGCAACGTTAACCTTCGTATTATTCAAGATGAACTGGCCAAAAGTGTGGACATTTGTCATCTGCTAGCATAGACCAGTGCCGTGTATGCCAAAGGGAGTCTGGCCATTAATGGAACATGCCTATACCTGGAGCTCCACCCACTTTTTGAGCTCTCTGGCCAATCACGAGCCAAAATACAGTTCGCTATTAATCCCAGGCTATCCAAGCTACACTTTACCGTGATTCACTGGGTGCCGACATTTTCGGGAAACTGGATTGGATTGAATTGAATAGGATATTCCCTGTCGACCTAGCAACATAATGGATTTTGCGTCCACTTTTAACGGCGCCACCTGGATGGAGAGGGGCATGTCGGGACGCTGAATTTGATTGACAGGTCGAGCCTACTTTTTAGGCTCCTCCTAATGGCCAGACTCCCTTTGGCATACACGGCACTGGCATAGACTGCATTGTGCTGCCGCCGCAATGGGCTTCCGCTCCGGGAGAGAGGGATACATCGGGAATGAAGCTACAGAGAGAGAGGGTAACCACAGTAAGCAGCAACAACGGCTAGGCCACAGGAGGGCCACTGCGAGAGTTTCGCGACCGCGCCAAGTATATCACCACGGTAGTATCGATTAGGACGTCCTCACTTCGCAAGACATCTTCATCACGAAAACAAAACCCGACTTAATAGGTGTACTTCTTCTACAACAACTGAACAAAGTGCGAGCCTACGTTTCTTTGAGTAAACTCGTTCTCTTCGATTTAGAATGTGTGTGTCAGGTGGTTACATTCCTTCAACCACCAGCAAGCAATCCGAAACTTTGGGCGCGAGCTTTGAACCGTGGACCGCTGGAGTGGTAACAGTGGAAGGCGGAAGCTGGTGCGTTAGTGTGCGCTTTGTATCAACCTGTATTTTTCAAAGTAAGTAAGAGTAGAAATATTATGAGTTACGATGAATGTGCCTGGGTGGGTGCGTGAACTCTTATGCGATTTTGTATTACACAGATGTGATAGACACCAGTTCCGGATACAGGGATATGCGTCAAGCAAAATCGCACTGGTAAGGATATTTTTACGCCGATGGAATGGTTGCGAGCGGTGTCTGCGATGGTCATGTAATTCTGTGCTGTTGCAGGGCATTTTATTTCGAGGATTCCGTCGTTGTCGATAAGGCGGTCACGAGTGGTGCATACGAAGGGTATATCAGGGTCGACGAAAAGGCCACATTTTTTTTCACTTCAACGTTCGCATATCTCGCTTCCTGCGTCTTCCTCGTTGTCGACGCCGTACTGGCAATCTTTGCTGCGGAACGACGTGGGATACATTATGGCCTTGACTAAGGAAGGGTGCTGGAATGTTTTTCTGCGTGGGCGACATATACTGTGTACTGAGGTTGATGGTATCCTCGTCTTTCTTTGTGAATGCCATACGTCAGACTTGTTCTGTGCCAGTGTGGACATCTGCTGACTGTCAGCTTCCCGGTTGGTCAACTGTATTCCACGCTCAAAGTCCTTGGCTTTCTCAACAAAAATTGTCATGTCCAGATCTGGTCTTGAGACTGTCCTCCATGGCCCTTGTCTCCAACGGTGCTTGTGAATTTTGGGTGTTCTCGAGTTTGGAGCCTTGTCGAAACGTAACGTCCATTGCGCTTTTGTCTTGATTTTATTAGTTCAGAGCGGATGATGGGCGTTTCGCGAAAGGCTTGCACAGATAGAAGTTGTGCCATCTTGTACTCTCATGCATAGATTGAGAAGTTACCCGTCAAAAAGAACTCGTTACAAGTTAAGTTACCGTGTCCAAAATGTAACTAAGTTAATAACGAATTTCTTCAGCCTGAAATGTAACTCGCAGTTATTGAGTTACTCAAAACAAATAACGAGTTACTTCCAAGCTACTTCGGACACAAAATAGCATAACGCAGGTGCAGCGCGCGTGAGCAGTTGAGTTAGATTTTGAGTTACGTGCGGAGGAGTGCAACACGCTTGAGTCGTTTTCGCTTATGTCGAACAATAGACCTCTCTCTGCTTGTAAAGAAATGACGTCATAGTGTTCGACAGCCCCACAAATGTGGTAGAACTGAACTACGCTCGAAGCTAGAGGTGAACAAGGTCACGCCCAAAAGCCACGGTCTTGAGGGGATTAGGATGTGGTCCCTGAAAGGGACGCGACCCTCGGTCCTGCTTTTCTTGCAATGGGAGGCAGCGAACAAGTGCCCGTTCGTGGAACCCAGCCCTCTCCACCCCATTTGTTTCGGTTTCAGTCTGTCTACCAATGTCATGATGACGTTTCTCTGGTAGAGGTCTATTCGAACGCTTTGCATCTTACTACCTGTGGGCGCACAATGGTTCAACTTCATTTCAATGGCAGCCCCACTTACTTCCTGAATAAAGTATTGTCACTGATTGGATATCACGTTTCATGGCAAAGAATGCCATGAAGAAACCGGAGAGAAAGCAAGAAAATATGTGGACGTGAGTGAAAAGCGAGTTAAAAGTAACTTGGAACTTAACTAAGTTACTTTGGCAAAGTTACCTGAAAAAGGAACGAGTTCCTCTGAAAGTTACCAGGGCGCAAAAGTACCGAGTTAAGTTACAAGTTATCAAAAAAAAAAAAGGAACTTAGTTACAGTAACGAGTTACGTGTAACGAGTTACCTCGAACTCTGCTCTCATGTTGTATGCAAGTGATGCCACGCGGCATATGTTACCGTAACTTTTACCATTTGCATAGTCATCGTGTTTGCCACCGACTGTACGCACCACCATGCTCATGCAGGTTTCAGTGGCATTACTTGTTGCATCGAGGAGCAGCATATCGGGTATGTCTTCGACTAGGTGTATTGCTTTCTGGATTTCAGGCATCATGTTGGATCTCACAAGAAGTTTGCCCTTTTCCGTTCTGCCTCGAAGAAGTTCCACAGCTACGCCTCTCTTGACAGAGGAGTGCTCGCTCGGCGGACAACCGCTGTAGATACCAAATACGTGATATGGGCCGTTCTTCAGTTGATGGCGCAGGCTACTGACAGCAGCAGGCGATACTGCAGTACTCGAAACGTAACGTCCATTGCGCTTTTGTCTTGATTTTATTAGTTCAGAGCGGATGATGGACGTTTCGCGAAAGACTTGCACAGATAGAAGTTGTGCCATCTTGTACTCTCATGCATAGATTGAGAAGTTACCCGTCAAAAAGAACTCGTTAGAAGTTAAGTTACCGTGTCCAAAATGTAACTAAGTTAATAACGAAGTTCTTCAGCCTGAAATGTAACTCGCAGTTACTGAGTTACTCGAAACAAATAACGAGTTACTTCCAAGCTACTTCGGACACAAAATAGCATAACGCAGGTGCAGCGCGCGTGAGCAGTTGAGTTAGACCTTGAGTTACGTGCGGAGGAGTGCAACACGCTTGGATCGTTTTCGCTTATGTCCAACAATAGACCTCTCTCTGCTTGTAAAGAAATGACGTCATAGTGTTTGACAGCCCCACAAATGTGGTAGAACTGAACCACGCTCGAAGCTAGAGGTGAACAAGGTCGCGCCCGAAAGCCACGGTCTTGAGGGCATTAGGATGTGGTCCCTGAAAGGGACGCGACCCTCGGTCCTGCTTTTCTTGCAATGGGAGGCAGCGAACAAAGTGCCCGTTCGTGGAACCCAGCACCCAGCATATCGGGTATGTCTGTGACTAGGTGTATTGCATTCTGGATTTCAGGCATCATGTTGGATCTCACAAGAAGTTTGCCCTTTTCCGTTCTGCTTCGAAGAAGTTCCACAGCTACGCCTCTCTTGACAGAGCAGTGCTCGCTCGGCGGACACCCGCTGTAGATGCCAAATACGTGATATGGGCCGTTCTTCACTTGATGGCGCAGGCTACTGACTGCAGCAGGCGGTACTGCAGTGTTCTCTAGTGCATGCCGTCTTATTGTGGATCTGGCAAGAACTTTCAGGGCTTTCATGTTACTGTTACACGATAGCTTCCCGGCGTCTTGGCCCTCAGGTTGGCGATTGTTTTAGTATCCTTTGCTATGTTATACAGCCGTTTGGTATAGTTTATTTTTTAATATTATTTCAATGATTGATGCATTCTACCTTTCTCACTGAACTGCCATAAGGAACTTGTTCCTGGACTGCAACTAAAACACTACTATGGTCGCCTCCAATCAATGTAGTGTACCTAAGGCCGTACATTTCTTCTCTTGAAGCCGCGCGTCATTTATGTCACCATATGCGCGTCATCATCCTGCGCAGGACTTCTTCAGATATTTTTTTTAAATTTATAACTGGGCTTATACACAGAAAAATCCGGTACTTTTATCAGTGTGAGTTATATGTAAGGAATATTTTTCTGTAAAATCGCTTTTCAGATGTAACAGCGCAGGATTTCAACACTTTTCAGAGAAGCGGTATGGCTTGGTATTTTGCTCGGGACTGATATTTATTATATTCATCAAGGTGTGCCCATTTTGGACAATTGCACTCGGTGACTCAGTGGAATATGCTTCTTCTGCAGCGTGCATCTGGCGTGAACACCAACAATTTGCTTCTTCCGCCGTGTGATATAAAATCTACAAATAGTTCAGTTACAGAATCAATTCGAAGGTGTCCGCCTATTTGATGGAACGCCATTTGATCGAACGGCCCCGAAAAAGTGGTCTGGAAAATTTCGTAACGGAACAAGTGGTATCGGAAAAGATGGCCCCGAGGGGTTGGAGCAGAAAAAGCGGTCCCATGCGTAGACACGGTTTGCGACTTTCAAACCCCTCCCGAAATCGCACCTTTGGTAGCGCATTTGGGAGAGGAAGTGTAAACCCTTATCTCTTATGCAGATTTCCTCCTGAGCCCCTCCAGACATATTTTTTCTGGCTACGCTACTGCCGTGCCCGGTTTCGTTACATTCGCAGATTTATTGTGCGTCATAGTATTTTTCAAGAGAAGGTTGAAAAGCTTTTAATGTGGCAAACGAATAGGTTGAATAAAATCAATAAAAATATCTATGCACAGAGCCTACACCAACCTCTGCCGAGCAAAATACTGAACACTGTAAGGGTTCATATTCATTTGTATATTACTTTTTGTCACATTTATGTCTTATTTGCATGAAAATTCGTTTCTTAATTTCAGTACTTTTATTTTTAGTTAGATACCTTTTTCTCCTCTGTGGCATTCCGCATTTAATTAATAATTGGCATATCAGCAAAGAAAATGTCTAGGTCGCTCATAGTCTTCCCTACTGGTTTGGTGCCATATGACCATTTGGGCCATGCAGGGCTGGGATGTGTTACAACACTTTGTTATATTTCATTTCATTTCGTTTATTTAACCCTTAAAGGCCCGAGGGCATTACATAAGGGACATATAGGCAAAGCAGAACACAGTAATGCTAATTACAATGTTACAAGTTATAATAATAACAATAACAATAATAGTAACAATAACAAGTTACAAAACAAAAACAATGACGACGATGATGATGCATCTCATTAGTGTACAGCCTACTTTGCAACTATCAAGGTAAGTCTAGTGATAATGAAAACATCTAACAGTTAGGTCAGTGTTAATCTTTCAGGTGTTCTGTCAGAGACTGTTGAAAGCGTGTGTTATCTGTGATCGTCACTATGCTGTTCGGCATGTTATTCCAGAGGTCAATAGTTTGTGGTAAAAAAGAGTTTTGGAACGAGGTTGTAGAAGCATGAATTGGACAGATTTTTTTAAGGTTGTTAATGCGTGATGAAGACCGGAAGGGTTTCAATATCATGTCGTGTTTTATGTCAAGAGGGCTGTGGAAAAGTTTATGAAGGAATGTTATGCTGCCATGTATACGTCTTTGTTTCAATGTGGGTAATTCGAGGGTATGTCTCATATCTGTGATACTGCTGTGCGGGTTATAGTTGTTCATTATAAACCTGATGGCGCGGTTTTGAGTAGACTCCAATTCAGTGCTTAGTGCTTCCTGCCAGGGGTGCCATATAACAGATGCGTATTCAAGCTTGGGTCTCACTATTGTTGTGTACGCAAGCTTTTTAACAAGTGGTGAAGCCATACGTATGTTTCGCCTGAGGTAGCCAAAGGATTTGTTTGCACTGGATGAGATAGCACGGATGTGTGTGCGCCATGATAGGTCTGGTGTTAGGTGAAGTCTAAGGTATTTATAGTTATTTACCTGCGTTAGTACTGATGTTCCCAAAACGTAATTCAAGTTAGAAGGTTGGCATGACCGAGTGAAAGTCATCGACTTACATTTCGAGTAGTTAGCTTCCATTAGCCAGTCGGAACACCACAGATGAAAAGAATGTAAGTCGTTTTGTAATATGGCTCGATCATGTTCATTATGTATGGTTCTATATATGACACAGTCATCAGCATACAGGCATATATTGGACTTGATGTAGTTTGGTAAGTCGTTGATGTAGATCAAAAAGACCAACGGACCAAGCACGGATCCCTGCGGTACTCCGGATGTTACTGGTGAAATGCTTGAACAGGTGTTATTTGCAATTCTGTACTGAACCCGTGAGTGAAGAAAATGCCGAATCCATTCTGAAACTGCGTTATCAATGTTTAGTCGAGATAGCTTGTGGAGTAAACGTGAATGCGGGACCTTATCGACTGCTTTCGAAAAATCTATAAAAAAAAACAGCGTTTGTCGGTATCCTGTTGTCCAAGTTAAGATGAATGTCATGAGTAAACCGTAACAGCTGTGTCTCACAGCTTAGTCCCTTGCGAAAACCATGTTGAGTGTTAGATAACAAAGAGTTGCTTTCAAGAAAATTAATGATAGATGAGTACAAAGTGTGTTCCATGAGCTTTCCTGATACACTTGTCAACGAGATGGGTCGATAGTTTGATGGTGTATATCTGCTTCCTGATTTTTAAATTGGTGTCACGCGAGCAGTTTTCCAGTCTTCAGGAACAACACCTAACCGAAGGGACTGGTTGAAAATGTCACACAAGAATAGTGATGAAACCATTTTAGTACTTTTAAGTATCTTAGCGTTGATACCGTCGTCACCAATATAAAAGTATTACTGTAATAATTCTCTTTATTTGTATTACGTATTGTAATACAGGTTTCAGAAAAGTATCTGTATTACGTATTATAATACACAATAACGCATATTACAAGTATTATAATACTCCAGTAATACTTCTCGGATTCGTTCACCCCCTATGCGCTATCAGCACGATGATAATCGGGTCTGGTGGGTCAGCACATCCCACGTTTTAGGTCATCCGCTCTTTGAAGACCTACTCCTTTGTGGATTAGTCAGTGTACGCTCTCTGGTAATAAAAATCCCCCCCCCCCAAAAAAAAATTAACAATGGGAAGGGTTTCTAGCTCTGTGTCCAAGGTAAACGTACGCACCAGGACCTACTTCTCTCCCTTCTCATGATAAGAGTAGGGGTCAGCTCAGGAGGAACAGTTGACGCCTTGTGGCAAATATCCAGGGGGATTCTTCATTGGGGCACGTAGTGGGAGAGAGGGAAATCCAATGTATAAACTGACTTTTTGGGTGGCGCCGATCGCCCAACCGACCCCCCTCCTCTAGATTTTTGACGACTGACTGACGACTGAATTTGTGACAAAATGTTACTAAAGCCAAATAACTAGTAATGCATCTATTGTTTCACACAGCAGGCACTGTAAATTGTGAAATAAATGTTCTGTATGCCCTTGGGCTTTTCAAAAAGTTATGTATTCCTTTATTACCATAATGCATTATGATACAGTATTATTATTATGTGTTATAATACACACTTTCAAAACGTATTTGTATTACTATTATAATACGCGTTTTTGTGAAGTATTATATATTAGTATCATAATACGAAAAAAATAGTATTACTGCCTATCCCTGGGGCCATATGACTATTTCGGCCTTCTGGAAACCTTACCGTGCCCTGTTGATTTGACCCAAATGCTCAAAAGGCCCATTCTTTTTTCCAGTCTTATGAACATTTGTCCGTTCTTATCACTTGGGCAGAGTTGATCCAACGCTCGCTTTACGCATGCCACGAAACATCACTCGTCAAGATGCTGCATTAATCCACCGAATGCGCCTCGATGTGGCCTTTACAGCTCAGTGGCGTTACCGCTTGAGACAAGTTGACTCTCCCACCTGCTGCCACTGTGGTGTGCTTGAGGATCCCGAGCATATCTTTCTTCATTGCTGCCACTACCAACCTTCCCGAACCACACTCGCCGAGTCTCTTCGTCAGCTGGACTCTTGCCCCTTTTCGCTATCGAAATTGCTTGGTCCCTGGCCTAATCCAGCCCAGCAACGCTCTGCGCTCAAAGCCCTTCTGACATTTCTGGACACCACCGGACTTCGATCGTTATTGTGACGGGGCTCGTTATTTTATTCCCCACATTCCCACCAGCAATGGGGTAGAGTATCGCCTGTGGCGATGAACCTCCCCACTCTCCAAAGCCAAAATAAAGTTGTTGTTGTCCTCATGCTGTAAATGAGCCCAATGTTACAATCCAAACTGCGAAGAACGAAAGATCAAACACAAGTTTGTCGCTCGGTTTTGCTCAGTTCTGCCTCACCCAATTAGCGTCCCTCATTCTTAGAGTTCTTTGTTTTCAGGATAAACCAGATTTTTTACGATAGTTCCCCCCGAACAAGTTTTCAAGAATTCGGGTAAAACCCGACATCCTTGCGGTCCTTCAACTTGTCATTTCCAGTAAACTGTCAGAAAAGTGAATCCTAATATCAGCAAAGTTATTGTGACAACCTATTTGTCCTATTCTTTTATGATCCCCTCCTGCAAGAGTCTGATACGAGCTTTTGTGAACCTCGGGCAAGTGTTTGAACACCGCGGTCATTCACTGCCCCAGTTTCGAGCGGAAATATAAAGACTCTTGTTTCTCATCTCAGTGTCGCAGCTGTGGCTTGTTTTATATGCCTTTCGTTTCAGAGCAAAATTCGCCGGTGACATATCACACAGATATCATAGCGCCCGATTTCTCCCCGTATCCTCGTCTGTAAATGGCACCCCATTTTTCCCTCCCGAATTTAAAGAAATCATAAAACCCGAAAACGAAGAGCCCTACATTCCGTAAAGAAGTCCAAATGGATTATCACTTCAAACCGTTCGCGAAACGTTCAGCAAAGCTTCAAATTGATGACAAACCAACCGAGACGATCGGAGAAGCTAAGCCACACGCCACATCTGAAACACGCGCCGCGACGAAAAACAATAAAAATATAGACATATAGGAGCAAACGATACGTGAATCATAGTTCAAGGTCAGGCCGGTCATGACACACCCAGCCTGCTCTCGATGGCTCCGCGCTTACGAGGAGGAAACCGTCACTTCCATAAAGGAGAGCAACGAGGGTGAAAAAAAGCGAAGCATAAAAATTTCTACAGCGCGCCATCTAGTGAAAGAAGAAGACGTCACGAAGCCGGAGCGTTCCCCCTTAAGGCTTCTGTCCCACTCCTCTTGTGAAAACGGCCATGTTTGCCAAGAGATTGCGCCGCTCTTATTTGTCTGATGTTGGAAGTATTGATGTCGTAGGAAAGCATTTTTTCTATACAAATGTGCTACAGCGCCCCTTTGTTTATACATCGCTCAGCTGTTCTACTATAAAGCAAGGAACATGACCATATTCTAATTTTTCGCTCATCTTCGCCGAGGTTTTACGCGAAGAAAAAAGAAAATAGCGCTATGTAGTTTTTTGCAGCGTTGTGTCCTGGGATACACAAAGTGTGCCACAGCCCCGTATTATTGATATTTGACGTAGGCAATTTATAAACACTCTTAAGAAAACCTGAAAAATTTGATTTTTGAACTTGTCATTTCGGATTGTTCTAGTGCTTGTTTCAAAGCAAAATCCGCACTGAAGAGAGACAATTATGCACAGAACAAATCCTGAAATTTTCACCGTAATCGGAGTGTATCAACGGAGGCCCGAATGCCTAAAAGCTACCCACTCAACGCCCAGCGAAACCGAAACCGATGGGCTGTGGCAAGCGAGATTTACCGAGTAAGTTGGTAACCATGGTTTGTAAGTTCCAGCCTTCCCCGAGAGATGCCGCAGGCAAATACCGAAAGGAGACGTTTTCTGCTACAGCTGTTTCTGCACTTTTCGTTGTCTTCTTCTTTTTTTTTTTTCTGTCATGAACTTTCTGTGAATTATGCCGTTCATTTTCTTCATTCTTTTTTTAATGCAGTGTATTGGTTTCATTGAATTGAACTCGGGAATTTGCCGCCAGTCACTGTAACCGAGGCGTCACTCTGCGAACTTTTTTCCCTTTTCAACCGTATTTATCTTTCTCGTGTTTTTTCTTATTATTATTTTTTAGACAAAATGCGAATGGTAGATACCAAAGCACGTAAACTCGCGAACTGAAAGTTCCTAACCTCAATCCACATAGCAAACAATGCACTTTGTGCCTTTCGCGCTCCACAAAATCTGCCGTGCACTTTTGCTTTCGATAAAGAAAAGTTGAATTAGCTTGTCAATGTTATCTGCATACTTACTGGAATTAGTATGAAATAAATACGTAACGGCAGATTACGGCAAAGGTTCACACTAAGAAGACTGCCAACCGCATACATTTTTCCGGCTTATATTTTGGAGTGGCAATCAGGGCGTGTTGCTTGCCCATCTCAGAATCACAATTGTTCTTATTCGTATCTTGTGTTTGTATTTTGTTCGTAAAAGGTCTCTATTCGATGTCCGATGTTCGTTTTCGCAGCGTCAAAACGTCGCGCGTACGCCATGGCCTTGCACACGCGGCGAAGAAACGGCAGCGAGGCGACCACCCGAAACGCACGGGACGCGTACGGAGCGTGTGACGCACGCCACTGTTGCTATATTCGTCGACCACAAAAATCTGTTAGAACGTGCAGATGCTCTTATTTTCTGTGGTTCCTGCGTTCGTTCATTCCAGATACCATTAAAATGTCCACATAAATTAAGTATGATGGATAATGTCCCAAAAATTTATGCGAACTGCTCATACGCCACCTTGTCTGCTGCACGACGGCCATGGTTCTGTCTAGTTCTCGGAAAACGCGCGCGAATATCTGTAGTCGACAGATTCCGGCGTACGCCCTCCGCGCGCGTTGAAAAACTGGTTTTTACGAGGTCACACGCACGCCGAGCGCGCGCGCATCCTGAAAGCGTCGGTAAAACGCTTCATGCGTTTAGCCCTTTAACGAGTTCCCCACTTAGTGTAGTGCCGGAGCCGTAAGTGGCTTGCACGAAACTTTTACAACGCTAAAGTGGTGGCGCTAGCTCCGCGCAATTTAGCACGCTGGCCAAGGGTCCTAGAAGCACCCTAAACTACCGTACTAAAGCTTAGGACTAACATGTCAGCCGATATGAACCGTGTAGCGAGGATTGGTCGTCGGCACCAACTGTATCTCGCAATACAGTACGCATTTTCCTGGCAATACCAACGTCGTCTCATTTTTTTATGCTGTGGATGCCGTACGTTTTGTGCGTTTCGTAAGCGACATCTCTCAAAATGATCGCCGCGCGAAGTGCCTCTCACCGGTACTGCCGGT